>NC_140940.1:142260765-142860765 GCF_014529385.1 Adiantum capillus-veneris | reverse complement strand
GCATGTACGACATAGATGCAAACGAGGACGTTTGAGATTTCAAGAGGGGGGTATGTCACCAACATGTGACTACTATCTATCCTTTTTGTTGATTTCTTTCTTATTATCTATTTACTTTCACTTTTTGGAAACACCCCTCGGGAAATCTAACTGCCCTGCATTGCATAGCTAGTGTGGAACTGTCCAGAGGGAGTCCATGCCTGAGGGCAAGAGAGCACTAAGGTTGGACAAGGACTATGGTTAGCCAAGTGGGGTCATTGACTAGCCAAAGTGGAATCCTTTGCTACAGAGGCTACATTTCAGTTCTGGATGTGGCCGCAGTGTACAAAGAGGGTCGGATGACCTAGAAAGATACAATGGCAGCATCTCCTAAAATTTAGGGAACTGCTATTTTGGGACCTGAAAATGTGTTGACGTCATTACCTCCGGAATGACAAGGGGAACATTTTCTTACTCTGCCGTGAAGTCAAATGGGCAACCGGTTGGGAGATTTTTAGGCGGCAACCCCGAAACGGGAAAATGCTTGTAAATGTGCCAAGTGGCACATTCTGGTGCACTTGCCTCATGCAACAAGAAGTGGCGCTGAATTTAGGAGGGGGAGAGCCTCATTTTCAGTTTTTGTCACAGGTTAAGAGCTATGGAGTGCTTGCTTTCCCTCTTATGCACAGTGCGGTGCCAGGAGTGATGCCCTGCACGCTACGCACTGCCCTCTCTCTCCCCTTTGGCAGTATGTTATGCCCCACTAGTGGGCTCTTCATTTGACCAATGTACAGTTGTGTGGGTTCATGCACGATTGCCGAGGCAAGAGCCTCCTGCACAGGTACTGGATTAGCTAGCGGCTAATCCCCCCGCAGGTACAAGTGAATTCAGAGAGGTTTCACGCCAGAAATCTCGTCCGATTCAAAGGGCAAGTAGCCCTACAGGTGCGGGAGCTCGAGGACTTGCTACGGATGCGACCGGCACGCGAAACGGAGCCCGAAACAGTAAATTACAGCCTGCTGTGTATTTTTGCAGGTTTAGGGTTTTGGCCCTAAACGGACCCTAATACCCCCAGGAGGTTCGGGGACGCAAGGGGACCGCTGTACAGGTGATCTGGCGCATTTTCAGGGCTGAAAACAGAGAATTCAGCGTGCTGCAGATTCTCGCCAGGTTTTGCAAAGTGCTCGTATGCGTCGGGAAAGTCGGCCAATGCGTGGGAATACTGACTGTGAAGGGTTCTAGTACAGTTATGCTGCCGAAATCGGGCTGGAACAGTGGAAATTCAGCCGAGTTTGTGCGGGGCAGCTTGTAGGGAACCACAGCGTTTATTCCCTCTTTTGAACAATAAAGAAATACCGAAAGGGGCGCCTAAGTTAGGGGCCAATCTGGTGTCCGTCTACTCATACAAGTGCAATCTAGCAGCCTGTATCCCTCTCCCCTTTGTTGTGTCTTGAAAGTACAGGTAAAATAGACAACTAATAATGGGTGAAAGCTAAATCAAGGTTTAAAGTAAAGTCTACCGCCCTTTTTGGATTGAACAGGCCGGTTTCACTACCTTTGGAGATTGGATTTCCCAGGAACGACCACGATGTACTCTAAAACCAAAGTTCTATAGCCATTGCGAGGAACTCGGTGTTTTATGCCCACATCAAGCATACAAAGATACAATTCATGAAAAGACCAAGGATGGCTCTATTCGACTAGAATACATCCCGATGTCGAATAACCTTGTTGATATCTTCACTAAACCTCTTTCGCAGGCAACATTATCCTCTCATGCCAACTCCCTTGGGCTTGTTTCTCGTTCAAGAGCTGAGAGGGAGTTCAATTTCTTTTTCTGATTGTGGCTCCAACATCTCCCAAGAGTAGATTAGTGAGTGAGGGCCGTTTTGTGACTATGCCCGGCCATATCTAAGGTAGACGTACCTTTTCTCGACAATGCACTCCACAGTGTTGCCACCCAGTAGGTTGGCATTGTCAAAGTCGACGATGCGGAAGCGTAGAGACCACGGGGAGTGAGCACACAAGAGCGAGAGAGAGAGAGAGAGAGAGAGAGAGAGAGAGAGAGAGAGAGAGAGAGAGAGAGTCTCATGAACCAATCAACCTTGGCAATGAATAACTGAATGTGGATACAATGGAGGCAAGGGGTTGCTTATATAGCAAGCCTAATAAATTGCCCTACCCAAGACTTTGACAAATAAGTAAAATAAATACCTAAAAGCCAAACTAAATAATAGGATCACATTGGGCAGTTCACTTGAGATGCCTCAAGTTTAACACCCTCTTTGCAGCTCATAGTGGACATCAATAGTGAGACCAAGTCGATGAAGAAGCTACCATGGACACCCCAGCACCGGCCGGGATACTGGATACACCTCGGTGTTACTCTCCTCAACTTTGTACCTGAAAGTAATGTCATCTTGAGCATCGGTTGCCTTTGTAGAAACTTTGAACTGTAGACCATACTACGTCCAATAATCCCCATTCGTGAACTGTGAACATATCACATCCAAAATATAAAACTCCAAGATAATGAACTGTTGGAACACATCCTGTCCATAATCTGACCAACAACAATGAATTGGCTAGCCCATCCATAGTGTTTTCGACATCTGATTGGTTCCCTACCAAATGCATGTGCATTGAACTTCAACCTACGGATCCAAACACCAATAACTTGAACTCCAACACAAGGGTCCAAATTAAATATAGGGAGCATGGATTGCCCCTCTCTGCCACTCACAAGCCTCTCTCTGGCTGAAGCTAGTGGTGACACCTGTCATTTGACTAGAAATCTGACGTCGAGGCCATTATGGCCACCGCCACGAGTGCCATGCTGATCTCCTCAGTCAAAATCTTTATTACCGTAATCTTTGTCCAGCTTGCCTTTGTCCTTGTCTATCTATGAGTTCCTGCTTTTGCCTTTTGTAACTAAGTCAGACTTTGTAAATAATTAATTTATTTACGAGAAAAGAATTATCTAATTAGTTGTGTGCACACCAGAATAGACCTAGGAGTTCCAAGGCCTCAAGTGAGCCTAAATGCGGGCTAGAACACCTCAGAGGGACCTTAGCAGAAATTACCCTGAAGCCCTAGTGATTGGGAAATCGGGTCTTCAGAAAGGGGTAAGCAGTAGCCTCAAATTTTAGGCTCAAGAAAAATACGCGCGTCAGTACAAGCACATGAATGAGATGGGGTCCTTAGAACAGTGACCCTAAGACTAATAAAGCTAATAAAACCTTAGAGTAAGTTTCGTTAAATTAAATTTAACGGTCCGTGCCCGGGCGGGCGGCCGGACAAGTGTGAACAAGTAAAGGCGGTGCAGTGCCGGTGCGGCATTGCGCCGACAGACCTTTGGTGTTCTCATAAAAGAATCATTGGTAGCAGTTGTTAGTTAGTTGCACATTTTTAATTAATGAGCTAGAAGTTTTTAAAGTCAAAAGTTGAATGGTTTTTAAGTTTTTAAAGTAAGTGTGCCAAGTGGCACACATACCAATGCAAACTAACTCTCTCTCACTCTCACTCTCACCCTCTCTCTCTTCCTAGCGCCCCCTCTCCCTGATGGCTATTTAGGAGGCCCCTCTCCCCCATTTTCAGGGCTGGCAGTGCACCTACCCCCCCTAATGTGAGCGTGCTCTACGCGGTGGAGCCCTCCATTGAAGCTTGAGAGCAACCCCTTGCGACATATGTGGTAGCCTTGTGCTCCCATTGTCAAGAACAAGGGATCTCACAGTCATAGACACCTTCTGGTGAAGTTTCATCGCGAGAAGCTGCCGTAGACGCTCTCTTAGCAGAGTGCGGCTGCTGAAATTCTCTGTTTTCAGCCCCTAATCACCTCGATTAGGGCTGTTTTCAGCAGATCAGCCATAGAAATTCTCTTCTCTCTCCTTATCCTAAGTCTACATCAAGTTTGGCGCGATTCCATCACGAAGAAGACCTCTGTTTCGGCGTAGGGGTGTGCACAGGTAAGAATTTCAGGTAATGTGCAAAAAATTACAGCAAGCATGTGCGTGTGCATTTTGCTTGTTTCTCTTTTGTGTTCGATGCATGAATGAATGAGCATGAAGGCAACACATAACGGAAGATGGACTCTCCTCTGTGAGAGCTTTCGATGAGCTGTTTCGGAAGATAGACTCTCTTTTCGAGAGCTTCCAACCAGTCTCGCAGAAGAGGGGAAATCCCCTAAGCAGTAAGAAAGTGGAAACACTTTCTCAGTCAGTAGTTAGAACAGAACAAAAGAAAGAATAGAGGACGGGCGTATGCCCCGTTCCTGTGCTTGTAAAGATTCTCCCTTAGTAATAAAGATATTCTCTTTATGGGGGGGGACTAGCCCATCTTCTAGTCCCCAATGAAGTGTCAAGTTTTCTCGCTCCATCTAATTCTCTTGAGTATTTGAAGTGCAATTAAACGTCAGTTTACGCTTCCGTATTTTTGTGACACCTTTGGCTTCAAACTACCGAGCCAAACAAAGCATCGATTCACAATTATGACTGTGGTCGTTCCTCTCGAGTATCGAGGCAGCTAATTGAGTACCGGTACTGCAATCCGTGTCCAACCGACCTTTGCCATTGTCCTCTAGCGAACTCCTCCATTTGCTTTTGACTTCATAAACTCGAGCCAAACAAATTGTCAAGTTCCTTGAGAATTGTGCCAGTGTACAGGCCGCTAAATGGATGGTTGACAATCCGTTATCCATAGGTTTTGGTTGCTTTTGGTCGTTGTTGTCGCCGGTCTCGAGAAAGGGGATGCCTCGTTGACGTTGCAAAACTTGGTATTTCATACCTTCTCGCACTCTAATAGGCCGCAAACAATCCCAAGCCGCACGAACCACTCCTCTGCACTCCAACTTCCCGCCCTTTAAGCTCCAAACTGGTTGCTCTGCAAGAGTACTCCGAAGCGCCTTTGAAGCCCGGCTTCTCCTTCAACTCAAACCTCAAAGCTTGCTTGAAGCGTTTCAAAACGCTGAGGCATAAGAGGAAAAAAAATTGTCTCTGCTATCTTGCTAGGCTACTGGCCCAGCATTTCAAAACGCTGACCACAGTGCCTTTGAAGCCGGCGGGCAAGGAGCAGGGTTGTGCTCGGCACAACGTCTCAAAATGCACCGGGGGGGGGCTGGACGTCTCAACATGCGGTCGATCAGGAGGAGGGGGATGTAGCGTTTCAGAACATGCAACAAAGGAGGGTTTCGCGGGTGCATAAGCCCTGGCGTTTCAAAACGCAGGGCAACAAGGAGAACAAGTGCGATCGGTAAAGAGGGACAGGGTTGGGCATTTCAAAAGGCTTTGGCCATCTTCTCATTAAATGGAGCGTTGTCCCAAAAACACCACCAGGGCACACAGCTGCAAAAACCTCCTACGTTTTAAAATGCTGCGATGGAGCAAGAGGAAACGCCAAGAGCAATATGAAGCACCGTCTCTTCTAGGCTTCACAACAGTGCTGGTTCTCTTCACCTAGGCCTTCAAAAACAGAGACTTCGCTCTGATACCATGTCAAAGTCGACGATGCGGAAGCATAGAGACCAAGGAGGGGAGAGAGAGAGAGAGAGAGAGAGAGAGAGAGAGAGAGAGAGTCTCCTGAACCAATCAACCTTGGCAATGAATAACTGAATGTGTATACAATGGAGGCAAGGGGTTGCTTATATAGCAATAGCAAGCCTAGTAAATTGCCCTACCCAAGACTTTGACAAATAAATAGACTAAATACCTAAAAGCCAAATTGAATAATGGGATCACATTGGGTAGTTCACTTGAGATGCCTAAACTTTAACAAGCATGAGGCGACACCCCTGTTCCTAGGGTTTCCCGAGGTTAGAGTCTCCAATGTTTTGCACTTCTGCTACAAAATGTGTGTTGCAGGTTTCTTGCAATAAGTCACTGGCCATTTTCACGATTGTGGGGCTTTTATGCTAGGTGGGGCAAATCTGTGATTTCCCTATATATGCAGACCCCCCTTTACTTTGTGGCATGTTGTGATCAGTGAGCAGTGGTTGGGTTACTTTTCAAGCAGTCTATGCTTGGAGCAATCCAAGCTCAGCTAAGAGGGCAAATTGCCTATTTTAATGTGATACCAGACTTCACTATTGCTATTGAGAATCTCGTTTATAGCCTGAGTTGTTATAACAACTCAGATTGATAATCTAAGTATGCACAATGAACACAAGGCCATGGCAATCAAATAAAGAGTATATTACCGAGCCATGAGACAGTCAGTTCAGCCAAAGTAAATACTACAGACAGGAAAAGGGTTTCACGACCTTCTTCCAAAGTAGTGGTAAGAATCACACTTATAAATCAGAAATGGTCAAATCGGATGAAATGCACTTCCCTAAATCATGGACTTTAGAAGGGCCGAAGATTGTGGCCACTAGTAAAGATATATCCTCAACCTACGAAGACAAAAGTGGAAACATACATTTTGAAGTTTCGAAGTCGAAATGGTAAAACTTACCAAAACACCTAGCAATGAATCCAACATGTTGGGAGTATGTGCGCTTGATTTTGGAAAAAAAATGTAGAGCAAAATCAAATGTTGATTCTGCGTTCAATGAAAAAAAGGGAAAATGAAGCACAGGTAGTAGCGTTCGTCGATAGCAGGTGTGATGCTAGCAGGGAAAAGGGGCGTGAGAGCTTGGTGCCCGCCGCAAGTGCTCACTGCTCACCTCCACCTACATCCAGCACGTGCGCATGCCATGCAAGGATAATTTTTTTATGTTGCACGATTGAGTGAGAAGACGCCAGCAAGGCGTTGTTGTGGTGGATAGCAGATGGTGCTCAAGTATGAGGTTCTTGACGTCCGCAGTTCGAGTCTGTCATTAGGGAAATTTTTAGTCTGTCTTGCAGATGGCGTCCATGAAGACTCTAACAGAAGGCATCTGCGAAGATTCCAACAATTTCAATTAGAAACCTACTAGTATGTTGGGATTATATAAAATAACCCATCGAGATATATCTCGACAATACAATATACTAGTTTCAGAACAATCTGAGGAGGAACGACATCGACAACTGGAATCTCAGAACTCCATAAAGTTAATCTCTAATAAGAGATTTCTCACTACTACCTCTACTCTCTAGAGTTTCTTGAGGATTAAAAACCCCGAGAAGTTATATCCTCCATGTACCATGGTACTATATACATGGTCAGAGAAACTAATCTTGTCCCTCAAGTATTGTGTAGAATTTCATCTATCTGTGGGTTATGGGTTTTTTGGCGATCGCTTTTAGGCAGTTGTTGCATTGTCTGTGCATGGGCCGCTTGTAAAGAGTTAAACTCTTCGATTTGAGTAGCAAATTGATCTCTCGGCTCAAGTTCTCTAATTCTTTGGAATCTGGATTCTATTTCGGTTATGGTTACATGATACATGCTCCTTGGAGCTGTAACCTCTTGTGGTGAATATCTCATTCTCCAATCGAGTTGTCTATTACTAGACGTTGGAGAGTTCCTAAAATCTCCTCTTCAGATTGTTCTGAAACTAGTATGTGTATGTAGTATTGTCGAGATATATTTTGATGGGTTATTTTAGATAATCCCAGCAACACAAAACAAATCCAGAGAGATGACTGAACTCTAACAGTTCTGACCCGTACATTACACACACATCAACCTTGCATTGTACCCCCTCTGACTTCCAAACTGAAGACTTTATCTCGAATCGACACCTTACGCTCATCAAGTACTACCACCATGCCAAGTGTGAAGCTCGTGCATTGACAAGATGTGATACCCAAGATGAGGCACAATAAACATTCCTCCACCATCTAGAATAAGCTCCATAGTCCCCTCAATGTGTACAGAAGCCACATATCTGTCTCTAAATCTAACATCACCTTCGTACAACCTCAAATCGCGCATCCAATCACCAGAAGTCACGTCTCTTGTAGCACCATTGTCAATAATCCAACCACAAAAGATGGGCAAGGTAACTCACTTTCCTGCTCCAAAGGCAACCAATCTTAAGAGATCTCCATCTGTGTAAAAAAGGCAAGTATCAAGGTTGCGGTTGAAGACTCTGATTTATGCAAAGAACATTTCCTCCAGTAATGACTCTCGTAATGACTCTCTCACTACAATGATTGCAATGCTCAAGGCTTTCAAAGCAAACTGCTCTACATCGTTCTTCAAAGAACTTAGCCCACTCTATCACCCCTTTTATTCCCCTTTCGAATCTCCAACTAAAGCCTCAGTTGCATCAAAATTTCTTGGTCTAGCTTGAGATTTGAATTGCTCCTCCTGGCCCAATACCATCAGAACTACCTCCTACTACATGATAGTATTCAGTCATCCACTTGTAATGAAGAATAGAAACCTGAATACGACGATCGCAACTGCAACATCAAGTAAATGGCCATGTCCTTCGAGGCACTGTTCTTTCCTATCTAAAGTATCTCCTATCGCAATGCTTGCATCCTATTGGCATGCGCCCTCGTGGAAAAAGCGCATGCAGCATCCAAGTTAATTAACTACACTTGCAAAGCAATACACTTCACATGAGTAACATGTTCATGGATAGACTCCAAATGATCCTAAATCTCCTTGGCACTCGTCATTGTTTTCACCGCTTAAAAGATATGAGGAGTACAATTCAAGATGATACAAGGTTGCACTCGAGCATTGACACGCTCCCACCAAATAAGATAATACTAGTTCTGAATTGCAAAAGACAGAAAGCTATCTCCTCTTCAAAACTGCAAGAAGAGCCCCGAAACAAACCACAAAACACATTCCTAGATTGGATCCGACACCAGAGCTCGCATACCATGTCAGAAGTGGCAAAAGAAGATGGACAGTTATGGCTGGGAGGCAACAGCAACAGGTGCACACCCTCTCGTCTCTAGTAATGGACACCAGCAACCTTTGAATGTGGAGTGAATGTGGAGTCTCCAAGAGCAACCCTGTAGCGGTAATCTCCTCAATCTACAAGGGATCTACAGCAAATGGGGTTGCCTCAGTCTAAGAAAAATACAAGAGGACAACCTGCATAAAAACGCCACGAGATAAAGAGAGATATAGCAAAAACGCTAGAGAAAAAAAAAATGAGAATGATAGCAGATCTGAGACACGAGAGAGAGAGAGAGAGAGAGAGAGAGAGAGAGAGAGAGAGAGACCCAACGCTACCTCTACAATGGTGATGTAAAGTGATGATACAACTAGGAACCCCCTTCTTCCCCTATATAGGGGACCAGGCAAGTTGTTGAACCTCCCAGAAATACCCCACAGCCCGGAAGATAGGAGCATAAACTGAGAAAAGTATGGAACATGCCCATAGGTGGGAACCCAGCAGCACGGGGCAGCCCTAGACCTGTCACCTGGAGCCAAGAGGCACAATGTATGCAACACCAGCAGTGCACAGTGGACAAAACAATGGCAAAAACGGGTTGAAAATGAGAAAACTACCTTACATAGGCTTACAAAGCCACAATACAGACCTCGCTCCTAAATGATCAACCCCTACGAGGTACTAGGACACTATCAGCTCCGCCATGACAGACGAGAGGTGGCAAAACTCTCGACACTAAGATCATCCATGAAAAGGACACATCAAATATGCCTTTCAAGTAGAACTGTAATATGATAACAAGCTTCGAACTAAAAGCAGGGTTGACATGTCGCATCCGATGCTAGTATTTTGTTACAATACACAAAGGACCAAGCCAAAACTAGTACTAAGTAGGGACATCTACCATGAAAGAAAGAGAGAGAGAAAGAGAGAGTCTAAAAAAGAACTTAGGATGCCAAGGTGGAAAGGTCCACATGACATCCGTGTAACACATGAGGCTTGAACTTTGGCCCTACATCCTTGGCCTTTGGTCAATGGGCCATGTGACAAAAAGTGGCCTAAAGGACCCAAATTTTCCCATAACAACAGCTGGTCAATCAACAATTAAACTAACGTACTAGTTTGAACATCCGTATGGGAATGGACAGGTCGGATGCAGGGGTTTGTCCATCGGACGTGGATAGTCCTGACTACATTACAAGCCATACTGCATTTCTAGCATCCCACTTGGAAAATTTGAAAAAGTGTCACAAAGTGAGATTGAATATCTAGATTCTACCCTATAAACTAGGAGAGGGTCATGTCATCAAGGCTCAGGTAAACTATTCGATTGAGCATGTTTCATTCTTCATTGTGAATGGAGAAGGAAAGCGCCACATTTGAGAAGGTAATATCTATATAAATTTCAGATTTATAACTATGTTTTTGACAATTGAGACAGATTTACTTCCTTCTCATCCAAAGTTGTGAGGGTAATTTCTCGGGCTGAACAAGCTTTGGATGTAGTGCACCTAAACTTTCGCAAGCCCTAGGTCATGGAGTATCAATACATATGCTTCATGGGTCTATTTAACTCTCTTTGTTCCCTGAACACGAAGGAATCTACACAGAACAAGTTCAGACATTTGAAAAACATTCAACTCCATACAAACTAGGAGCCTATCAAGACAAATGTCAAGAATCAACGCAGAATTGTACACTGTACTAATGTACTGCTTTGCATAGGAATAAAACAAACATTGATGTCAAGACAAAATAACTCAAACCTTTGAACAGAAAAATGATAAACGTACCTAGACTCGCCAGTCGGTTCACCCAGGCTGGTGAGGGCCTCTTTGTCAGCCTCGCACACAAATCATTGGTGAAGTGATTGCAGTTTTTTGTAAGAAGATTGTAGGAATCTCCTGTGTACTGCGAAGCCAGCTCATCCAAGACGTCCCATAATTCAACAGGATTCAACTCTGTAGTTCCAAGCAGAATGCTTCTTCTGAAAATGAAGCCTGGACAGCTGCGAGGTTCAACTTGAAAAATGCCAGATGTGGGCATGTCATGAGCTCCGTAAGCATATTCAATCCCATTGACTGCATTGGCCATTACAATTAAAATTCATGTGTAAGCATACCAAATGATATAGAACGAAAAACGAAGTGTAGCAATTTCAGCTGCCTGTAAGTTTGTGCTGAAACAAGTAAATTAAAGCCAGCATCATGTCCTTTGCATACTCAATCCTATTGTATAATTGGGTTTATGAGCATTCAAACATGTTTCAAAATAGCAGACCATGGAAACAAAAAAAAAACTATACAACTGCTTCTAGCAAAGTTGTTCACTCAAACGAGAACATATCCCACAAGTAAACTCTGGTACACTAAGTGAAATCCTGGAACTATTCCAAAAATGCAAAAACGAACTTTAAGCAGAGACAGGAGGAGCTTACTCTCTACGGCGGAGTGAAAAATGCCTAGCCCAAACCAATACAAATAATTGTTAAGAGTGGTGAGATCGTAGACGTTGAGGTAGATGGGCGCTTTGAAGGCCGTGTCTCTTTGCATTTCGACAATAAGGGCACTGCTCACAACAGGCATTCAATTGTCTTAGGTGTCAAATGACGTGCATCCCGAACGCCGCACGCAAGAGATCAGCTGGGGAGCAGAGAAATTGGACCTTCCCCATTCATGCAAGTAGGGTTTCCTGCTCGAGCATTCTGAGAAATGCGGTCTCTCGTCTAGGGTTTCATTCGACAAGGAAGTTGCTTTGAAGTCTGCGATGCGCCTGACTTAAGTCGTCGAGATGGAGAAGGTCTACACTCACAGTCTCGCACAATAGGGCACGAGCACAAAGTGGGCTGACCCGCATTCGACGGGAAAGTGGCGTACTGGCTAGTAACGCGCAGCCAAAGCGGACACGGCATCCGGACTCGGAGCCCGGCCTCGTGACGGCGGACGGCGTGAAAAATAAATCGGCGGCGAGTTCCCCCCGATTCAAACCTGGGCGGTGTTATGGCAGCGTGTGCGTGTATTTCGTTAAAATGGGTGTGTGTTTACAATTACTTATGCTTGTCTGAGCTTACTCTGGATGTCCGAGTTGAGAAGCCTGGAATTCTCCTCCGTGGATCCCATGATGGGGTCTTGAAGATGGGGTCTTCATTCAAGACCCCATGTTCTTTAGTCTTGAGGGGAGCGTGGACCGATGTGGCATGGAGCCCATTCCATATTGTTAACAACACTAAGAGAGTGGTCTCACGTGGCAAGAGTCCTATAGATGATAACTATGGTGTAAGCATCCCCTACGCCATCCGTCATGATCACGCTTGGCTCGACCATCGTGCTATCCAAAGGCATCACGGGTTTTGATGTGGGTGCAAAGTTCACTTCTCGATGCAGGCCATCACTACTACCTCTACAAGATTGGAAGGCGCTCAGAGCCACCTTCATTTTTATTTTTGTTTTCTTTGCAAGTGTCAAGGTGTATAATAAGAAAAGAAGAATGAAGATGGTGAACATGTCTCTAGTTATGAAGAAATGTCTTAATTGCATCTTTATTTTGTTCTCAATCTACCTTTGTATATCAATAGCTTTAGATCTATCATCCATGATGAATTCTTTTGGTTGTCAATTATATTATCCCAAGCCCATCTGCCCTTTGATTAGTTGCGGTTGGAAGCTTTCACCAATCAGCTTACACCATAATAATAATAAATATTAACTAACTCCACGAGACAATTAAATTTGTATTTATTGACGCCAAATTATAATCCATTTGTGCAATTCATTGTAAAAAGATTGCATATCAAAGAAACCATGACCGTTTTGTAAATTGTCCCTCTCGTCAGCTTGCACATATTTATTGATGCCAAATTATATTCAATTTGTGCAATTCATTGTAGAAATTTGTTGAAATATTGCATATCAAAGAAACCATGATCGTTTTGTAAATTGTCGCTCTCGTCAGCTTGCACATCTGGCATAGCCGCATCCAATGTAAGATCCTTGGGGAACTTCCCTGAGAATGATCCTCCCAACCACCCATTAAATAGCTCCTTGCGCCTCATTCCCTATCCACACTAGCAGCCGGACCCTTGGGCCTAATCCTTGACCATCGGGCATTAGCCTTGGCATGACATTACTCCCCCCTTAGAGAAGTGTTTTCGTCCTCGAAAACAAGAGTGATAATGCACTAATGCTTTCCACAGAGGCATCCTGCAGGGATGCAGCTATTTGCTTGACCACAACACAGTTCAGTAGGAGGTTCAATGAAACCAAGAGTAACATCTTGATTTTTCATATTATTGTCCTATTGCAACCATCTTGGTGAAACCGTCGCATAGATAATATAGCTGTAAACTCCATGTAGAACTCACTTGAGTAGCTTAAATGAGTAATGACAACTAAGATGTACCCAAAGAGTAACTTTTTTCAGTTTCTTTGAAAGTGACTTGCTGACGTAACTCATCGGCCAAGTTTAAGTCCTTGACTTGTTCTCAAATTTCATCAATAAACAACCATAACTAATGTTCAAAGTTGAGAACCTGACTTATACATGAAGAGACTAAACTTAGTCGCAAACATGCTTTAATTGATAATAAGTAAACTCCAAATAGAGCAATAAATGCTTATTAATTGGATATGCTTGGTGCTAATGTACGCACTTTGCATATCCTTTAGCCCAAGATTACACTTTGTAATCTGTCTATCCCCTTGGATAATTGACAAAACTGAGGTGTGTTTCTTTGTAATCTGCCTATTCCCTTAGATAACTAACAGTACTGAGGTGTGTTTCTTTGTAATCTGCCTATCCCCTTGGATAATTGACAGTACTCATAGCCCAAGATTACACTTTGTAATCTGTTTATTCCCTTGGATAACTGAGAGTACTAAGGTGTGTTTCCTCACAGTTTACAGACGATCATCCCACATGACTGGTAAATGGGAATCACAATGTTGAGGAATCAACAAAGTCCAGAATAACCATCGTAGTTAACTTGAAAAATCCACAAACACTCAAACCAAGCCATGACCTCTATTGGTGATTAGTAGACCCAAAAGTAATCTCCTAGAGATACTGCACATAGAGTGCAAAATGCTTCATAAGCAACAACTTGAGGAATATGCATGCCGTTCCAAATCAGCCTTTGCTAAACATTAGGGCCCATAACACCTAGTGTGCATGCATCTAGCAAAAAACAGATCCTGTAACATTTAATGGCCTAATAACTTATGTGTAGCGGAAATTACCATGAACATAGTGGGCATTTCATTAGAATAGATTCCTAATGAGAATTACAAGAGTGCTTGGGTGGAGAGAGCAACAAAAAGCATAACACCTAGTTAGATAGAATCGACAATACTTTCAAAAGAGAGAGAAATTAAGCTATTGACAACAGTTGAGGACCGGATTTGCATGGAGCCGGTCCCCCCTCCAAAAGGCTTTGTATTATGGTTTCTCCCATCAAGAGAGACATTGTACAATACAATTCTTTGTGTTCCTTCAAGATTAGCTAGTGCAATGAAGATGGAAGCTTCATACACCAAGCAAAACACTTAATCAAACACAACTTGAATTATCCCCGTTCTCAGACCCAAGACCTCACACACCTTCGAAGATGGTGAGAGCTAGCAGGGTATGAGAGTAGATTGAGAGGAAGAAGGAGTATCTTACGAGAAAGATGTACATCTCCTCACATAATCACTCATATTAGCATAGCTTAGCTTAGTAATTAGCTTGGTAGAGGAGATGAGCATGCATTGAAGCTTGGCTCTTGGTTGGATTTGCATCCACATGCCAAGAGAGTGTTGATGTAGGCTTCTATCTCACAAGCTTGGAGTAGGTGATGAGCTCTCCATTAAAGCTTGGGAGGAGATAGAGTATTCTTCCTTCACACATGGTCAAGTGTGAGTGTGTGTGTGTGTGTCAATGCCCAGTAAAAATCAGCCCCCTCTCTCTCTTGGGCAAGCCCTAACTGCTAATTTGGTATGGCTTTTGCCTCATTGGACCTCCCCAAGTCAAGCCAATAGGTATTAAGCAACATAAGTGATAGCCTTCTGACATGTGTCCCCCTTTCCCCTTTTGTGAGAGCTTTAGGTAATTAAATAATTAAACTAAACTCTCATTGGACCCCTTTGTCTCCTGGCCAATAGAAATCAGGCAAGCCATGGGGCTTCTGAATGCTCATTGGACCCTTTGGGAGACTGCCCAATAGTCTTCTACGAGACTTAATTCTCATTGGTTTCTTTTATTAAATGTTTTTAAATTAATTAAACTACATTTACTCTAGCTTAATTCTCATTGGTCCACTTCAAGGGTCTTCCAATAGGAATTGGGCACACCTTGTGGGCATCTGGCCTAGGGAGCTGACATGTGTCCCTCATTCCCTTTGTGTGTGTGTGTGTGTGTGGCTTTCTCTCTCATCCCCTACCTTTGGGGCTCGCCCCCTCCCATGTAGGGATGTGCAAAGACTTTTAGGGCACACACAAAGCATCCAATTTTCCCTAGGGTTGACCTTTGGACACAACCTTTGAATTTTGGAACCTTAGCATTTTGGAAGTCTTAATGGGCTGAACCTTAGGGTCTTTTTAGCCCATTGTTGCACATGGCTCTTTTGCAGATGCCCCCCCCTTTGGATCCCTATTTTCCCTCCTTTGGATCCCTACTGTGGCCGGTCTGCTAGCTTAACCAATATTCTAGCTTTTTCTCCTTTGGCACTTCCCCACATTAAATGATCAGTTTAATATGAGAAAATCATTTAGGAGAATTAGATATTGATTATTATGACATTACCTCTCTCTTGAAATCATAGTCGTCCTCGACTATGGTGTAAAGAAGATAAAGCATATTCATGAGTCTTTTTCTTAGCGGGTAGAGGATCCCTATGTTATCCTACGACATCATTCCATAATGGATGACTAGTCCATTTGGCGCTTGAGAGCCTGAGGCTGCCGCAAGCATGTGTGCACATTAGTCCTATCAGTCTTCCATAGTAGAGTGACAAGCTCTACTTGGTGCTTGGGAGACGTCGTCTCCGCAAACTTGATCTAAGCATGTATACTACTTCATTTTTGTGCACAACTAAAGAAAAAGAGAGTCTTATAAGACAAAAATTTTGTTCATTTTTAACATTTTGTACATTTGCTTACTCTTGGGAAGCATTGTAAGCATTGACAAGGTTTAGGTTATCCTTTAATTGTATGCCTTGCATCCATCTAGCATCTTCAAAAGGATAATTCTTAAACTTAATAAGATATCGTCGGATAGTCTTACCGCCTCTTAATACCTTGTCTTCATGTCGGAGAATGGACTCGGGCTGCAGCACCTCCTCTTGGTCCTCGATCTCCGGTGGGTCTTCAATAGTTGGTTCTTGAGGTGGCTCTCCTTTGTAAGGCTTTAATAGGCTCACATAAAAAGCATTGTGTATGAGCCAATGATTGGGCAACTTAAGTTGATAGGCCATCTCATTGATTGGCCTAAGAATCTGGAAGGGACCATAGTACCTTTTTGCTAGTTTAGCATAGTACTTTTGGTGGCCCGTAGGATTCTTGCCCGTCGTGTGCCTTAATCGAGCCTTGGGAAACTTTAACAAGACCCAATCGTTTTCTTTAAAGGCTTGGTCTCTTCTGTGCTTGTTAGCAGCAGCCTTTTGCCTTTGCTGTGACATAGAGATAGCATCCTTAATCTTTTGGAAAGATTCTTGTAGGTCTCGGCTATACTCATTTGCAGCGAAGATCTTCCCATGTACCTTAAGTAGCAAGGGACTTTTTGATCTTCCCTCAATTACCTCGAAAGGTGCTTTTCCTGTGGAAGTATGTACAGTGTTATTGTAAGCATACTCTACTAAGGGTAAGTACTTTTCCCATTGGGATCTTTGATCTACTTCCGTTACATAGGTTTTTAGTAGATCGAGAATGGTTAGGTTAGCTATTTCACTTTGGCCATCAATTTGTGGATGATAGGCCGAAGAGAAGTTTAGCCTTGTTCCTAAATTCTCAAAGAGACCCTTCCAGAAATTACTGGTCATTCTAGGATCTCTATCCGACACTATGGACATTGGCAAGCGATGGTACTTGAAAATTTGTGAAATGAAGAGGGTTGCCATTTGATGGGCTTTGATAGTCTTTTTGACAGGTATAAAATGAGCTTGTTTTCTGAACCTGTCTACTATCGTCCATATCCCCGTATTCCCATGGATAGACTTAGGCAATCCAAAGATAAAATCCATGGATATGCTCTCCCACGGTGAATTAGGGATTGGCAAGGGTTGAAGCAATCCAGGTTGCTTCCCTCTATCAAATTTTGTCTTTTGACATATCACACATTTGGAAACATACTCTTGTATGTTCACTTTCATGGTAGGCCAATAGAAATATGTTTCAATTCCCTTTAAGGTAGACTGAATCCCTCTATGCCCCGCATATGGGGGAGCATGAGATTCATACATTACTTTCTCACGTAGTGAGTTAGTAACGCATAGTCTATTGCCATAGAGAAGATAACCATCTTGTAAAGTAAATGGTTCTTCTTTCTTCCCTAATGCAAGGGCTGAAATCACATCTCTAAAATCGGGATCAATAGCATACTCATCTATCATTGAAGATAGATCATTGTGAGTTGCTATGGAAACCGCATTCACTCTCGGTCGTCTTGAGAGTGCATCGGCTATTTGATTATGCTTGCCAGCAATGTGAGCAATATGAAAATGAAATTGCGAAAGGAAATTTGCCCACCTCATTTGTTTGTTGGAGAGCTTGGTCTGCGTCATGAAGTACTTAAGACTTTGGTGATCCGTTCGCAGAATGAAAGGAGTCCCCAATAAATAGTGCTTCCATGAGTCTAAGACATGTAGAACTGCAAGGAGTTCTTTTTCATATATGCCTAGAGCTTGCTCAACAGGGTCGAGCCTTCGACTCTCATAGCCTATGGCGTGCCCTTCTTGGAGAAAAATAGCCCCAAGGCAATCACCACAAGCATCACATTGGACCTCAAATGGTTTTGAGAGATCCGGTAGTGTAAGCACAGGTTGAGAGATAAGCTTTTCGAAAGTATTGTTCTCCTTAGCAGACCATGTATACCTAACACTTTTCTTTGTTAGGTCATGTAATGGTCCCGCAATTTGTGAGAACTTTTCTATGAAGCGCCTATAGTATGCACACATACCTATAAAGCTTCTTAGTTCATGAAGATTCCTTGGTTTAGGCCATCCTTTTATTATCTCTAACTTGGATGGATCCATTTGGATGCCATCTTGAGAGATAATGTGACCTAAATATTGAATCTCTTGCAAGAAAAATTCACTTTTCTTTCGATTAACATAAAGTTTATTCTCTCTTAAAACTTGAAATATTACCTGGAGGTGTTGCTTATGTTCCTCCAATGAATTAGAGTAGATGATAATATCATCAAAGAACACTCCAGTGAAGGTTCGATGAGGCCTAAACAGCTTCTCCATCAAGCGGTTGAATGTGGCTGGTGCATTGGTCAAGCCAAAAGGCATGACAATGTATTCGTAAAGACCAAATGTAGTACGAAATGCGGTCTTTACAATGTCTTGATCAACTATCCTTATTTGATGATAGCCACTTTTTAGGTCAATCCTACTGAAGTAGGTCGATCCTTGTAGCTTATCAAATAGGTCTTCTACCTGTGGAACGGGAAACCTATTCTTGATAGTGATCCTATTTAGTGCTCTATAGTCGACACACATACGATATGTGCCGTCTTTCTTTTGCACTAATAGCACAGGTGAGCAAAATGGAGATGAGCTAGGCCTAACCATGCCCTTCTCAACTAGCTCATGCACTTGCCGCATAATCTCCTCTTGTTGAGCTTGAGAAACTCTATAAGGAGGTTTGTTAGGCGGTGAACTTCCTGGAAGAAGTTCCATTGCATGGTCATCATTACCTCGTTTAGGAGGTAGCTCACAAGGGATGTCGTCAATAAAAACATCTTGAAACCCCTTGAGAAAATTGGATATCTCTAATTCCTTTTGGTTGCTTTTATTTTCTTTTGCTAAAGCATTAGGTTCATTTTGAGAATCTTTAACAAAAATCATGTACACGGAAATAGAGCTCTTTATTGACTTGTTGAAAGCTGGTGTATGTACAATGGGGATGGTGTTACCCATCTCCTTAGCATCTATATACATGTCTTTTTCCCTGAACTTAAAGGAGATTCTCCTTTCAGGAAATTTAACATCGGCAGCCAGGCGATCAAACCATGGTGCCCCTAGGATTACATCCTCATGCTTGAGAGGAGAGATAAAGAAGTCCTCTTTGTCCACATAGCCTTGGACATGAAGCCTCAATTTCCCGATTAAGGGAGTGACTGAAGCTTCTTGCCCCTTGAAGGCACTGTCTGAGGGTAGGATATCTCCCATCTCGTAGGATTGTATGCCTAGCTTGGTGACTAACTCCATAGATATGAAATTGTGAGTAGAACCAGGGTCAAAGAGAATAAAAGCATCATGTTCTCTTACCTTTCCCCAAGCATGGCATAGAGGAGATCCTTTGTGGTGAGTTTGGTGAATCTCCTCCTCTTGGATTTCAACCAAAGAAGCTCTAGGAGGATCTTGGCGGTTGTTCTTTTGGGGACAAGCGCGGTACGCATGCCCTTGTTCGCCGCACTTGAAACACCGGTTATCCTTACGATAACGCTCAAGCTCTTCAGGAGAGAGTTTATTCTTTCCTTTGTAAACTCCCTTCTCTTTAGCTTTGTTGGAATTGCCCTTAGGAGACTTTTGGACATTGTCCTTTCCCTTAGGCTCATTGGAACCCTTGTTTTCCGGGGGCTTATTATTTCTTTTACCCCCCGTTTGGAAATTGATTCGAGAAGCCACCATAGTATGGTGTATTACCGCCGATATGGTACGTGGCCTTTGGGAGTTGACATACTCCGCCATTTCTTCGGTTAAGCCCGCACAAAATTGTTGCTTTTGCTCTCCAAAATCCAACTTTTTGAAGACAGTGGCTTTGAGTTGTAGGTCCCAAAACTTGTCTACATATTTGTGGATGGATTCATTGGGAGAGAGCTTTAAGCTTCGCCATTCGGTGAGTACTTTGTCTTTGGCATCGGTGGCCAAAAACTGCTTCATAATGGAAGCTCTTAAAGCCTTCCATGTTCGTGGAGCTTCACCGTTGGCTCGTAGGCTAGACCACCATTGTCTGGCGGACTTTTGAAAGTGCATAGCTACATGGCGTAGCTTAGAGGACTCCGTGAAGCCCTCATCTCCAAACGCCGCATCGAATTGCTGGATAAAGGCCAAGACTTTGTCCGTAGCACCGAAGGTGCCATCATAGGTAAGGAAAGAGATGCTCTTCCCTCCCTCTGTGAACTTCTTCAGCTTGGACGACCTCTTCCATGCGGCATAGGATTTCCTATGGCCTCTTCTTTTTTATGGTTCAAAAGTTGCACCATCACTTTCTTCAGAAGGTGAAGAATTTGAAGAAGGTGGAGAAGAGGGTGACCTCTTTCTCGCCTTTTTCCTGTCTTGATCTTTGTCGTCTTCACCATAGCTTTCATAAGAGGAAGAGGATGAAGAAGATGGAGAAGAGGGTGTCCTCTTTCTCGCCTTTTTCTTCTCTTGCTTTTTATCATCCCTCTTTGAATTGTGGTGAGGAGAAGAATACGATGATCTTCTCCGCTTTGGTGGTGATGGAGAGCGTTTAGCCCGCCGTCTTTGTGGAGCCATCTCCGCCGAGGTGGCGGGAGACTCGCTTCTTTCTCGTTCCTTCGGTAGAGGCTCTTGAGTTCTCCTTTGGGAAGGAGATGCATCATCAAGAAGTAAATTCTTGAGCCCTTCATATGGATTCTCTTCTTCTTCCCGAATCGGAAAGAGACCTCTTTTGGTAGTCTCACAAGGAGGCTTCCTAGGTGTTCTCTCGTCATGGTAATGAGCTTGGAGAATCCCGTGAGCATGGAGCTGCCGTTGCACTTCACTTTGGAGAGATGGATTGCCCATGGCTTGTTGAAGCCTAGAAACAAGATAGTTAACAAGCATTGAAGCATCATTAGTAGCTTGCTCATGAGCAAAATCAAAGTTATCAACATTAATTTCACTCTCTTTACTATTGTCAGCCATTCTAACAACTTTTAGGTGTAAACTTTTTAGGTATACTTTGGCACTTCAAGCCCTAGTTGCTACTCCTCTTTACCCCTTTAGAAAAAGAACTCAAGCTACTGTACCCGCGGCTCGAATACCATTAATTGCAAGGAATATAAGAGAAGGTCTTTCGACACCAAAACAGCACCGGCTCCTGTCAAGCTTCTAATAGCTCAATAGTGGTTAAGCCGTAGGCAAGCCCCGTAGGACTCCATTATTAAGACCATAGCTCTCGACGGTGATGCCCCGTTAACTGCACAAAAGCAGGCGCACTGCAAGACTGAAAAATCCCTATTCTACTTACTCACAGGCAATTAATAATACCAACCATTTGTAGCTAGCTTGAGGACCTCCCTTCTTGAGCAAGAAAAGAGAAACCTTGAGCTCTGATACCAATGTAACATTTAATGGCCTAATAACTTATGTGTAGCGGAAATTACCATGAACATAGTGGGCATTTCATTAGAATAGATTCCTAATGAGAATTACAAGAGTGCTTGGGTGGAGAGAGCAACAAAAAGCATAACACCTAGTTAGATAGCATCGACAATACTTTCAAAAGAGAGAGAAATTAAGCTATTGACAACAGTTGAGGACCGGATTTGCATGGAGCCGGTCCCCCCTCCAAAAGGCTTTGTATTATGGTTTCTCCCATCAAGAGAGACATTGTACAATACAATTCTTTGTGTTCCTTCAAGATTAGCTAGTGCAATGAAGATGGAAGCTTCATACACCAAGCAAAACACTTAATCAAACACAACTTGAATTATCCCCGTTCTCAGACCCAAGACCTCACACACCTTCGAAGATGGTGAGAGCTAGCAGGGTATGAGAGTAGATTGAGAGGAAGAAGGAGTATCTTACGAGAAAGATGTACATCTCCTCACATAATCACTCATATTAGCATAGCTTAGCTTAGTAATTAGCTTGGTAGAGGAGATGAGCATGCATTGAAGCTTGGCTCTTGGTTGGATTTGCATCCACATGCCAAGAGAGTGTTGATGTAGGCTTCTATCTCACAAGCTTGGAGTAGGTGATGAGCTCTCCATTAAAGCTTGGGAGGAGATAGAGTATTCTTCCTTCACACATGGTCAAGTGTGAGTGTGTGTGTGTCAATGCCCAGTAAAAATCAGCCCCCTCTCTCTCTTGGGCGAGCCCTAGCTGCTAATTTGGTCTGGCTTTTGCCTCATTGGACCTCCCCAAGTCAAGCCAATAGGTATTAAGCAACATAAGTGATAGCCTTCTGACATGTGTCCCCCTTTCCCCTTTTGTGAGAGCTTTAGGTAATTAAATAATTAAACTAAACTCTCATTGGACCCCTTTGTCTCCTGGCCAATAGAAATCAGGCAAGCCATGGGGCTTCTGAATGCTCATTGGACCCTTTGGGAGACTGCCCAATAGTCTTCTACGAGACTTAATTCTCATTGGTTTCTTTTATTAAATGTTTTTAAATTAATTAAACTACATTTACTCTAGCTTAATTCTCATTGGTCCACTTCAAGGGTCTTCCAATAGGAATTGGGCACACCTTGTGGGCATCTGGCCTAGGGAGCTGACATGTGTCCCTCATTCCCTTTGTGTGTGTGTGTGTGTGTGGCTTTCTCTCTCATCCCCTACCTTTGGGGCTCGCCCCCTCCCATGTAGGGATGTGCAAAGACTTTTAGGGCACACACAAAGCATCCAATTTTCCCTAGGGTTGACCTTTGGACACAACCTTTGAATTTTGGAACCTTAGCATTTTGGAAGTCTTAATGGGATGAACCTTAGGGTCTTTTTAGCCCATTGTTGCACATGGCTCTTTTGCAGATGGCCCCCCCTTTGGATCCCTATTTTCCCTCCTTTGGATCCCTACTGTGGCCGGTCTGCTAGCCTAACCAATATTCTAGCTTTTTCTCCTTTGGCACTTCCCCACATTAAATGATCAATTTAATATGAGAAAATCATTTAGGAGAATTAGATATTGATTATTATGACAGATCCGAACCTGTATATCCATGGTAATTTTTGCCAATACTTATGGCAAATGTGATGTGCCTAGCACACATTAAAAGGAATGTAAATAGTTCTGAAAAGAAACTAAATACTTTCAGTTGCAATCTTTTGCAAGCTTTGCTGAAACGTCTGAACCATAATAGGAGGTGAAACAAAAGTCACTTCTAGGTGCAAACAATGAAACTTTTTCATTAACAACTCATAGCCTTGCTATATGCTAAAACAACCATCTGTCATGTTGTTTAGTTGCACTTGTATCGTAACAAGTCATGCTAAGTATTCGACAATTTTTGGCCACCGAACTTGCTCCTGATATATCGTGCAAAAGAATGATCTAGAAAACAGATTTGACCAGCACATAGGGACCTTGTCGTGACACATACTTGAAATAGTGGGTGCCAGTGTCAGTCCCAGAGACTCATATTTGCCACATGTGGAATATGTCTCAACTAAGGATGTTTGAGAAAAGAACATCTTACAAGTACAAGATGTACTTGTGTGTGGAGGTAACTACAAACACTCTACGACGAGAGTGAGAGGGACCCTCATTAGCCTTGCTCCACACTGGCTAAACCGAACTCCTTGAGTTCCTAGACCATGTTGCACCCCATGTGACAACATGTGCCAAATAAACCCTACAAGTGGGTTTACAACTGCATCATGCAGGAACTTATGTTGGACACTACAGTCCAAACTGCTTGGTTCTTAGATGACCGTGTCGTTTCTTGTAAGAACAAAAATGGATGAAAACATAGTTCATGCATTCTACATAAAAAACCAAAAACAAAACCAAAACAGTTGCATATCTATAGATTAAACATTGTGTTCACTTATCCGAAGTAAAAAGCACCTGCCCAATTTGTCCTGCCTGCAAAGGCCTAGGAACGCGAAGTGAAATGCAATTAATATTGCACAAATAACCTTGGGATGCCTTTTTGCAATCTAAACCCCGTGGTTAAACTTTGTAGGAAAATTTCTCTACTAGCAGCCAGCCCATGACCTATGTCCTTGATCCCCCTTGGGTTGGCCGTGGCAGTACATTCCATTGAAAGTCGAAACTTTTTCACTACCCCATGGTAGTCTGTGGACTTCTTTCGTTGAAAATACAAGGGTGAAGGGTCCAACCATTGACCATCAACCCTACTAAGTGATTCAGTAATCACGAGCTGGGTCTTACCCCAACACTTTACTCCTATAGGCACTCTTAGTGCTAATAGGAGCTCCACTAAAATTGGAGTTGTATGCATAACTAGAGCTTTTTCGCACCCAAAAATCCATAATCTGAGGTTTTTGTGAGTAGTCGTGCAATCAGAAATACTGGCTTCATCCATACACCTTGGCAGAGAAGATAAGCCCTTACGAGTTTAAGACGTTAAAAAACGCTACTTGACTATCACACTTAAAGTGTGGCGTGCAAAAATAATGTCCAAAAAATCACTAATGGCAAGACTCGTGCTTGTCCATTTGCAAAGAGATGGTAAGTGATGGCTCGTAGCCCTTCCTGTTTGCTAATAGCCGGTCCTGTTACCGTATTATGTTAGAAAGAGTTTAAGAAAGTTGTGTCTAGCTTCGCCTTTCCCGCATAGAAAGTGGGAAGAGAGAGAGAGTGCCGCGCTGAGGAAAAAACCCTGATGCGACTGTGTTGTATGCCATACCATGTCTGTGTTTTATCCTATAAGCATACAACTACACATCTTTGCAGAGAGAGGTTTAGCTTATCCTATAAGCGTACAACTGTGTACTTGTACCACTCCCTTGTAGAGATAGGTATCCGAAGTCATATGTCCCATGGACCGTGTATGGGACTGTGACTGTATTAGGGTAACTTTGCCTGGGAATAACACAAAAAATGTTTGAAAATATTAGCGACTTACCTTGGCCTTCACAGAGATTTTAGTGTTATGGCAGAAGCAGAATAAGAATGATATCGGTTTATACCAATCTCGTTGGCATGCCATGCACGCAGAGGTGTAAGCCCTGGGCGACATCGACTGGCTCGACCAATTGATACCTAAAGTGCCCTGCACTATTGAGCAAGGATACAGCTCAATTTGTCGTTGTCTGAAGTAAAGTGTTAAAGCACGTTGCTGTTCGCCATAGGCAAGCATTGCCAGCCTAAAAGAAACTGTAAAAATGTGTATGTTAGTCGCCTAGCTGTGGCAAGTGTATGGAGTTTGGCAAAACTCTTTGCAATGTGGCTCATAGCCATATCTGGTACGAACAAGATGTCGTTACATGCACCATATACAGGGTCTTGTGATGCAAAAACTTGTTATTTAACATATTTTAAACCTGTGGAAGCCATGTTCCAAAAATGTAAGAAAGAAGCCGTGCTTCACGTTAATGCTCATGTGCTCATATAGTGATGATGCTCATGTATGCTCCCTTTGACACACATGTGTCCAAGTGGAGAGGAATCGAACGTGTCCAAATTGCTTAAAGAAGCAAGCATGATGTAGTATATCATGACGGAATATGCTATACTAAGCAAGGTAGTGTATCATATACAACCAACCAAAAGGGTTTTCTTAAAGAGGAGATAACCACTAAAGAGCATGCCAAGAAATTTATTGACTACTTAGCCGTAAAATCCATCAAAAAGGCCTAAGAATCCAGTACCTGGGGGCAATGTTTCCGTTGATGCTGTCCCATACAATTGAAACATAACTTTTGCAATTTGGCTTTCTGAAAGTCTACTGGGGAAAGTTTCCTCTTTGCCACCTTGGTGGAGACTGTTTCGACTACTGCCACATGTGTAGATACGGTAGCCTCTAGGATGCACGAGATGACTAGCTCTGTAAGGTGATCCACCTGTGTAGCCAGTAATTGGATGCGAACTGCCAATTTCCGAAACCGTTCTTTAAATATTTGAAATTCACATCGTGTAACGTACTCTTTGTCATCGAGGAGATTGCTAGTATCCTCCAAAATTTCAAGTACACTTTGAGGAGGAGGAGGAGTAGATGCCTGAGAAGGAAGTTCAAAGTCAAAAAGATGATTGTCGGCAAGTTCTGTATCCAACAAATCAATCGAGGTATCCATGACGATGTTGCTTGGTACCGTGAAGCACCACAAATTAGCCTTGCTAAGTGCGTGTCGTGAGAAATAGTAATTAGTTGTGCCAAACCCGTGGCTTAACAAATAGGAAGTTGAAGAGGCCAAAAACCACCACAGTCGCAATCAATTAACCGTGCCAATTGATTCGGTACGTCGAAGGCAAAAAAGGTGGAAAATCTTGTTACCTAGCCACAATCAAAATAGTTGGAAGGAAAACTTATCTGCCAATGTCGATTTCTTAATGCAATGGTTGTACTGACATTGTATCCAATCGGCAAAATTTTGAAATGTTCGAATTTATGCAGCAGATTGGTGGTTGCTGAAGATTGTTGAAGAAGGCCCGACAAGATTGCTGCAGAAAGCCCGGCCCTTTGCCGATGGGTGGTCGAGTACGCTCTCGAAGCGACGAAAAATTGCGGCCTCCGCAGATTCTTGCTCTAAAAACTTAAATTGAATATGCCCTAAGGCCTTGGGCGGCCAAGTATGGAAAGGCAAACACTTCCAAGCTCTGGCGATGGGGGGTAGAGGCGTCGATTGCCAGATAAAGAGAGAGGGCGCACGGTCTGAAGCTCCCCGGCTCTGCAGCGGATGTGACGGACTTTGTCCTCCGTCCCCTTGTGCACCTCCTGCGCCCGAGCGCAAGCAGTTCTGCGGAATTCTCCCCGCCTCTCCCTCCTCGTTAGGGTCGGGTCCCGCGAGCCCAAACGTCTTCCTCTCTCCCTGCTAAGCGGCCATGCCCGCCTGCGAGACTTTTTCGGCCTCCCTTGCTTTGCATGAACATGCCAAAAAAAGATGAGGACCACGCCTTGCCCCTCAAAAAACCTGAGGCTCTTATACCAATGTAAGATCCTTGGGGAAATTCCCTGAGAATGATCCTCCCAACCACCCATTAAATAGCCCCTTGGGCCTCATTCCCTATCCACACTAGCAGCCGGCCCCTTGGGCCTGGTCCTTGACCACCGGGCATTACCCTTGGCATGACATCCAACCCCCGTGGTGGAGGGTTCTCAAAAGAAAACCCGTGATCATATGGAATATTGTGTTATGATGATCCCCGATTGAAAAATCTGTGCTCCTTTAGCACATTGTTGAAGACCAATTTTTAAGAGGAAATTGGAATCTTGGACAAGTGGTACTTGTCCAAGATTCTAGAACATAAAAGCCCTTGTCTTGAGGCTTGAGAGAGAATCGACAAGTGGTACTTGTCGATTCTATAGCATAAAAGCCCTTGGGTTGAGAGAGAATTACAATGTTTGAGGCTAAGAAAATCAAGGCATGCTTAAAGAATATCTTGAAGAAATTATGAAGAAAATCTGGTCTTTGTCAAAAATCATGCCTTGTTTTAATGGAATGCTAATGAAGGTTGTAGGTTTTCTCTGCAAAAGAATTTAGAGAGTTTATAAAAGTGTCTTTATTGCCCTTTGCATCATCTCCAGGTTCCATTTTCAAACAATCCCAATCAGGAATATGTGAGTGGTTTGAGCACCTCCTCCAAAGGCTCTACCAACATGCATTGTAGAAGCATGAAAATTGTCTATTTGTCAAGGAACACCCAGAGACAGAGTACGTATGCAATGGTGTGCAACTTCTTGTGTCACTTCCCCTGTAATAAAGCTTCTTGTATGTTTCACTCAACATCCTGCTACGTAGAAGTTCCTTTGATGGATACTGAGAAGTCTCAGTGTAGTTGCTATGTTTGGTTTCCTCCTTGTGGAATTTAAAATGGCCATGATACTTGCCTGGTTTACAAACAACTCTCTCCACATTTTTGGCCTCATCATTCCAGATAGAGTGTTGTGAAATCCACTAATTAAAACCTTATGATCTTTTTCACAATCCCCATGCACATACAATAAGTATGTGCAATGCATGAAACAGTTGACCACCTTGGAAGTGATCTTTCAACGCTTTGTGGCACTCAATTTGAACTATTTTTTTGTAGCTTGGAAATCTTTAGCTTTTTGGTGATATGCATGCTTTCTATTAGTTTTGTACTGGTGAGTTAGATAATGTTTGCATGAATTGCATTTGTCTAAGCCAACACATAGGCATGCATCACGATCCAAATTATTGGCTCTACAACCGAAACAATCTCCATGATCACACACCTTTAGAGGAGGAAAGACACAACCAATTATAGCATGTGCACATCTCAAATACTCGAAGTATTTGATGAAAGGAAGTACTGACAAAACATTGAGTTGTGTGTGTGTGTGCGCACACGTGTGTGTGTGTGTGTGTGTGAGTTCATAATTGAATTGTATAGGTGAGGTATAAACTCACATAATACAATACTGAAAAAGGATAAATTCACACCATACATCATATATCTTTATTTCTAAAATACTTTTTTATAAGATTTAGTAAGTAGCCATCTTAGATGAGATCCTCACAAGAGGAGTTACATCAAGAGAAACCTATAAACATCAAATCTCAATGTATAGGTGTTCACGTATAAGAAATAACATATGAGCATATCACATGGACCCACTCACGTGGTTGAGGCATCATATTGAAGATTTCAATGTAAACATATAAACTTTTAACCATCATATGTAAACATCTAAGTTACTTGTACAAATGAGTATGTAGCATCATTACTTGTGTATATTTCAATGCATCCATGATGGACCAGTGACGAGTGATGAATATCTACCATTTTTCATTAATGTAATCTTAAATAGAAAAGGCATAAACTATATCTCTAATGTATCGAGTCAAGAGAGTGAAAAAGTATACTTCGAAAAATCATATTGCAACTTGCTTTATGACACTGGTAGCTTTATTATATTATTGATTCATTTGTAGATTCCTCCATATTCCATCCATACCTCTAAGGACTTCTCTCTCTCTCTCTCTCTCTCTCTCTCTCTCTCTCTCTCTCTCTCTCTCTCTCTCCTTCCTTCCAAAAAGGAGCAGGTTTGAACGCACATCAATTGATCTGTGATTACCTCTTCAGATTTCCGCTAACCATTGGAGCAGCCACAAAATGTTGCAGACGAATGCAACCCATACAATAGAAAAAACATAAACCAATTCTACCCCCTCGCACCACAGCCCTCGGCCTTTGCCCCCTCTCTGCTGCTCACCTCATGCGTCTGCAGGTCCAGCTTTTTTTTGGAGAGAGAGAGAGAGAGAGAGAGAGAGAGAGAGAGAGAGATGCTGGCTCTGGGCCACCGCAATTTAGAAAAAACAGAGAGAAAAGAAAGCATTCGAAAAGATGCTTCAAATTGGACCTTTTTTCAAAATTGTGCACACATATTGACACATATGCATACGTATTTGCTATTGATTGCACTCATCCTTTGTAAATCAAGGAAACATATGGTCTCCCCCCTTTCCCTTTTCAATAAGAGTGGATCCTTTTTTGGTGGTATGTATGCAGAGAAGGCCAGCTTTCGGCTCAAGATGAGCCAAATATCATGATCATGGGGAATAGTTCCCTTCCTCAACGACTAATATTTGACCTCAATGATCTTTGTGATTGGTTAAATAACGTTTTTCCCTTTTTTTTATGGAGGGAAAGATGAGGCACGTGAGAGGAGGAACAAGCATACCACTACCCATCCAAGGTATAATGAAATGACAGGGGCAAGGCAATTAGTTCATGATGAGACTAGATGGCTTTGACTATATGAACCATTTGTGTGGGTGGAGATAGAGCGAACCTTCAAGGCATGTGACAAAGGATGATTGAGCTAAGTTGGTAGCCAATATGCTCTAATGGGAAAAATGAGCAGCAAAATTTTGGCACAAAAGTATGCATGCAAGTGTGTTAGTGAGTGAGTGTGTGTGCGTGCGTGCGCGTGTGTGTATGAGTGTGCGCGTGTGTGCGTGCACAAGTGTGTGTATGAGTGTGTGTGTGTGTTGGGAGGGGGGGGGGGGGGGGGGGGGGGGGAATAGGGTGCACAAGTGTGTGTGTGTGTGTGTGTGTGTGTGTGTGTGTGTGGGAGGGGGGGGGGAGTAGGGTTTGTCCAATCAAAAGCATAAAAGCACTATGTTCTACCTACTAAATGTGCCCATCTAGTTGTTTATGAGCTTAGCATATGTGAGTCCTTGCCATATGGTTTGGTGGAGATGATGCAAGAGGGTAAGTGATATTAAAGTGTCTAGCTACCTACCACAGTCTCTCAAGCAGCAATGTTGAGCCTTTGATCACAATAAATTGGTTGCTACACAGATGTCTTGCTATACATATCCGGAATGATATGCTCACCATGTTGAAAATCATATTGTATGGCATTTGCAGGTGAGAACTTGTTCAAAAAAATATTAAGAAAAGCAAACCTTATGAGGGGAATGTACCCAAAAAGAGAGAGAGAGAGAGAGAGAGAGAGAGAGAGAGAGAGATAGAGAGAGAGAGAGAGAGAGAGAGAGAGAGAGAGAGAGAGAGAGAATGAGTGTATAGAGATGACGAACACTTCCTGAGATCGGGTGGGATATATATATATATATACACACACAAGAAGCTACTCACAGACAGTATCGAAGTTGAGGAACAAACCCCTCAAGCCAGATGGAGTTTACCTAAAGTAGCTGCTAATCAGGTATACAAGCACAACAAACTCTTTGCTTTATCCCCAAACACTTTGTACCATGAGACTCATGGAAAGCTTAGCATCAAGGATAATGATAACGATGATCATATTATCCATCTATTCGAGGAGCTAGCAGAATTTAGAGAAAAGGCTTTGAAAAGAAATCATTAGTTTGTTCATATAGGGTATATAGTTGTAGGCATCATACCCCTGTTCCGAAAGGGTCTTAATGTGTCATGCATAGGAGCATTACTAGATACTAGACACAAGAACCTTAACGATCAAACTATCAGCAAGGAAGCCTGTCTAATGGACCCATATACATTGAATGCTTCCCAAATTTTCTTTGTATTCTATCTGATAGATACTTTAATGAAGTGGCATCCCTGTTAATCAAGACCAATGGTCTTGACATGAAGAATACAACTGACCACTTGCAGATAGCCTATAGGATGATTGTTCGCACTGTAAATACCTGCATCCCCTCTGTCTATAGCTCTGGATATTTGAAAGGTTCAGAATCCTCAAAAGGACAGAACATAGTTATGAAGGTAGATGAAACCACCATGGGCACTCTACCTGAAATGGTAGAATGGTAGGAAGTTCAGTTTCCTGCTGAATGGAAATTGAATATTTCCAAAACTCTGATGAATGAGGTGCAACACCCTGTGCCTATGAAGATTGAGCGATTGGGCTCAACTGATCAGTATAAAGTTCTGGGCAAATCAAAGTCAAGGCGAGAACTTGCTTCTATTCTTGCACCACCATAGTATAATACTGCATCAACTAGTTTTGCAGTATCTTCAAGCAAAGGTCGTCCAAAGTTAATGTGTATACATCTGGAGACCTATAAAGATTTTGAAGGTCTGTTCAGATGTAAACTCTGCAATCATATAATTGCAACTGACTTTGCTATCAATGGGATTGAATGTCTCACCAAAGAGGCAATCAATGACAAAGATATGTCTACGAGCCAACCATATATCTTGCCTTCTCTGAATTCAAGGTTGCAACCACTGGAGGCTGCTTCTAATTGGCATACCAATGCCATCAAGGAACTGGCTGCTTTGCAATACCAGGTATTATCCAAGCTAGCAGTCTTCAATTCTCCAATGTCTCTTGCCAGACAGGTTTTTATCCCTGAATCCCAGATTCAGCAACAACCTGTTATCACTTTTGGTGGCACTAGTGAAGACAAAACATTCCCACAAATGTTTTCTGTAGTTCAGCAAGAGCTAGTTATTGAATCTGTTGATCAATTCCCATCCCACATGTCTCCATTTATCGACAAGGATATAGCCGACGGCTTTGATCCTAATCTTCCTTGGGGGGGGGAAATGCACCGGTTCAAACATGGGCACAAAGGCAGCAGCAGCTAGGAGAAGAGATTCGCAACATCCTACCTGAGGATATTGTGACTGGGTAGTCCTTCAAGATGATGTTTGTGTCGGGTATGAGGAAATAGAATTAGATGAGATGGATATTCAGATACCTCGAATATTCCCAGATTTGACAACATCCTTTGCTGAAGACTCAGACATCAGTACTGATGAAGAAACCAGAATTATGAACCCTGTCAATAGGGAAACAGGAAAAATGAAGGTAGAATCTCCTACCTCTTTCTCTACTAGCTTGAAAGGGGTAAGCAAAATTGGGGATATGACCATACTAGACATAGATGGCCTTTCCCAAGAAGAGATTTGGAAAGTGTTTGAGTTTATATACAACTTTGCTCATTATGGTATCTTGTATAAGGACTTAACACAGAGACAATATGTCTCTATGATTGTGACTGGATTCCAAGGTATGCTGAGAGCATGGTGGGATGACCTAAGTGTGGAAAGCAAAACTTATATTATGCAGGGAGGACCTGAAGGCTGAGAAAACTTTGATAATGTTATTTCTTTATTCTTTGTTGCTCTTGTCATGCAATTCTTGGGTTCTACCAGCAAGATCCAAGATCGCAACCGTGAAGCCTTTTACTGAAGTAAGCTCTGTGATCTTACTCAGGTAAAGAAATATCAACAGCATACGACCCAGCTGATGTACCAGTTTCCATGTGGTTACTTTAAAACTGAGTACAAGCAGTATTATGTGAATTCTTTTCATGAATCTTTTACCAATTTAATTAAGGAAAGAATTAAAGCTGTTGGATTACATATTGATGAAAACATTTCTATTGCCCAAATCAATTCTTTCATCAACGAAGTCACAGATCTTGAGTGTGCTCGACTGAAAGTCAAGCACGATATTAAACAAGTCAAGGGATTCAACTCCAGCTTCTACACGAGTCTTACCAAACGGCGAGCGAGCATTCTCGAGCAAAGAAAAAATCGAGCTACTTTCTCACAAACATTGAGCTTTGTTTTATAAGCAACATCTCATGTGGCATTCTATCAATATTGCAGCCACAAAATATTTTATTTCAGTTTTTTGGGCTTTTTTTTAGTCTTTGGAGGTTTGATGCCGCTACCATGCCGACTCTCTCTCTCTCTCTCTCTCTCTCTCTCTTTCTCTCTCTCTCTCTCTTAGGTCTATATGTGATTTGAGAAACCTCTCTCTCTCTCTATCAAAAAATGGAGGTTTGATGCCGCTACCATGCCAACCAATGTTTGAGAAAAGTGTGCCTTAGCTTAGCCTTGAGCTGATTTTATCACTAGTTTCTCTCACAAATGTTTTGGGTAAGCACTAGATGTTGAAAAATCAAAATAGATGGAGAGGGAGAAAATCCGCTTGGAGAATTCATAAAAATAGAGTTAAATTGTAAAAAATATTGATTAGTGGGAAAACTTTCCTAGGTTTGAATCTACCATAAAGGGAAATTTGTATGATTTTCCCTAGGAACATTGATGCCAACTCTCTAGACCAATCGAGTGGATGGTTCTACTTCCATATCAAAATAGTTCTTTGGACCAATCATGACCGCTATATCAAAGTCGCAACAAAGTAAAGAATTCCTCATTATTTGCATGATCCCAGACATGGGTTCTTTATCATCACTCCACATCCCTGACTTGTCTTCATTCCCATGAAGATATTGCTAGGTGCCCTTCTCTTGCTTCTTCAAAATAATGTTAATCCGAGTAGGCCTAACAATGACATTACATTTCTCAGGTACGATAGCTTTACACAAACACAACACACCCAGATGATAATCACACAGATGATAGTTCTTGCCATCAATATCATGGACCTTCAACTCCAAGGATCTTGCCTTAAAATCCACATCACCCCCTTGAAGAGAGATATCTAGATCTTTCACTTTTCAACATCCTGATCCCAGCTAAAACTAGGCAAGCTTTATAATGCGTTGATGATCATTTGACTTTCTGAGGTATGAAGTAATGTGGCCTTCCCTTGATATTGCGCAGAAAAGGCTGCTACCATTTCTAATGTCTATATCGCAGAGGCTATAAGACTCTGCACATGAGGTCGCGATGACATCCCGTAGCTTGGTTGAGCAAAGCTTTGAGCTCTACCACGTTCTCTGAAATATCAACAGCCATCGCAAGCTCCACAAGTCTCTCTCTCTCTCTCTCTCTCTCTCTCTCTCTCTCTCTCTCTCTCTCTCTCTCTCTCCAAAAAAAAAACTATTGAAAACATTTGGCGCCGGTGCGAACTATTTTGAGTAGTTTTCTCTCTCTCTCTCTCTCTCACACTCACTTTTGTCTAGACTCTGCAGGTGACTCGGTGAGTTGAGAAGCGTCTCTCTCTTTCTCTCTCTCTCTCTCTCTCTCTTTTGAACTTGTAATAAGTGGGCGGATTTTATTCACCAAGAAGAAAGTACAGCAGTGTAAGAGTAGGGGCATAGCTTCAACCACAGAGGGGAGCAAAGCTAGTTGCTGACACCCTGCTGCAGCTTGGGTGGTAGGGGGTCAATATCACGACATCTAGGTGGCTAATGTACTCATCATGGAGGGCGGAGATCACCATAAGTAGGCGTTATAATATAGGATGGCGTCGTTAGTCGCAAGGGCTATTCATTCAAGGAACCGTGGCGGTGTTGATCGCATAGCCGAGATTGACACTGCATAGGCTAGGAAGGACGAACACACTGGAGCTCTTGAGTGCAGAGCCCAAAGATGCGGACAACTGCTTGATGTAGCCGCAGGTGGTGATGCGGTCCCCGCCCTCACCCCCTTGGTGAGGGAGTACAGTGACTTCACCCCGTCGCAGCACGTCGATGTCGATGAAGGCACCGACGTGGTTCTTGTAAGGTAGCCTGCACAAGAAAACAGCTTGCTTCGCACTGTCGTGCATGAGATTGCCGCCTCCCCCTTCTCGGCAAGACTGCCCGCCACCACCATCACCACCACTAGTGCCGCCACCACCCTGGAGTTGCTGCTTCTGCTGCCTTCCATGATAATTCTCTAGTCTTTCTTTGCCCTGGCGGACACTATTGGCTCGTAGCATTTCCAATCTCTCTCTCTCTCTCTCTCTCTCTCTCTCTCTCTCTCTCTCTCTCTCTCTCTCTCTCTCTCTCTCTCTCTCTCTCTCTCTCTCTCTCTCTCTCTCTCTCTCTCTCTCTCTCTCTCTCCCCCCCCCTCCCAAAAACTTTTAAAAAAGGTGTTGAAACCAGTCCACGCCAGCGGACTGGTTTCAACACCTTTTTAAAAGTTTTTGGGAGGGGGAGAGAGAGCGCCGGCGGACTGGTTTCAACACCTTTTTTAAAAGTTTTTGGGAGGGGGAGAGAGAGAGAGAGAGAGACCTGATTGCCTACGAGCTAGTCGAGGCTTACCTACTGGCGCTGCTGGGGGCAACTGCTCGCCTTTCGCTGCCGACACGAAGAATATTCTTGGCTCAGTTGGTTCCGAAGCTGATGATGATACGATAGACTTGCTGTGGAGCTCATTGCTGCCGGAAAGGAGAGGCGTTGTGGTTAGTGCAGGAGGTGGTGGTGGTGCAGGCCTGCCGCAGCAGTTGAGGAGAAAAAGGAGTAGAAAGAGGAAAAGAAGGAGCCCGGGGAGGAGTCCGATGATGATATGGGATTTAGTTTCTTTGACTAAGGTTTTTGGAAATGGAGGTAGTGAACCGATTTTGTAATGCTCTTTCTTTAGATGTAATAGAAGTATATTTTCAGATGGCCAAAAAGAGAAAGAGAGAGAGAGAGAGAGAGAGAGAGAGAGAGAGAGAGAGAGAGAGAGAGAGAGAGAGACTTCTTGGCTCTCAAGCTACCTCCTATGGGATATGTACGCGAGCGAGAGAGAGAGAGACGTGATGAGCGTCGGCATGGTAGGTAGAGGTGCAGCCCATTATAAAGAGGATGCATGCTGGAACCAGTCCGCACCGACGCGGACTGGTTCTGACATGTTTCGGAAGGGCAGAGACTACTAAGAGAGCGAGCCAGATGGAGCAAACACACGTCATACAAATGTAAGCAGTGGCCTACAATTGTTACCTCCAGGCGGCTGCCCCTTGCAAGGACCACGAGGTCATGAGAGACTCTGACTCGTAGTGTTCGAGAAAAATCATTTTTCCAAACATAGCAAACTCCTTTCCTTGTTTATTTCAAGAGGAAATTTTAGAAAATTAGGCTATTTTTAAAAGACTTTTACACTATTCTTGTCTATTATGGGACTGCATTTCTCCTTTTTCCCATGCCCTCAACCGGCATTTTTGAAATTGAAAACGGCACGATATTAAACTAAGACACATTTTTCCAAACTGAGTTGAGAGAGAGAGAGAGAGAGAGAGAGAGAGAGAGAGAGAGAGAGAGAGAGAGAGAGAGAGAGAGAGAGAGAGAGAGAGAGAGAGAGAGAGAGAGAGAGAGAGAGAGAGAGAGAGAGAGAGAGAGCCTATACCCACGATATGCCATTAGCCTTTTACTCGATGGGCGTAGCCCATGATCAGGATGGGAGGATGCATGTTGGAACCAGTGATCCGCGCAGACCGGGTTTTGGCACATTTCACAATGGTGGAGACACGGGAAGGGGGGTGGCCACATCCCATGCAACAGTGTAGAGGATAACTTGGAAGCAGTAATATCGCGTGTCTCTCATTACTTTGCAATCAAGTAGCATGTGATGTCGCATTACTCCACATTCAAGTATTGATCACTAATATTGTTACTCCATTTCGGCTCCACCTAGTTGCTCACTTTCTTTGACCATCTGCTCCGAAAGGCATATGGTATATGCTCCTTTTGTGTCCAAAATTTTGGCTTTGGCGTGATGATGACGCTAGTCACCCTTGCTCCATGGAAGCAACTCTCCTTCACAATGCATCATCCTTGTCATGCATAGCTCATGCTTGAGCTCCATCTGCCCATCTCTAGCTACCCAATGCATTCTGCTTCCACCCTCGTCACTAGCATTGTATCATTCGCACAATGATCGATTGCAGGAGCAACAATTTTCTACTAGACACATAGCTATCAGTTCAAGCTTTGGGTAATGATTGATATATGCATTGGAGTGTTCATTGTGCTCATCTTTGTCGCTATGTTGGCTAAACTCCAGAAGCAAATCTAGGAAAATAGAGCAAAACCTATCTCTCTTGATTCCCATTGTAGGAATACCAACCGGAATTCCTCAAAGAGGCCTTGGCCATCCATTCGACGGTGCACCACTTCATATTGACAATTTTGTATAAAAAAAAGTGGTGGTGCAGGCAAGTCAAACTACTGAAAAGGATGTGCAAGATTGGATACTAGAGTAAATCATGCAATTAGTTGGGGTTCGGAGTCTCCTTTCTTTGGTAGCTTGTTAGTAGAAAGGTAACATGATTGCTGGGATGACTTATCTATGCTATCATAGAAAAATTCAATGAGAAAGCATGAGAGCTCATAGAAGCCTATATGTCGCAGCAAAAAAGAACATGCCTATTAGCCTCATAAGAAGGTCCTTCATGTCAACCCCTAAAGACTTGCACTTCTATAAGGTTCTAACATGCAATGTTTTTTGTTGGTCAATATGCACATTTTTTTCCCACTTAATGCAAGGAAACAATTTGAAGAGTAGCCAAGCTTTGGTTGATGAGGAAAGGAATTTGAAATGAGAGGGCGGGAGACCTTAGCTATCTATGGTAGCACTATTCCTTTGGGCCAAAGCTTAGGGACACATTTTTGCGAGGTCCTCTCACTTTGTCACGAGAGCATGTAAAGCTTTGGCAGACAGAAAATAATATGGGAGAGCATGCTTATGCTGTTAATCATGAGGTTTCTTAGTTCTACAAGGTTGTTCTATCTACTTCTCCAATATAGAGCAATGTTTGTTCCAAGATCTCACCAGTATTTATCAAAGAGGATCTCCAAGACAACATCCATCACTTAATAAATCTAGTTGACATCATTAGATTCCTACCATTGCATACCAATGTTACCATTGCGCTTAGTCAAGCTCAAGAAATAAAGCATGTTCATGAGCTTCCATTACAATATGATAAATATATTACTTTTGAGATGCCACAACAATGTGATAGCTCAAGCATGTATGGTAAGGAACAACAATTTGATGGGAACTTTTGGACAAAATATGTGACTTGCAGTAGTGACTTATTTAAAGTTGTGGTGCGCTTTAATAGGTGTTGGGTAATTTCCTTTTGCGTTGAGGTGTTGGGTGGTGGAATCCAACAAGCCATGATTATTTTCTTCAATATAGCTTGCGCTTGCATCAATCTGTCAAGGGTATTTCTCATATTTGCTCGGAAATTAGCTTTGCTCGGTTTTCTTTGCTCATTGATTGGAAACCCCCCTTCTGCACCAAGGAGACTAAAGCTCAACAGTTCAGATGCAAGCAATCGGATGCAAGCAAGCTGAAGAATGCAAATGCAGAGTCAAACTACACCGAAACAAGTTTGGCAAGAAGTTCAAAGTAGTTAGGAAGAAGAGAAAGCTCAACAAAGAAGAAAGACAGCAGGTAAAATGCTACATTTGTGGTAAACCTGGTCATATCACTCCTAATTGCCCAAAGAAGAAGAAAAAGTTTGGAAATGTTGTGTTAAAAGACAGGTATGAGTATGAAGTCGTCTACTGCAATGTCCTACAGAAGAAGGAATTTCCTATTCGGGAGTACTCCTTATACGACTCTGATGACTCCGACTCCTATACTGAAGAATCCAGTGCAGAGTCTACCCCAACTGAAGAACATGTTTTCTCTAATGACAGTTTAGCTAATGATAGCTTCACCAAGATGTCCAATATGGTAAGGAAGCCTTATCCTTTCCCAAAGTCTGCTAGGTATGATTCTTCTTCCACAGATGAAGTTACAACCAGTACTAGTGAAGAATCAGATACATGGCAAAGGAGGTCAAGGCCCATGAAAATGAATTTGTCAAAGAAAGAACAACGCTATCGGCCACTGCCTCTATTTAGAAGTATGGTGGAACAAATTGCTGACATTATCAATCAACCTGAATGGAAGCAACAAATGAATCAACATTTTGATTTTGTTGGCCAACCATCTCCAACGGTACAACCATCCAAAGCTATTGAATACGCCTCTGCTTCAACTTCTGTCCCTCAACAATCACCAATGGAGCATGCTTCTATTGCTGTCCGTCGACGTTCACCGATGGAGCATGCAGCTGAATTCATTCAGGTATGCAGTAAGAATGATAAAGCCATTCTAGATGTTATCCAAGCCATACATCTAGATTGTAAAGAACTGAGTCAAGGCATAACTTCCATGGAATCTCAGTTGGCTGCCGTTGAAGCCAAAATGGATCAAACCTATGCTATTGCCACTAATCTCTCTGATATGGTAGCCATGCATCAAGTAGCTAATGAGCCCGTCAGTGATTGGGTACCTGATCACATTATGAATGTTTGTGAATGTCATTCACTTTGACGCCAAATTCAATAGAGCATTCTATTTTGAAGTTTGGATTAAATTTCCTCACACACAATCATTCCATGTGGATGCATTATGGGACTCCGATTCTGTGATGTCCTATATTAATCGAGACTTAGTCCCACCGCACTTGATTGAATATCTACCTTCTGGTATCACAGTTTCTTATGCCAATAACACCAGAGGTAGAATTCAAAAGGTAGTTTCTTGTAAGATTGCTATTGGAACCGTTAAGTTTCTGATTACCCTATATCTGCACCCCCATCCAAATACAGATCTTACACTTGGAGCAGATCTAGTCTCTCAGATAACACTTTTTACACTCTTGCCTGATCTATCTATACAATTTTGTGTTCAGGATATCGCTCACCAGGTACGCACTAAATCTAGAGGTGCTCTTCTTCTCGGGGGGATGATTCCAACTCTCCCTAATCTGAGAAAGAGGAAAGATTTCAGCAATGGTTTCAATTAGAAAAAGCAAATACTCTACAGAATTAGAAGCAATCAAAGAATTGCTTACACTGCAGACTAGTGATAACCCACTAGAATTCTGGGATAGAGAAGAGTATTGGGTTTCTCTTCCAGGAAACCCTCCTACTGCAAGATTGAAAGCAACCCATCCTGGCATGTCTTTAGAAGACACTAAACTATGCAATGAGGAGATTGGACAAGTGCTAAAAAATGGACTGATTTCTCCTAGTAACAATGCCTTTGCTTGCCAGGCTTTCTACATCAATAATCACTCTGAGCAAAAGCGGGGGAAGAAGCGGCTTGTCATCAATTACAAGCCGATTAACGATTGGCTTGAACCTCGCAGGTTTCCTCTACCACTTAAGGATGATCTTCTTCAAAGAACCAAGAGCTGTAAAGTATTTTCTAAATTTGATCTCAAAAGTGGTTTTTGGCAATTCAAAATACATCCAGCTGACATGCATAAGACAAGTTTTATGGTACCTTAGGGAATGTTTGAATGGAATGTCCTACCTATGGGTATTAAACCTGCTCCTTCTTTATGTCAGGAGAGGATCGAAGTAATTTTTGTAGATTGTAGGAAATTTCTACTCCTGTATATTGATGATATCTTAGTGTATTCTAAGGATGTTAGTAGTCACGTCAAGCATCTGCATCTGTTCTTAAAGAAATTGCAAAACATGGGTCTTGTCTTAAGCTTAAAGAAAATTGAGCTTTGTCAATCTCAGGTGGCATTCCTCAGAGTGGAGATTTTCTCATGCTGTATTAGAATGCATCCTTATTGCTGAAAAGAAGCAGTTTCAATCCTTTGTTGGCTGCTTACAATGGATAGCTCCCCAGTATCCTCATTTAGCTAAAGATCTACTAATCTTTAAGGAACTGGAACGTAGCACCCACTTCTTTTGGACTGACTAGATGACAAGGACAGTTCAACAGATAAAGCAGCTTTGCATCCATTTACCACCTTTGCAACTCCCATCCGATAAACCTTTGGTGGTATACTTCGATGCCTCCAAAGAAGCTTGGGGCGGCATCCTATGTGAAGAAACAAAAAATGGTCCTATCATCTGTCGATGGGCATCAGGACGTTTCAAAGATCCCGAAGTGAAGTATCATTCTATCTAGAGAGAGCTGCTAGCAAGAGTTAACTCAGTATTGGCTTTCCGCTTATTTTTAATGGGAGTCCCCTTTACCCTTCGCAGTGACCTTAAGCATTTCGGAAAATTTTTAGAAGAAAAAAATGATGGCAAGGTAGGTAACACCCGTATTTTTCGATGGTCCTACAAACTCAGTCACTTTGATATCTCCTACGAGTATGTGCCAGGTCATAAAAATAATATTGCTGATTTACTCTCCCGAATCAAAAAAGGGGGGGAATGATAACTTTCAACCACAACTTTTGGCAATATCAATGTCCAATTCAACAACTAGGCATCCTTTCTTTTTTGATACCAGTTGTATCCCACTTACTTTTCCTTTGACAGCTGTATTGCACCTACCTACTTTATGTAACGCACTCATTGTCTCTCCATGACAACTGTATTCCACTACCAAAAATACCGGCACTATCTTTACACGCATCAAGAAACGCCTATCCACCCCGATGTATATAAGGAAGGGCCGCGTTTGTATAAGGGCATCTTTTGATAAGCCTTCTATCTCAAAGTTCTAAGAAGCTCTCTTGTACCCGCTATCACTAGCCTTCATCTTGTAACCCTATTTTGTCTATGCAAGCAATCTAAGTAACAATTGTTAATTTCGGTCTTGTTCACCTGTGTTCGTAATATCTTTGAGTCGTGTCTGTTCATCTGGTACTGCTCATGTGCGCATTATCTCTGTTATGGTCTGTTTATCTGTGTCTGTCTGCTGAAGTCCATTGGTCTTGTCCTCATTCGTAATCCGCTCTCTAATTGGTACATACATACATACATACATATATATATATATATATGTGTGTGTGTGTGTGTGTGTGTGTGTGTGTGTGTGTGTGAGAGAGAGAGAGAGAGAGAGAGAGAGAGAGAGAGAGAGAGAGAGAGAGAGAGAGAGAGAGAGAGAGAGAGAGAGAGAAAGCGCCAATGTTTTGTAGCACATGGGAGAATGTGGGGGACAACTCATTTACTTTGAAACATGAAGTTTTTGGTGACAAAAGGTTGAATTTCTTTGGTGGTAGTCCATATAGGTACCACATTGCTTGTTCTTATAGATTTTGTTAAGCTTTGTTGCCCTGTAGTAGTAACCCTATTGTTTGTTGGTCCAAGTAGATCTAGAATTACTTGCAAAATCCACCAAGTTGAGAGAGTTACCTAAATGCTTTTAAGCTTCCTTCTCCTTACCATTAAGGATTTGAATTTTTCACCTTTATTATTCTACCCATGAACAATATATATCCTACCATGTTAAATTACTAGCTATGATAGCCGGGCCGACTTATTTCTTGCCATAGTAGAGATCTTCTTGAAATGAGTTAGGAGCATACACATTGATTATTGAAAATTTGAAGGGATAAGACAAAGTAAGGCCAACCCAAGGTCCATTATTCCCCATAATGACTTCCTTGAAAAAGGCACGTGACAAACGATAATCGAGCTAAGCTACTAGCCAACATTCTCTAATGGGAAAAATGAGCAGAAAAATTTCACAAAAAATATGTATGCATGCAGGTGTGTTAGTGAGTGTGTGTGTTCCAATAACAGTATAGCATAAACACCAAAGAATCCTTTCAAATTACAAAAGACACTAGAAACTATGTCAATAAAAAGGTGGTATAATTCCCATTCATAGTACATAATAAACTTTATACACAAATATAAGGGAATAAAGAGCCTGAAGGTATACAAGTTGGAATTAGAGCTGATCTCTTGAGACAGCTAATTCCAGTGTTGAAGGATTTCAGCTACTGAGAGTAGGAAGAGTTCAGACAGCAGACTAGACAGAAATCAGTGACTAGACTGAAATATGAATACTGAAATGAGAATCAGACTTAAAGACTGGAATAAAGTTCAGATTCAGATTCAGAAGACTGTTGAGAAGTCAGTATCACTGGAATATATATATATATCATGATTGAGATTACAATGAATATGATTACAGAGAGAGAAAGTGTAGCCGATGATACTGCCACTGATGCTCGAGTGCAATTATAGCCCAAAGCGCTAATACAAGTGATAACAATTGCCAACCCGATATCAAAGTAATGGCCCCTATTTATATGCTTTGGGTTTACCGTAGTAATTACTTTAGTAATTACTAAGTGATTCACTGTCCATCTTCTAAGAACACGTTCCCACATGGTGACGCGCCAGCCGTCTACATCCTTCCCTTCTTTCTTGAATTTTGGCAAGATTCCAAAATTTCTGAAAAATCCATTTTCTGGTTCTGATGTGGAACTGAAAAATCCATCGTCTGGTTCTGATGTTGACAATCCATCTTCTGGTGGATTGTCAGAGTCTGACATTGAGAAGATGGTGAAGGATGCAGAGCTCTAGAAAGCTCACAGATTGCGAGGGACAGCTGAAAAGGCCAAGGTGGAGCTGTCATCTCTCCCTGCCTGCTGAGAAGAAAAGTCGCCCATGAATTCTGAGATAGAACTACCCAGTATCCTTCCATTGGACCGCCTTCCTTTTGCCCTTGCTCTTTGACCGTGTTGGTGCCTGAGAAGTTTCAGCATCAACATTCTCCTTCTGAATCAGTCGGTAAATGGCCTCCTGCTCAAGCTAATCACACCGGTCTGTGGTCATCTCTACCTCATAAGGTGTGAGAGAATGATAGGTTTTGGTGTAAGGATCATAGAGTGTATGCCTGCCCTTGGTCAGTCTGGTTCTGGCCAGTTTATGACAATGCGAAGCAATATGGATCCATCCTTGTGGAAGAGGCTGATTTGTTTTGACGCACGCTTTGAACAGAATCTCAGCCATCTCCCTGTACTACGGTGCTAGACCCGGCTTTGCTGCAATGTCTTTCTCAGGCAGTTTGGAAGATTCGACTGTAAGCTGCAGTAACTGATTAGTAATCCTAGTCAATCCTCTGACCTGAATCTTCCACTGGCCCATACACAGCTGAATCCTCTGTAGCTCTTCCTTTATTGCCTGGATGTCATTGATTTGAAGAACATCATTGAACAATGTTTGCCAAGTCTTCCATTCTAGAGTTGATCGCTCATACCAATCCTGAAGCTCATCAGTTATTTTGAAATATGTGAGTCGATCAACTGGTTCTTGATGTTGAGGATATATAGTGCTGGAAAAAATCTTGGCAACTCAGTTTCTCTTGCTGGAACATCATACAAGAGAACTGGAGAATCAGACACAAATTCCAGGAAATTCAGAACTGCCTGGTTCTCTTGTTGCATCATCTTCCTAGTAATTCTTACTAGCTGGAATAAGGTGCAGAGAGCAGTTGCCTGTGCTCCGACGGACATGCGAGTTTGAAGTCCTCTGCTAGTGGCTGTCTGGTCCTCCAGGATGGCTTTCACTCTCTAGTCCAAAACACCTCTGGCAGTTTACAGTTGAACTAGAACATCCTTAAGTTGGACCCTCACGTCCTTCATGCAGCGGTAAGTTGGTTTGTTACCCAGCAGAAGCTCCAGTTCTAAAGCTAAGGACTGACAATCTGTAGTAGACTGTCTTTGCCAGTGCGGGTTTACCACTTTCTCATCAGCATTGAGTATCCATTCTGGAACTCGTTCCAACAGCTGAACTATACTGGGATGCGCATGTAGTCTACAAGCTTCCTTATCATGAAAAGTAGCAAATTTCCAATGTTCCACCATTTCCCTGGCTCCTACATATAGTCTTTGGAACCTTTCTAAATCAGTCCACAGAGTATCATCCTCCAGATACTGTCTGGTGATGGAGGCCTGTTGATGTCTCAGCTGCTTATTTAAGGTAATGAGTTGCATTGAATGCTGATGATCCTTCACTGGTCCTTCATCCTGAGCCTTCATTTTCCCTTTAACCTCTCTGCTGTGATGGGACTGATTATTTGGCTCATCTCCAGTGTTACTGGACTGCTGTTCTTCAGTCTGCTGATGACCCGACTGTTGTTCTATTTCCTGTCTTTCCTGCTGTTCCTCAGTCTGGTCTGGTTGGTCTGGCTGTGAGTGGCCTCCTTCATCTGGCCCTGTCCCATCAGTACCTAATCCTGGAGGTGGAGATGGTGGTGAGGCATCATCATCATCCTGTGTATGCCCGGTTTCTTGATCATCCTCCTCCTTATCAGCTTCATCTTCTTCTTCTTCGTCATCCTCCTCTAGGGATGTCTGCTGCTCAATATAATCCATGATGGCTTGGTTCATCAGAGCATTGTTGAACTCACTCACCTTGTCCTGCAAATCACTTTGCAGACTTTCCATCAAGGATTTTAAGTTTTCTAGATCAAAAACAGCATTGCCTGCGGGGTTCAAAATTTCAGACAAGTTGTTGTAGATGTATCTGTCCGTCAGCGAACGCTTCAGAGCTGTATGGTGTAATAGCAGCTTTCTAAATTCTGCCCGCTTCGTTTTGAGCCCCATTTCAGCTCGCTCGGCAGCTCTCGATGTTTCATTCCTTTGACTTTTTATGATCATAATTTCAGACTCAGCTTTAGCTAACTTTTTGTTCAACAACTCCTGAGCTCTCTCTGATTGAGCTTGCAATACCCTGTGTTGTATGTTCTGCGCTTCCTGGGCTTTCTGGAGTGTGGCAATCTGATGCTGTGCTTTTGCCAATTCAGCTTTAAGCTTTTTAACTTCATCTTCTGATCCAGCAGCTTCCACCAATTGTCCCATACAGCTGACAATGGTATTCCAAGAGGACTGTATCAGTACTGAACATCTGTCTTTGACCGTTGTTGGATCAGAATCAACTGGTTCATATATTGCCACAGGAGCCACATAAGGTAGAGATGCATAATCAGTTTTGGTGAGTGAGAGATGCCCTCTCAATTTCCGAGTTTGCATTTGCTGTAGCTTATCCTTTTTAACCAGTTGCAAAGGGTTTTGAGAAATGACAGGAACTGTTTCAGGCATAGTTGAGGATGCTGGTATTTTCCCCTTATCCAGTTGATTCCTACCTTTGTCTCCTGAGTGATCTGGTACCTTCACTTCAGTGACTGGCTTTACCTGATCCTTCCCAGATCCATAGCAACTGTCTGTTTGACAACTGTCTGATTAGGTAAGTTGTCTCAGTGCTCGCTGCCTTTACCTGGCTTTTGATGTGCTTCAAGAATTCACTGCTTTTGGTCAGTGTAATTCTTGGTTTCTTTGAACTACTAGCTTCCTCTGCAGTAGCTTTCCTTTTCAGGTCCTTGGAAGTTGTTTGAGTGTCCGTTTCCTCATCGTCTCAGGACAGGTCAATTTTCTTCGGTTCAGAAATGGGCTGCTCATTCCATGCTAGCTTCACCTGCTCATTAATATCTGCAGCAGTAGCCCAATACAGAAATTGCCAGACATACCATGCCTTGAAAACAGTTTGAGATTTCAACTTGGCAGTCTGTTGAAGTACATTATGCGAGAGTATTTGACACAGGTTGATATGGACTTGTGGATCCAGTATCTTGGCCAACAACATAGCAAATAATTTTTCTGACACATAAGTTGGGTTATTCTTAAGACTGACTGCTTCGGCTACAAACCTGTAAGCAGCGGAGGCTTCCAGTCCTGCTACTGGAACTCCTTGAGCACTTGCCTTGCGCTTCTTTCGAGCTGCTTCATCCTCCTTTAGAGCAATACTTATTTGCTGCGCAGTTACCACCGATGGTTTAGGCTCATTAGGCATTCGAAATGCAAATGCAATGGCTTCTGGTGTCACTGAAACCCTCCTATTATTTATCATAGCACTGCTGTTTTCTGCATCAAAAGAATCAAGAACTTGCTTGATGATCCCTGCATCAAAAGCAATCCTTGTCGCTTGCAATACAACTCGCAGATCCCAGAGTTGTAGCAGAGTCATTGCATGATCAATAAAGACATATCGTTGGATTTTACTGTATGGAAGAATAGGAAGACTTTCCTTTGCCTCAGTAATTATAGCCTGGGTTTGTGCAAGAGTTTCCTCCATCTTCTCTGATCGTTTCCTTCTACCCATACATTGTGAGGTCGACGACGATGAAACAGGCGAAGGCGAAGAGGACTTACTTGTGTTAAAGCCGTTGCCTGGTGTCATTGGTAAGGTTGTTTGACAGTCAACTGTCTCGTCGGAGGTCGAAGTTTGCGATTGTAGTGAAGAGACCTCGGAGCTCGGCGATGACGAAAGGTTGACAGGAGGAAAGCGTCGTGCAGGAGATTTATGAGGAAAAATGTTAACTCTCCTGACTGTTATACGTGTTCGCACCATAAAAGCTCCACTACTTGCCGCTCCTAGACTTGTGTGCGCCGTCGCTGACGTGGCAAACATGCATTGGACAAGGCTGCAACCCATCCTTGTAATAATTATCACTGGCATACCATTTGACCGTTGGCCACTTGAAATTTGGAAAGTGTGTTCATACTGGTTCTGAACTGATTCCCACTATGGATGGATCATAATGGTACTAGTTCTTATATCAACCTGATCTAATTCTTCAAGTACTGGTTCTGAAGCTGGAACTGGTTGCACATGGAAAAGACCAAAAATATCTGATTCTGGTATCTCTTGATCAACAACCTCCAGTTCCTTAGTGACTTCTTCTAATCCAGTTTCTCTGGTCTCTGAGTAATAAAGTTTGATCTTTGCTCCATTATATACTCCTGGCAACATTAGTCCAGATAAGTCTTTTAATCTGACTGTGCCATTGGAAAAGACCCAATCAACATCAAAAGGTTCTGCCCAGGCAATCTTCAAATTCGGCTTCTTTGGACCCATTCTTGACTGATATAGAAGCACTAAGTCTCCTTTCTGGAATTCTCGGACTTTAATTCAGCGATCATGCCAGTGCTTCCTTCTTTGTTGAACAATTTCCTGTTCCAATATAGCCCTTTGCCTGAGTTCATCTAACTGCATCAGTTCATCCAGTCTTTTCTTAAGATTATGGTTGAAGTCTAATCCATACTTTACAGCCATTCTCAGACTGGGGATTACAAACTCCATAGGAACCACTGCTTCAGTACCATACACCACTCTGAATGGTGTCATTCCAGTAGTTACCTTATAAGCTGTTCTATAAGCCCATAGAGCAGTTTGAAGCTTCAAATCCCACTGGTCTGGTTTCTTTTGCACCACCTTAGTGAGAATAGTCTTAATTGTCTTATTGCTACTTTTAGCCTGTCCATTGCATATGGGATAGTAAGGAGTAGATTTCCGATGCTTGACTGAAAGCATATCCAATAGGATTTCCATAGTATCATTGATAAAGTGTGTCCCTTGATCGGTCACAATTTCCACTGGACATCCATATCGGCAGACAATATTCTCAAACAGAAACCTGCAGTTGACTTGGTTGTGTTGTCAGGAAGAGCTTTAGCTTCAACCCACTTGGTAACATAACAAGTAGCCATCACTATGTACTTGTTCTTCCTGGGAGTCACCTTCTTAAAAGGTCCCATAAAATCCAATCCCCATTTCATGAATACTCCCAATGGTTGTATTGGCATTAAGGGAGTCATGTTTGCAGCTGTTGGTTGGCCCATTCTCTGGCATATATCACAAATTTTACAAAAGCTTCTGACATCAACAATCATTGTTTGCCACCACAGACCTGCTTGCAGAATCTTCTTGTAGGTTACTTCGTTGGAAAAGTGTCCACCAGACTCTCCATTATGTGCCTCTGAGATAACTTGCATTCTTCCCTCCATTGGAACACATCTCCGAAGTACCCAATCGATAAAGTACTCCCCCAATGATGGTAAATTTCAGGCTTTTTATGATCAGAGCCTTCTTCTGATTCTGTTTCCAATCTTCTGGAAAGGCACCTTGGGAAAGGAACTGATAAATATCATACCATTCAGGATCCACTGATTCTTCTGCTTCTAGCTGAAATAAATCAGCATCCACTAGTTCATCTCTCAGAGGTGATTCTGAAAATCCTTCTGTGCTTCTGGAAAGAAAGTCAGCTCCACAGTGGTTTCGGCTAGGCTTATGGAAAATTTCTGAACTCAAATTCCATAAGGAACATCATCCATCTTATCAGCCTGCCTTAAATAATGACTTTGTTAATCAGAAACAGAAGAGCTTGATGATCCACATAAAAATGGAATAACTTCCCCAATAGGTAATGCCTGAACTTTGTAGCACTAAAAACCATTCCGAGGGCTTCTCTTTCAGTAGTCGTATAGCCTTGTTCAGCCTAACTGAATCTCCGACTAGCAAAATAGACCAGATAGTCTGTTCTGCCATCTGGCTGAGCCAATATTTCCCCCATTGCCAATCCCGAAGCATCAACGTGTACTTGAAAAATAATATCCCAGTTCGGCTGCCTGAGGACTGGTTTACTGGTAATGGCTTTTTTCTGATTTTGGAAACTCTCCTTACACTCAGTAGTCCAATTGAACTTGCTGGTCTTCTTTGTAAGCTCATATAGTGGTACTGCTTGAGAAGCAAATTTGTGTACAAATCTTTTATAAAAATTCACATACCCCAAAAAAGAACTCAACTTAGAAGCAGTTCTGGGTGCTTTAGCTTGCTGGACACACTATATTTTATCATTGGCCATTTCTATTCCATTGCGGGAAACCACATGTCCCAGTAGCTGTCCCTTCCAAACCAGAAATACTGATTTAAATGGATTCAAGCAAATCCTTTTCTCCTGACAGCGTTTAAAAACCATCTCTAGGAATAGAAGGTGATGTTCCTCAGCTGAATAGACAGTGAAGTCATCCACGAAAATGGCGAGGAACCGATGAAGAAATTCATTAAACATCTCCATCATACACCGCTGAAAAGTAGCTGGTGCATTGCACAGGCCAAAAGGCATCACCAGATACATGAATGCTCCCCACTCAGTGATGAAAGTGGTCTTGGCCCTATCTTCCGGAGCAATCTGTAACTGGTTATAGCCGCTATAACCATCCATGAAACTATACATCTCATATCCTGCGATCTCATCAAGCAACATATCAGTAAAAGGTAAGGGAAATGGATCCTTAATGGTCTGGGCATTTAGTTTCCTATAGTCGACACAAACCCTTAATTTTCCATTCTTCTTAGGAACGACAACTATTGGAAATAACCAATCACTACTTGCTACTTCCGTAATGAACCCCACCTTGAGAAGATTATCAATCTCCTCCTTGACCTTCTTTCCATAGTTAGGGTTCATCCGGTATCTTTGTAGTCTGACTGGCCTAGCGTCCGGTTTTAGTGGTATTCAGTGCTGACAGACTTCACGATCTACTCCCTTCAAATCTGTATGTTCCCAGGCAAATACATCTTTATAGTTCTGGAACATTATCCGTGCCTTTTCTTTCATTAATGGTTTCAGGTGCTTGTTGACTTTGATCATTCTGGGATTTTTCTCTGATCCCAGGTTCCATTCCTCTACTTCCTGATCATCTGGAAGCAACTAGTTGGGTCCTCCTACTTTTCGTTTGGTCGACTCTTCAGCGTAGTCCCAAGAAGGCCCATTCATTTCTGAATTATTATTATGATCAGGTGGATATTCTTCTGGACATGCTGATTCTTCCATTATATCAGTATCAGCTGGGTCCTCCATTCTTTCAGTTAGCTGAACGGTTCTTTCCCCTGTATTGACTTCAGTGAATTGGTCAGGGAATTGTTTCTTCTGCTTGTCAGCTTGCTCTTTGTTTAGTAGGACTGCATTCAAATCAATTTCTGCCAAAGGAAAGATGTTCATTGCTGCCGGCATTCGCTCAATTTTCTTAGCTCGGTATTTCTGACACAACTCCTTCGGCCTCAGTTCCTTTTTCCAGCTCCTGGTGTTGTTGGTCTGAATTTTGATTCTGCCACTGGCCCCTTCTATGGTTAAAGTCTGGTTTGCGTAGTCATGAACAACATGTGTTGTTCTTAACCATGGGCGGCCTAATAGCATTCCATATGCGCCCTGCACATCCAAAACTAGGAAACTAGTTTTGAATTTTTCCCTCCTCACTCTTATCTCCATGTTTTCAATCATGCCCATTGCTTGTACGACTCGATGATCTACCATTCTTACTTTGAACGGTGCTGGTTTCATGTTGGTGATACCCATTCTTTGCTGAAGATGGGTTCCCATTATATTGACTCCTGCTCCTCCATCCAGTATGACACTTGAGAGAGGTTCCCACTGCTTCCTGACCTTGTAATCTACCTCAATAAGTGGAACTTTATCATCCCGAACAGCCGTCAGGTCTACTGTTCTGGCGTCTGCCTCAGTCTTCCTACGCTGCCTGATAAAGTTGGCCACCTCAGGTAAGGTCTTTCTTATATCCTCCAGCTCTACAATCAGCTTCTGGATTCTATCACAAATTTTCACCTGAATTTCCTCTTGCTCCTGGTCAGACTGATTGTCAGAGCTTGAAGAGCTAGTGTTCTCATACCGCCATTCTTCTTTAGCAGTACTTCCACTCTTTCCTTCCTCTTCCATCTCACCAGCTAGTGTATGTACCATAGCCAGCATGGTCTCTGTCATGGCCGGTACTGACTGATCTTTATCAGTCGATTGGGCTGGTATCTTCTGAATGACTCTAGCCTCGGAACTTTCTGGCTGCTCTTACAGCTTCTTAGCTAAATCCTCTGTGATTTTAGCTGCTAGTTCCCGCTGCTCTTGCCACTCATCTACCACCTTTTCCTTACCCTTGGCCTTCCAAACTTCCCTTTGTTGGGCCCACTTGCTGCTGTTGGAGTTGGCTGGTACTTCTGAAATGTCTGGAATCTCTTCAATGATCACTCCTTTGCTCCTGGTAACTACTCTGACTGGGACTGGCTCTGGTGCCTTAGCCTCAGTAGCAGTTGTTACCGGTGCATCTGGACATTGGGTTGCAAAATGACCATACTTCCCACAGGTATAGCAATTCATGCTTCTGGTATGGAAGTTGCCTCTTCCTCTTCCTCTGCCCATTCTTGGTTGGTATCTGCCTCGTCCTTGACCAGTACCACTGGTACCTGGTCCTTCTTCTTGGGCTACTTTGATTGGCTCTATCTTCACTGGTTCAGTGTAGGCAACCACTGATAGATCCTTTCCTTTCTTAAAATGGTGAATTCGGATGCCACAATTATTCCATAGGTGACCGAAGGCCTTGCAGTAGGTACATTGTGGACATTCCGTGGAGATATGGTCCTTGGATTTACATCTTGAACACCAAGTCTCCATCTTCCGGACCGGTTGTCTTGTGTGGCTAATCTCTGCAATCTGCCTAGCCATTTCTTCAATATTCTTGGTCCATGATCCTTTCTTTGATTTTTCCTTTGTCCGTTCATTGGAACTACTCTCGGAACTGATGGACGTTTCAGAAGCTTCAGTAGCCGAACTACTGCTACTGGTCCTTCGCTTCTTGTGGCTTTTTTCTTTCTTAGCTTGCTGTTCCAGTTTTAATGCTTGCTGGACCAGGTCATTGAATTTCTTTGTAGGGCCTGGTACTTCCTGTTCTCTCAGCTTCTTGCTTCTGAACCCATTCAGAAACCATGCCCTTAATCTTTTCTCAGACGGTGGTTCTTGCAGTTGTCTGGTCAGTTCTTTGATCTTTTCTACATAGCTACGTACTGACAAATTCTGCTGTTTGATCTGATCCAATTCACAGAGAATATCCTTATCTCCTCGATTGTCGGAATATTCCAACCTAAAGGCCTTAAGTAATTTATTATATGATCTCAGTTGGCATGCAGGGTAATGGTAATACCATTTCCTTGCTGCTTCCTTCAAGGTTTGTGGAAAGTATTCCCCCCAATCATCTTCATCAATGTTTTTTAGTTCAGCATACTGCTCAAAAGCTTGTATGTGAACATCAGGATCATCCTTTTTCCCTCCTTTGAACATGGGAAAGGAAATCTTCAGGGAAGCGGAGTAATCATGTCGATTACTGCTAATTCCACCAGTTCGCTTCTTGGCTTCAGACTGACGCTTGGGAGCCTTCTTGCAGTTGTCAGTGTCAGCATCCCAATCAATCTCTGTCTCTGTCTCAGTCTCAATATCCTCTCTGTTTTGTCTGCTAGAAGTTCGGTGACTTCCCTTTCTGCCTTTGATATGCTCATCGTTCTGGCGAGACTGAGAACTCTTGGAACTCTTTGCCTTTCGTGCTTCCCGTTCTGCCTGTCTGCGTCGAGAATGACTGGAATGCTGTGAGTCCTGCGCCTCATCAGCCTGACTATGCTCCTCCTGAGCCTCAGTGTCAGTCATTTTCTCTTGCTTGGGATCAGACTCTCTTCCTGACTCCTCAGGAATGGGGTCCACACGATTGGTAGATTTCCGGCCACGATTCGATTTTGGTGCCATTGCTGAAAACTTCAACTGGGAGAAGAGTCTTTCAATCAACGAGCTTCAGCTCTAGTCCCACCGTGATCGCCAAAATGGAATTGGAGTTGATCTCTTGAGACAGCTAATTCTAGTGTTGAAGGATTTCATCTACTGAGAGTAGGAAGAGTTCAGAAAACAAACTAGACAGAAATCAGTGACTAGACTGAAATATGAATACTGAAATGAGAATCAGACTTAAAGACTGGAATAAAGGTCAGATTTAGATTCAGAAGACTGTTGAGAAGTCAGTATCACTGGAATATATATATATATATATATCATGATTGAGATTACAGTGAATATGATTACAGAGAGAGAAAGTGTAGCCGATGATACTGCCACTGATGCTCGAGTGCAATTATAGCTCAAAGCGCTAATACAAGTGATAACAATTGCCAACCCGATATCAAAGTAATGGCCCCTATTTATATGCTTCGGGTTTACCGTAGTAATTACTAAGTGATTCACTGCCCATCTTCTAAGAACACGTTCCCACATGGTGACGCGCCAGCTGTCTACACAAGTCTGCCATCTTCAAGCCAGGGAACTTTAAAAACTATAGTTGAGAAGGTAACCCTCACCTACATCCATGGAAACAACACGACATTTAATTAGCATTGGCATCGTATGTAGGTGATGCATGTGTATTCCACATGTTATAGATGTCACCCAACTAGATTGCTTTCAAAGATAAATAATAAGAAAGGTCAAGTTAATCATATATTCATAGATGAAATCATTTACAAGGGGGAAAAAGAATATGAAGCCCCTTGTGCTTTACAAGCTCTCATGAGATAAGGTCGGAGACGAGTTTTATGAGGCATTTTAGCTTCGTATATACTTGTTTCTTGACTTTACAGAGTTTAGCATTAATGGCCGCTATTTTTTCTGGGTCAGTGACAATACTCATACGTGCAGTCAATACTTTGGAGTCGTTTGTAACATAAAAAGACATTTAGTAAGTAAGTCCTACACCCCCCTAAGTAAGAGTCGAAATCCAAATTTAAGGTAATAAGAATGAGTACTAATACCCTAAATCATAGTCCATATAGATGTGTTATTCCATATTTCCTCATATGTTCCAAAAGTTAGGAACGTGTGCCGCCAAGATCCATATTAATGATGCAATAAGAAGCCACTTATGGCCACAAGAAACAACCATAACAACCATATACCCCAACCCATCATACCCATATTCAGAGCCATAAACGGCCACCTTCAATCATAACCATGTTCCCAACCAACCATACTTACCCAATATGAGCAATCCTGTCAAAATTTTAAATACACAATCACTAAAACAGCAAGAGAGGTAAGCTTGATAACCAACCTAGAGGCTCAACAATAGAAGTACACCGCCACGAAAACCTTTCAAAAATTACAGGCCGTTGTCTTACACCCCCAAGTATATCTACCCCACCATATAGAGTCATTCACCAGGTATTTTAAGAAGAACACCAATCATTGTCCCCCCTTTAAAAAAAAAAACACACCACAATCACTGCAACAATTATCCAGTAAATGAAAGAGAATACCACCTTCTAATACTTTATTTACATGCCTATGACAAACCACATACGGCCTCATGAGCAACCATATTTACCATATTCCACAACTCATCATAACCATAACCATATTTGGCCATCATCCATCATTACCAACCATTCATTCGGACCATTAAGCCATTTTGCCCAAGATCAATAACCACCAGCATGGATCATATCTGCACCAGAATTCTCGGCTCATTAACCAACCCAGAAGTACATCCACCATAGTATAACCGCCATGGTAGCCTCACTTTAACATACACGCTGTCTTACACCCCACAAGTGGGTTAACCCCACTATATAGGGTAATACATCAGATATTTAATCAAAACCTTTATCCTTACACCCCCCCTTAAAAAAATCTTCCAAGGCCACAATTATCCGGTTTTTGAAAGAAGATACAACCTTTCGATGTTCTTTTTACATGCTTATGACAAACCGTAGAAATGTATTGACGGACATCCCTAAACTCGGAAGGAAGTTATAATCCAAAGCTGCAGACACCGAAAGGGTGCTCATACACATGCATATGATAAGACATTTAAAAGCAGTTCCTAACTCATAAGTTGAGTAAAAAACGACTAGTGCAATAAATACAAAATGGTTCAACATAAGTTGCCATTCAAGTACCACTATCGGCATATGCATGAGAATATCAACAAGTGAATCACAACCCATCAAACAATTCAGATAGCAATCCATTTTAATACCAAAGGTCATCTGAGATTGAGTCGGAGCGGCCAGCTCCACAATGGCTTGCTTATCGTTGCCCTTTGCCATAGATCCAACACTACCCCTTTGCACGTAAAGCTGTACGCAGTCCTAATGTATAGACTACTACACCCAAGTACACACACACACACACACCACCAATGCTAAGTGAGCATCCTTGCCCTTTGCCATAGATCCAACACTACCCCTTTGTAGGTAAAGCCGTACACAGTCCTAATTTACAAATTACTACACCCAAGTACATACACACCACCAATGTTAAGTCAGCATCTAAATCTCACCTTTTTATAGGGTTTGGAGAGTAGGTAGCACCTTCCTTCACAGTCGTAGGGCGGGCCCGACTTCAAGAGGGGAATGGTGCAACATCGCCGCCAAGTACACACACACACACACACACACACACACACACACACACACAGAGAGAGAGAGAGAGAGAGAGAGAGAGAGAGAGAGAGAGAGAGAGAGAGAGAGAGAGAGAGAGAATGAGATAACACTTAGTGGTGCAGTAGCGCAGACCAGTTAGGAGGGAGCCACCGTGAGGTTAAGCAAAAAATGGCAGGGTTTGCAGAGCCAAGAAACTCGCCAAAATATCATGACCGCTTTTAACTACAAGGGTTAGGTACCATTAAGGTACCACCCACTAGTATCCTTTTAGATTTATTCATTGAATTCAAGCCATATTCACCCAAGGTATCCAAACCAAGCCAATTATACCACGAATAAAGCAAGGCAATGCGTCCACCCCACTTAACCCAACCCAATCAATAACCAAGGGTTAGTTACCTAAGGTACCACTGACTTTTTTTTCTTTTACCTAGTGAATTTAAGCCGGTTATACACCAAGGGAACCCCCGACCAACAATCCCAGCAAAATATACCAAGGAAATAGCAACATGTCAGAACTAGCCATATGTGTGTATGTGTGTGTGTGTGTGCCCACCCTTACCCATGCACCATAACTAATGAGTCTAGTAGTCTCATTAGATATGGGCCTACTTCCTCGGTAAAATACTAAGTAATGCAACATCAAACTTGACTCCAGGCCATTCTTTTTTACTCAGAGCCGTCGTTATGGTAGAAATCAAAACTCTTTTATGGGAGCCATTAGCTTGAAACTTCCTAATAAGGACCCCCATTTCTTCTAGGGCTAATAATACATTAGAGGATGAGTAAATAATTAAATGAAGAATACTTAAATAGGTATGTAGAGTAATTTTGACGGCATGTTGCTCTTTTTCATTACAAACTCAGTAGCAGTAAGCTTAAGGTGATCCCCTTTCCAAAAAAATACAGTGGAAAAGTCACCAACAGAGTAAGTGTCAATATTCTATTGTAAGAGTAAGCTTAAGGTGCGTTTTGTGAAGGAAATACTATTGATAATTTCTTGTTCTAGAAAGGTGGGTTCAATCGCTAGACAAGGAGGGTAGATATCCAACACCTGCTGCTGCTGGGCAAAGTTGGGATTATTGATACTTAATATGTCATGCATAATTCAAAAAGTGTGATTACACTTTATAAGCAAAGATAACCCATCTGTATGGGAAGTATGCCTAATAATCCATTTATATTCGAAATATAGTAAATAAAGCTTACACATAGCAGGAGAACAAGAGGATCCCATAGGAATGCCACACGTTTGACAAAAGCAGCAATTATCAAGTACAACATAGCAGTGGTTCAGAACCCATTGAATGATTGTTTGAAACTGCCTACTATTCATGTGCGGAGAGGAGGCCTTGCTTACTTTCTTTACCCACCTAGTTGTCTTAACAAAGGATAGGCCAGAGAACCCTTCTTTGGCTTTATTGGAGAAAGCCAAGTCTATGAGAAAATTCAATACATTTATGAGACCATATTCACCTACTAAAGGGATATTTTCATAGCATTGGGTAATATCAGCTGTATATACTGAATAAATGGCAGATGGAAGGTTTAAGATGACATCAGATGGGTTACCAATTCCCCAAAAAGGTTGGATGTCCATTTTTGAGAAACGCACATATGTTTAATAGCACATATGTTTTTGAGCACATATGTCTTTTCTTTTAATAGCACATATGTTTTTGAGCTCGTCACATATCAAATTGTCCTTTAGTGACATGCTTCGTAATATCAACAAAAGGCAATTGGAAGCATCTGAGATCCATCAAAATTTACTTTTATGACTTTTAAAATTTGGAAACAGGATGGGAAGTTTGGTAGTATCCTCTTGAAATCCTAACTCAGTCATACTTTTTCATGTCCTCTAGATAATAATATCCAGGTCTTCTTCAATGTAGCAAAACTCGCCCCCTTACTGTTTTGTATATTTTTGTATGCCTCTCCTAGAACACCAACTACGTGGAGTATCCTCAATTATCAGTCGTTTTGAATATTGCAATATTTTGATCTCTCTCTCCTAATACAAATTCTGATGCTTTTACTGGAAAAGAAAAAGAAACATCCATCCTCTCTCTCTCTCTCTCTCTCTCTCTCTCTCTCTCTCCCCCAAAACCCCCCAAAGCAAGGATCGAACACAAAACGACATTGACTCTCTCTCTCTCTCTCTCTCTCTATTGATGATGATGAACTTTGTCGATAAGAGGGGAGACCAGGGATGCTGTACTGAAGAGAATCGGCAGCTTTGTGGGTTCTTTCACAGAAAGCAATGTTGCACCCACACTGACCCACTCATGCGCGGTATGGCTTTTTTGTGTCTGGCATTATCTCTGTTTTGTGATCTTGTGCGTGTGTGTGTGGAGAGAGAGAGAGAGAGAGAGAGAGAGAGGGAGATGAATGGCGTTGATTAGAATAAAGCTCTTTGAGGCTGGCAGTTGTTATGCACCCTTTATGTGTGTGCAATTGTTTAGACAGTTGATTGTGTCTGCTTGTCTTTGTGTTTTTTGTCTCCTGTGCGTTTGTGTGCGCACTTGCATTAGCGCGCATGCTTGCAAGTGTGCGCACACAGGTGTGCAAAGGCATGTGTGTGTGTGTGCGCGCACACAACAATGCCCCTCTCAAGCTAAGCTTGATTAGCAATGGCAGTTTCCTCTTGAGCTGTGCGTGTTTGATGGTGACAGATTTGTATGGGCCTGCCTTTGTACTTATTGACTGAGCTTGTTTGTATCTAGTGGGCATATGCACATCTTGGTCCTAAGCATATGAGCTATATTAGATGCATGCATCAATCGTGACGCACTCGCACTATCAGAGCGGAGTCGGACGGACACGTGCTTCTCACGTGATATAGTCTGGCTCTTCCACAAACGCCATTGAGCAATGTCTCCCCTCCTTCAATGACATGGTGAGAGTATGAGTGGGTTGACATACATTCATTTACATCCATACATAAGTGTATGTTGTGCATATGTGGGTGTGTGTAAGAGGGAGAAGACATAGCCTTATACCCATGAGTACGATACACAAGAGCTCATCAGCTCCAATATTGAGGTACCCAGCGTGTTTACTTGCTTAATGCAGAAGAACACAGAGGAGGACGGTGTGTGTGTGTGTGTGTGTGTGTGTTTTGTGGATTGCATGCATGTGTCAGTGTGTGTGACCTGTCTGGTTTATTATACAAGTGGAAATGTTTTGTGACTTCTGTTGCGATAAAAGCTTATTTGATTATCGATATATGGCATAATTTTTGGTACACGGAATCCAAATCTGGTCTCTATGTAAGTGGCTCCCTTGTTGACGTGCGTCTAATCGATATCCATTGTAACTGATTAGGTTGGTCAGTACCTGGCTAGACTGGCATGGATGATGGAGCTGCCTGTGGAGTTTGTTGAATTTTTGGTACACGGAATCCATATCTGGTCTATATGTAAGTGGCTAACTTGTTGACATGCATCTAATCAATATCCCTTTGTAAGTGAATAGGTTGGCTAGACTGGCATGGATGATGGAGCTGCTTGTCGAGCTTGTTGAATTTGCGACAATGTAAGCAAGTGTGAGAAGATGGATGAAAACAGAATATGAATGCTTGGTGATATAGGGAAGGCACTTTACATGGAGAGAGCGATACATGGCTTGATATTGTCGTGAAAGATGTAGACAGTGAGGTTTTGTTTGATGAGCCCAAAGAAGTACGGCATCAACAGAATAGGCAGCATACCCAAAGCTTTCAGTAATCAAGATGGCATTTTTGATGCTCATAACAGCCTGCAGCAATCGGTGATGGAGCTTTTGGAGCTTGAGAGTTCCCCTCTTCTGAAACAAGCGACACATCTTGTTGTTGAAAACTCCTCTGCGCTAGCTTTTGCCGATGTAAAGGTTTAGCGTGGATTTGTCCATGGCACCCATCAATAGATCACATGTCAATGTCGCAAAACCGATGATCACAAAAAACAGCAGTACAGGCGAAGGTACATTAGGGTCGCCGACGTCTTCTCTAACGGTGCGTGCTGTTGGCAGTAAAGACCGTCACAGCAAAGTAAGAACAGCGAAGGGGCTGCGTGACAGACGGGTGAGACTGTCAGCACCAACTGCGATTCAGTTCTTCGAAGTTCAAGACAGGCTGGGGTTCGATCAGCCGAGCAAAGCACTTGATTGGCTTATACGAAATGCACGGACAGCCATTGACGAGCTCGCTCCATTGCCGCCAGTCATTGTTAGCAGTGATAGAGATGTCGATAGGGCAATGGAAAACATAGCACAAGAAATAAACATAGGGCAAGGGCAAGATGTGGATGAGCAGCAAGAAACGGCTTTGCTCGATGTCGAGCAGCAAAAGACCAGTGATTTTCAGGGTGGATCAAGGGCAACATTATTGGCAAGAAGCAGAACACGCGAGTGCATGAAAGAGAGGACTGAATTTGATGAGGTTCCACCAGCATTGTCAGCTCTTTTTACATCCTCTTCAGCAACCAGCGAAGCAAAGCAGTCGAGCATTCAACAGCTACCATCTGCTAATCACAATCCTACCCAGCAATCCTCTGACGTCATGTCACTACAGCCCAGGATAATTGCCCACTCTCTGCATCTTCCTACTTACTCACTTTATACTTCATCGGAGCCAAATGGCCCACTTGGTCTCCATGACTCTCCGCATCAGCTGGCACAGTTCTCTGTTCCTCCAGCAGATCAACAGATGGTTGGAACTAGCTATTGCATCTCACCCGGGGGTACCCTTCAGTCCATTTTCAATGATGTTTTCACCGATTTCAATAACTCACTTTTACATAATGTGCCCATTTTGGAGCTGTATCCTTTAATTGGGCTTCATGATGGTGCTGCAGCATTGCACCCAGCTTTCATGGCATCACCTCAAGTTCACAAGCTAGCCCAACAGCCGCACGAACCAGGACGGAGCGCTTCATCCTTAATTTAGTGTTCGCACGCCTGATTCCATACATACAGGTGGCAAATAGGTGCAAAGCTTGTAACATCATGTTGATATGGTGGTCATACATTTCATCTGTATTCTGCAACCAACATGCATGCATTGACATGGAGTGTGGCATACCAATAAATGGCTCAAGCAGAATATATGGAGAAGAGACCCATGCCAACAGTCAGATGAACAACTCTTCCCAAACTCCATGGTTTTGTTTGCTCTAAATGTATATGGTCTTCGTTCTGTCTACAAACCATCGCTTAATATGGCCATACAAAACCTACAGTCTTTACATTGCACAGTGACTCGTAACGACGATGCAATTTCATCACAGTTTTCTGAGTAAACAGGGCTTATATAGAGTCTCAATGCACGAATAACATGCAAGCGCGTGGTCTACTTACTTGACAACATCTATTAGTCTGGAAACGTCTAGCACATGATGACTAATTTGGTCCAACTCACATCTGGATATAAGTGCCTGGCCGGTGTAAGTAGATACGTTCTTATAAGTAGTGTCTTCATTCAAAGGTTTAGCAGAGTCTTGCTCATCATCCGCTACATCATTAGCTTCACCATTCAGTGCCTGCATCAAGGGCAGGAGATCAGGTCTGATAGAGAAGAAGCCACCGATGTGATGACCATCTCTGCCAATGGTTCGCTTTGTTGTGAGGTTCTTTGTTCCCATAGATGTGGAGGTGAAGGCTGCAAAGCCATATTGTCAGAAACACCAGAGTACTCATTAACGTCAAAGCTTCTCCTTCTGCTTCGTCTGCTTCTTCGTCTTCTTTCCCTTCTTTGGCGCCTGTGCGAGTAGCCCTCTCTTTGTGTGAGAGAGAGTCGTGAAAGCTCGAAAAGCAAAACAGGGCTCATTCAGCTAAGCCAAGGATTTTCAAGACCAAGCTGTGCGTGTAGTAAAAGAAATGGCCTCGATGAGAATGAAGCAATGACCGAGTGCCACATGGCACGCCTCAGCTCGCCCTGCTGGTGCTCGTCTGTAAACGAGAGAGAGAGAGAGAGAGAGAGAGAGAGAGAGCCTCTGCGTCGAGCGGATGACATTAGAGACAGAGAGGTCGGTGAGAGAAGCTTCGCCAGAGAGCGAGACGATCCACCTGTTAACCATCCGATCGTGTATCAACCTCACCCTTTTCCTCCGTTCCACCCTTTTTTTCAAAATTGACCACACATATATATATTCACTAGCTACTACTACCCAAAGTTTGATCTATATCGAGCCTTTGATGGTCCCCTCACAAAATCACACCCAAGGTCTGATCTCTCTTTCGACTCTTGTAGCATGATACTTACAATATCTTATTAGAAATTTGTAGCAAGGATGAAGCTCACAGCACATTAATTGAGACAAATATCATAGAGAGAGAGAGAGAGAGAGAGAGAGAGAGAGAGAGAGCCTTGCGTGGAGTCCACAACAAGAGAGTCTTATGTAGAGCTTACTCGATCTGAAAGAGAGACAGACTGATAGAGAGATCCAAATATTTTTTCGCTCTCTCAAGAGTTGCTATCTTACTGTGGAGAGAGAGAGAGAGAGAGAGAGAGAGAGAGAGAGAGAACAAGAGTTAGAATATAGACATGTGCTTTTAGATTAATCTCAACACATGATCAAAGGCAATGGGTCCAAATGGGAGATGGTCTAGCAAAGAGCAATGCCAGCTAATGGAGCTTAAAAGGCCTTAGGGTTACCTTCATTAAAGACCTCCAAAGGTTAGTGTTAAAAGTCCTTAGACCTAGGATCTTAATCAAGCAGGGGCTGACCTTGAGGTGGGAACCCTGCCCAAACTTGAGGTGCTTGTCGTGCTTAATGACTAAGGTGCTTGAGGTGCTTGTCGTGCTTGATGACTAAGGTACTTGAGGTGCTTCATGGCTAAGGTTCTTGAGGGGCTTAAGGTGTTCCAAAAAGTCAATCATATCCCTGCACAAGTGGGGGTGAGCCCTACAAGTAGGGGCATGAGAGAGAACACACCCACCCACACTTACTCACTCAAGGCAAGCCAAGTCTAAAGAGGCAACAAGGACACATGTCAAGTTCCTTGCCCTCATAAGGTGCGTAAAGCTTATTGGTTGACCTCTAAAGGGGTCCAATGAGAATTCAATTTATTTAATTAATTGTTTAAAGCATTTTTCAAGCCCTCTCTCTTCTGAAAGGGAAAAGGAGGATACTTGTCCAAATGCTACCATGGTTGCTTGATATGCACTATGCATGTGATTGGCTGGGCTTGTAGGGGTCCAATCAAATTCAAAGATGAGCTACAAGGAGGGTTTGACCAAAGAAAGCTAGGGGTGTGCTTGGGGGGTATACTCTCTCTCACACACACTCACATGCTCTCATTCTCACTTTGTGAAAGTGCAAGAACTCCATATCCTTCTCCAAGCTTGAGAAGTTGAGAGCCTACACCAACACTCTTGGCTATGGAATGCAAATCCAACCAAGAGCCATGCTTCAATACTATGCTAGCCATCTTATTCATCTTCATTACAATGCTACTATGCCATGCTAAGCTCCATGAGTTATGGTATGAGAGGGCACTATTTCTTTCTCGTAAGAATGATTCTTCTTCCTCTTTCCTACCCTGATTCCCTGCTAGCTCTCTCCACCTTTGAAGGTGTTTGAGGTCTTGTGATTGAGGCCGAGGACAAGTTAATGCTTTCATTAGCTAAGTTACGGGCATAATTGTGGTGCATGAAGCTCTCTATCTTCATTAAACCATCAAGGTCTCAAGGAACACAAAGTTGTATTGTACCAAGTCTCTCTTTATGGGAGAAGCTATAATACAAAAGCCTTTTGGAGGGGGGACCGGCTCCACATAAATCCGGTCCTCAAATGTTGTCAAGTTCTCTAATTCTCTCTCTTGCAAATTATTGTTCATGCCAAGTTAATTAAGTACAGTGGTTATGTTGTTACCTCTAATCAAGTTCACCCTCTACTTTCTCAAATTATTCATAAAAATTCTCACTAAATTTTTCTTAATTATGCTATTCTCAATGTTCATAGTCCATTTCCATTACATCGGTGTTAGAGCTATTAGTTTCTCTTTTCTTGAAGAGAGGTCCTTAAGTTGTCCGTGAAAGGTTGGACTTGTTCATTGCAAGAGGGTAAGTGGATAGGGATCTATTGTCTTGGACTTAGTTTGTACACCGTTGGGACATAGACTTAATAAATGAGTATGTCGGGGCCTGCCTTTGGCTTAACCATTATTGAGCTACAAGAAATCTCAATAGGAACCATAATCAAGCGGGCCATGTTAGACCCTCTCTACTACTCTTTGCAATCAACAATCTCTAAACCACGGGTGTGGCTTCTTCAGAGCTAGTTTTCAAAGGTAAAGAAGAGTAGCAACTAAGTTTGTTGAGGGTAGCAAAGCACAAACTAGCATACACATAAGTTTAATTAGCATGGCTAACAATAATCAAGAGAGTAGAATGAATATTGATAACTTTAATTTTGCACATGAAGGTGCTACGCATGATGCTCAATGTTTGTGTATTATCTTGTTACTAGGTTGCAACAAGCTATGGGCAACCCTGCCTTGCAAGCCAAAGCTACCCAATAACTTTGTTCTTATGGAATTTCCCTAGCTCTCCAAGAAGAGAGAGAGAGACCTTAGGAAGCCTCTTGTTGAGACTTCCAAAAGAAGACTCTCTCCGATAAGAGAAGAGGAGGATCCAATGAACGAGAAAGAAGTGAATCTCCGAATTCCTATGAAGATGTGGCTCCACGAAGACGACGGTCTCGACAATCCATAACTCCTCCGAAGAGGAAAATATTATCCTATAGTCCTTCTCCTTGTCACTCCAAAAGGGAAGAGAGGAAACAAAGGAAGGAAAAGACAAGAAAGAGGTCACCCTCTTCTCCTTCTTCTTCACCTTCCTCCTCTTCCAACGAAAGCAGCGGTTATTCTCCTCGAGAATACAAGATGCAAATCTTACCCTACTTGGAAAAGGTCCCAAAAGCTTAAAAAGTTCAAAGAGGGAGGAAAGAGTATCTCTTTTCTCACCGATGATGGCACCTTTGGTGCTACATACAAAGTATTGGCCTTCATCCAACAATTCGATGTGGCCATTAGAGACGAGGGATTCACAAAGTCCTCCAAGTTACACCATGTAGCTATTTCGTCAATGGTGGCCTAGTCTCCGTGGGAATGGCGAAGCCCCAAGGACATGGAAAACTCTACGAGTTTCCATAATGAAGCAATTCCTTGCAAGCAATTTCAAGGACAAAGTGCTTACTGAATGGAGAAGCTTGAAGCTACTCTCCCACGAGTCTATCCACAAATATGTAGACAAGCTTTGGGATTTACATCTCAAAGCTATAGTCTTTGAAAAGATAGACTTCGTCGAGCAAAAGCAACAATTTTGTGCAGGATTACCTAAAGAAATGACCGAGTATGTCAACTCTTAATGGCTTGGTTCTCTATCACCGATGTCATCCACCACACTATGGTTGCATCTTGTATCAATTTCCTACAAGGGGCTAAAAGGAATGCCAAGCCCATGGAAAACAAAGATCAAAATGATGCAAAGGGGAAGAACAATGCTCAAAATTTTCCCAAAGGCAATTCCAACAACAACAAAAACAAGAACAAGGAGAAAGGAGTTTACAAAGGTAAAAACAAACTCTCTCCTGAAGAGCTAGAGGCTTTTTGTAAAGATCACAAATGCTTTAAGTGTGTGAAGCAAGGACATGGCTATCGTTCTTGCCCCAAAAGAAATGTCCGTAATGAGACTCCTAGAGCTTCCACGTTCGAAGCTCCAAAAGAGGATGCTCATTGCAAAGGATCATCCCTTTCATATGCTTGGGGTAAGGTGAGGGAGCATGATTCCTTCATCCTATTTGATCCTAGCTCTACTCACAACTTCATATCAACGGAGTTGGCCACAAAGCTGGGCATACAAGCTTTTGAGATGGGAGATACTATAACTGCCAAGATGGAGCTTTTAAGGGACAACAAGCCTCCGTTTCTCCCTTGATTAGGAAGTTGAGGCTTCATATCCAAAGCTACATCGACAAAGGAGACTTTTTCATCTCTCCTCTCCAACATGAGGATGTTATCCTAGGGACACCATGGTTCAACCGCATGGATGCCAACATGAAGTTCCCTGAAAGGAGAATCTACTTCACCTACAGGGAAAAGAGCATATACATAGATGCTAATGAGTCCGGTCATACTGCACCACTTGTAAATTCACCTGTTTTTGTTAAGTCAATGAAAAGCTCACTTTTCTTGTATATGATTTTTGTCAAAGAGTCTCTAAATGATGCTAATGTTTTAACAAAACAAAGTGATAGGAATCAAGAAGAATTAGACTTGTCTAATTTCCTTAATCCAAGATGTATTTATCGATGACATCCCTATGGAGTTACCTCTAAAACGAGGGGATGATGACCATATGATAGAGCTTCTGCCCCGGAGCTCACCGTCTAATAAACCTCCTTATAGTGTTTCTCAAGCTCAAAAAGAGAAGATTATGAGGCAAGGGCATGAGCTGGTAGACAAGAAGATGGTGAGGCCTAGCTCCTCCCCCTTTTGTTCACCAGTCCCTTTAGTGAAAAAGAAAGATGGCACATACCGTATGTGTGTGGAATATCAAGCACTAAATTGTATCACTATCAAAAAAAGATTTCCCATACCGTGGGTAGAAGATCTATTTGATAAGCTGCAAGGTTAGACCTACTTCTGTAGGATTGACCTTAAAAGTGGTTATCATCAAATAAGGATAGTGAATAAAGAAATTGTAAAGACCGCGTTTCGTACAACATTTGGTCTTTATGAATATCTTGTCATGCCTTTTGGTTTGACAAATGCTCCAGTCATGTTCAACCGTCTAATGGAGGAAATATTTAGACCCTACCACAAGTTCATCGGAGTGTTCTTTGATGATATTATCATCTAATCCAAATCTTTGGAGGAGCATAAGCAACATCTCCAGGTAGTTTTTCAAGCTATGAGGGAGAATAAACTTTTCATTAACAAAAAAAAGAGTGATTTTTTCCTCCAAGAGATTCAATGCTTAGGTCATATTATCTCTCAAGATGGTATCAATATGGATCCAACCAAGCTTGAGGTAATAAAAGGATGGCATAATCCAAGGAATCTACATGAGCTACAAAGCTTTATTGGTATGTGTGCATACTATAGATGCTTCATAGCTAAATTCTCCCAAATAGCAGGACCACTACATGACTTGGCCAAGAAAAATGTTAAGTACATATGGACTACTAAAGAGCAAAGTGCTTTTGAAAAGATTAAAGAAAAGCTTACCTCTCAACCCGTACTTACACTATTGGATCTCTCAAAACCATTTGAGGTTCAATGTGATGCTTGTGGAGATTGCTTTGGAGCAGTTTTGCTTCAAGAAGGGCATGCCATAGCATATGAGAGTCAAAGACTCAACTTCGACGAGCAAGTATTGGGCATCTACAAGAAATATCTACTAGCTGTCCTACATGTCCTCGACACTTGGAAGCATTATCTATTGGGGACTCCATTTATCTTACGAACAAACCACCAAAGTCTTAATTGCTTCATGATGCAAACTAAGCTCTTCGACAAACAAATGAGGTGGTCAAATTTACTTTCGCAATTTAATTTACATATTGATGGTAACCATAATCAAGTGGCTCATGCACTATCACGACGATCGAGGGAAAAAGCGATGTCTATAGCAACTCACAATGATCTATCTTCCATGATAGATGAGTACGCTTTTGACCCTGATTTTAAAGACATAATGTTAGCCCTTGCCTTATGGAAGAAAGAGGAACCATTCACCTTGTAGGATGGCTATCTTCTCCATGGAAACAAGCTATGTGTTACTCACTCCCTTCGTGAGAAAGTGATGTATGAATCCTATGCTCCTCCCTATGCGGGGCATAAAGAAATTCAACCTACTCTTTGAGGAGTAGAGACGTATTTTTATTGGCCCACCATGAAAGTGGACATACAAGAGTATGTTTCCAAATGTGTGGTATACCAAAAGACCAAGTATGATAGAGCAAAACAATCTTGATTACTCTAGCCATTACCAATCCCTAATTCGCCATGGGAGAGTATATTCATGGATTTTATCTTTGGATTACCCAAGTCTATCCATGGGAATACAGGAATATGGACAATAATCGACAGGTTTTGCAAGCAAGCACACTTTATTCCTGTCAAAAAGACTACTAAGGCACACCAAATGGAAACCCTCTTCATATCTCAAATTTTCAAACACCATGGATTGCTAACATTCATCGTGTTAAATAGAGATCCTAGAATGAGAACTAATTTTTGGAAAGGTTTCTTTGAAAATCTAGGTGCAAGGTTGAATTTCTTTTTGGCCTATCACCCACAAATGGATGGCCAAAGTGAGATAGCTAACGTTACGATTCTCGATCTACTAAATACTTATGTTACATAAGTAGATCAACACTCACAATGGGAGAAGTATGTACCACTTGTAGAGTATGCGTACAATAACACTGTCCATACTACTACGGGGAATGTGCCTTTCAAAATCATTGAAGGAAGACCTAAACGTCCTTGCTACTTAAAGTACATGGGAAGATCTTCATTGCTGATCAGTATAGCCGAGACCTACAAGAATCTTTCCAAAAGATTAAGGAGGCTATATCCATCTCGCAACAAAGGCAAAAGGTAACAATTCCTTGCAAGCGATTCCAAGGACAAAGTGCTTACTAAATGGAGAAGCTTGAAGCTACTCTCCCACGAGTCTATCCACAAATATGTAGACAAGTTTTGGGATTTACATCTCAAAGCTACAGTCTTTCAAAAGATAGACTTCGTAGAGCAAAAACAACATTTTTGTGCAGGATTACTTGAAGAAATGGCCGAGTATGTCAACTCCCAACAACCTGGTTCTGCACATGCCAAGCTGTATAATATTTCCTCCATTATCCACTTTGGTCGACTAGTTCACTCGATTGCGCGTAGTGTCCTACACATGTCCAAAGGGGTCAATGGAGACATGCACTCTGAACATTTGTTCTACCTTCAAAAGAGATTCAAGACCAACCCATCTCCACCATTTTTCTCCCAATGTAGGATCAACAATCGCGAATGCATATCTTGTTATTTTTTTAGACTACGCGTTTGCCTCAAAGAATGCTTTTTTGTATCAGGCTTGAAACTATGTCGGAAGCATTCTATTTATCTCTACCACAATTTTTCCAGAGCAAGTGTATATTTTTCCTACAGACATGTCGCTAATAAACAAAAAAATCTATGTTTCTAGCATTTTATATCAATCTACAATCAAGCAAGCCGAGAACACGTAGTGGATGAAGAAACTGAAACATCAGCGCGACGTGTACATTGTACCATGACTTCTTTTCCACCCTTTTGTTGATCTCTGCCTGCATCCAGATATACACTACATGTGGTAGTTTCTCCATGATTGCTTCCTTTAAAGAAAGACTGTTAACCCTCACGCACATTCCTATCACCTACGACGGACGCAGTATTATTTATTTGGTAGAGTCAAGTATCGGGCTTGTCGGTCCAATAGGAAAAGGGTAAGAGTGATCGCCGATGAGAGGCGCACTCTAACTGGAACATTCAAGGGATTAGTTGGCTAAGCATGGGCACCCAAGTGTGAATGGGGCGAGCTCATATAAAAGTCACCTAAACCTAAAATTCACTTATTCTCTCATTTGTGCAATTGAAGTGTGCTCTTGCTCCATCTCCATCTTCTTCTTCTTCATCTCCTTGTGTGTGTGTGTATGTGCGAGAGAGAGAGAGAGAGAGAGAGAGAGAGAGAGAGAGAGAGAGAGAGAGAGAGAGAGAGAGAGAGAGCAATCGAGCATTGCGACGACGGCACGGTGACGACGAAGCAGTTGAGCGCGGCGCAGCGGCAACTCCTTCTTCGCGGCGAGGAATTCTCCACGACTGCAAGCGTAGAGAGGTGAGTGACACACCATCGCCATCTTTGAGCTTACTAGTTTAGGCTAGTTGCGTTCTTGGAGCCATTTGTGGCTCGCACACAGTGTATTGGCAAGTGCCTTGCATTGACACGTGCAACATACGCGCACATTTTTGGCGCCGCTGCCGGGGAATGCCATACACTAAGCTTGAATGGCACTCTGTGCTTCTTTTGTGGTGCAATTTCAATTGTAGGAAAGGTAGGGAAGGAAGGTGTGTGTGTTGAGAAGAAGGATTTTGTGTTGCTACTGTGTATTTCTTTATTAATGAAGTTTTGAAAGGTTAATGTGTTTCTTCTGTGGTAAGGTCTTAATATTAAGGTTGTTAGTTCTGTGTAATGTAATGTATAGTAAGTAGGAAGTATATCTGTGAGAGCTAATGAAGTGTGTTAGTGTGTAACAATAGGTGTATTAGTTGTAAGTAGGTAGGTAGAGTGTGTGTGTGTGTGTGTGCTCGCGCGCAGGCCGCGGCGACCTGATCTCCAAAAATAAAATAAAAAAATAAAGGTAGGACTGGGATCGGGAACATCTCCCTGACCCAAGCCCAGACTCAAGCCCAAGCTCATGCTCAGGCTCAGGCCTCAGTCGCCCTTTAAAATTACGTATTTTAGCTTCACACGTAGCTAAAAATTGACTTTTTTAGCTTCACACGTAGCTAAAAATCGACTTTTTTGAGAACCAACGGAGCTTCAGGTGACCGAACGTTGTGCTGTAAAGCACATCGCGACTGTCTAAGTGATACGCTCATTTTGAGCTATCACACACTTTAATAAAAAAATCGATCATTAATTAACATTAAAAACGTAAAAAAACAAGTGAAAACGGATGCCTAAAAAAGTAAGCGGTTAACCTTCGAGGTTATTCGCCGACGCTTGTAGGGTGCCAAAGGCACATGCATCTGCGCTCTGGTCGTGTGCTAGAGACAGAGCAACTAGAGAGAATTTCGACTTACGCGAGTTCTCATTATCCACCTACCTTAGGTTACGGCCCCTCGATGGGGACCCAAGGTAGTACAAACCAAGACCCGAACATAGCAGTTAGTGACTCTTCCTCTGACTACGATGCCATGGAGGGTTTCCCAATGCCTAATCCCGATAGCTCAAGCCAAGACATGCATGCTATGGGCCCACGGTCCGGGCCGAGCGTGCTTAGCCGCTTGAAGGAAACCTTTAGTAGAGCCACTCGCTTTGAACATAGAGCTAATGATGTAAATGAGGGGGGTGAGGAAGTAAATTCTCCATTCATGACCAATGTAGACCCTATGCCCTTAGAGAATGTGCACGTGAATACTTCATTCACTGCACCTTCTAACTCTTCAGAGCTATTCCCCTCCGAGGTCATATTACCCGATGGTAGAAGCCTTGTGGAAGTGCAAGAGGTTGAGCGATATATCCTTGTAGTAAGGGAAAAGGAAATTGAGAGCTTATGCAAGGCGGAGCAATGAAGAGAGTTAAAAGCGAAAGCCCCTATGTCATATCCTTGCTAGGAGAGCAACCAAGTGCTCCTGACTTAGCAACCGCTAAGGATCAACCCCTAGAAAGCAACATTGCTTCTATCTCTAAGGACACCCCTAGCACCTCAATCCTAGATGGAGAGCGTTCTTAAATGAGAACTGGGAGTACGAACTACAAACGAAAACTCTAACCGACCTATACACACGTCACACCTATTACGTAGGTTGGTTAGATGTCCTACAATCCACAATGGGTGCTACTAGTGTGGAGGATCAACAACAAAGAGTTTGTGAGGTCATCCATAGGGTCATTGAGTTAGAGAGACAGAACAAGGGGATCAACATGCCTTCAACGGGTCTCATGATATTCTTGGATACAGGAAAGGCTAAACAACCGACCTTATCGCAAATGGAGGCTCCCTCGGTAAGTCTGATGGATCCTCCATATGTTGTTTCTCCAGGGGTCTTAGTGAAATATGAGCCCACAAGTGATAGCTTTACCTTTCCAAGTCTAGCTCATCTTTCCCTTGATGACACCATGGCTACCATGCCTACCCCAATGATGGGCATGCCAAGAAAGACGCCATGGATCTCATTTGTTAGTAAAGCACCGCTACATGTAGCTCAATGTCTGCAACAGTACCTACAAGTGTGTACCAATCGTATGCACCTATGGGTCATCGCACTCATGTAGTCCCTACATGTTTTAGGACAAACTACTCCCCTGTTCATGCTCAAGCATGACACAAACACCATACTTATCATCCGATGACACGACTAACCCGTAGGTGCACAGAGGCAATCTCGTTAGCTTGTCAGGCTGAGACCAACCTACACATACGCACTTCTATGATGCATCAATCAATAACCCTTGTTGACTTCAACCCACTATATCCCTAAACGCTCATAACACCGTTTACACATCAAATGAACTCGGAATCGCTTCAAACTTGCTAGGCACCATCCTCTCACTAGGATATACTTACCTATAAGTCTAATCTCACCAGATTTTAACCCTAGTTATCTCGAATACAGTCGCGATAGACTCACATGTCATAATCTAAAAGTGTGCGAAACCTAAGTCTTTGAGTATCTATGCATAGCTAATCTCCCCCTCATTCCATAAAGTACTTGATTGTTGAAAACAGACACTATTTGTGCTACTTACAATCAAAACAAGCTCGTGGAAGGATCGCTCGCGAACAGCTCAAAAATGCTAATGCATGGCGTGGGCGCGTAGCTCTCGGAGAGGCTACCGCGATGGTGCGGTCGCTTCTTGAATGCGGTGAGGGAGATGCACGTAGCGAAGAGGATAAGATCACACACACACACACTCTCTCTCTCTTTCAGACTCGTACGACACAGGATTAATCATTCAAAAATGTTATATAAAAAACGGTTCTAAGGTGACTTTTATACTTTAGTCACCGTAGCTCAAAAAATGTACATGGGGTTCTACTCATCATAATTACAAAGTGGAAACGCATCTGGGTCCCGACCGACTAATTAATCTTTACATAACCCAGACAAGTGGATCAAACTGATAAGACTTCTTTGACATAAAAATGGGAATTTGATAGGCTTTACAAGGTGGGCTCATTACAAAAGTTGGACAAGTTGGGCTCCAACACTGCCCCCCTCCTAGTTCATGTCTACCACGACATGACTGGCTTTGTCTTCAATGTCTTTGTTTGTCTTCCTGGTTTATTTGATGTAGAAACGCATCGTATCGCATAGATTCGCTCGCCATTAATGGGCCAAAATGTTTTGACTTGTACATGAAGAAGCCTGTGTAAAATGCTTCTTCAAATGTTTGGAGATGGTAGCTGGGCAAAAACATGAGTCGTCTGAAGTATGCATACAAAACTGGCTCTGTAGGTGGCCCACTTAGATCATATGATAGCTCTGATATGTTTCTTACTGTATTTATGAACTCTGAACTCCAGCTTTCTGAGAACGCTGTGAGACAGGCCAAAAAAGTCCGAGCTATTTTACAAAGCATTTTGCAGGACAGGTCGGGAGAGCCTCCAAATTCCGCAATGGCGCCCTAAAGGGTTTTCACCATGTAAGAACCAGATATTCTCTCTCCTTCGGCCGGTCCTGGCAAAACTGGATAGTTCAGCCATGTGGGATTTCTGCTTTGTAAGGCTTTATGTTGGTTGTAAGTATAAGTTCTGGGTGTTGGGCAAAAAGTTCTTTCATCTCTGAGCTCAGATGGTGCATTGACTAAGTGGATCAGGTTGTTAGGATGATCCAAAAGCCAATGATGCCTCCACTTTGGCTGGCTATCTACTATTCTGCTTTGCTGTTTCCGAACCTGTAATTCTCCTTCAAATAGTGGCACTTGTTCTTCCTTTGCTAGCTGCCGTTGATGTGTCAGTGTTTCATATTTCAGCAGAGCATAGGGTAACATCGGGGCATTCCACTCTTCCCGTAGCTCTGCTGCTATCTTGCCTGATCTGGAGAGTCCTTGTAGCATCTCCTTCTCTAGTTTCATGGCCTTGTACCACATCATCTTTGATTGCTTTTCCATTTCTTCGGCCAGCTTCTGCTCTTCAAATTTTGTGACTGAATCTTCGTCTTCTTCTTGGTTGTTGGAGCCAGCTTGATCAGTCTGTGTATCTGGGGCCCCATGGTCCTCTGATCCTTCCTCATAGTCATCATCACCCCTATATAGTTCTGCCAGTCCAGCTAAATCTGTGGCCGCTTGCACCAGGTGCACTCGCACCTGTCCTTGGGGTTGCCTTGCAGTTTGGAGACTTGCAATTTGTGCAGCCATTGTTCGATTATTGATTTGGAGTGTTTGAAATTCCATCTCCTTTTGGGCTGCAGCCTCTTCTAACTGTTTTACCCTGATGTGCAAATTTTCATTTTCTTCCTTGATGGACTTGGAAACAAGGCTTTCTATTTCACTCTGTCATGAGCTGGTCCTTGTTGTTGTTCACTTTGTAAGTCCGAGATTTGCCTTTGCAATTGATCCTCAGCTCTCTAAGCGCACTTTCGGCTATCATTAATCTCTGTTTTCTTTCCAATTCCAGCTCTCTCTTCAATGCCGCCACTTCTTCTTGCGGTTGGACCACCGGTGTTACTGGTAGCAACGTTTTTTGTTTCTTTGCTCTTTCTATCTCCCTTGCCTGTATGTTTGTTACTGCTCTCAAATCCTTCACTTAAATTTGTAAGTCATCGATTACGACTTGCAAATTTTTGACTGTCTCCAAGGCATCTTGCTTTTCTGCCATCAACCTCTGGATTTGTTCATCTCTGTCATTGACATCTTCAAGAAACACATTGATTGTATCTTCACAAATGGCATTGAAACTTTCTGACTCGTGTCAATTTTCCTTGAGGAGGTTTATCTTCTTTTGAGACCCAAGATCTCAGCATCTTTAATGCTGATCAGTTTAAGGTTGTCATCTCTTTGCATCTGCAACTTCAAAACCTCTTGATGGGTTGTTTCCAATTTCGAGTCTTACCGTGTGGCGAGCGAGATTTTTCGAGCGAAGGAAAATCCGAGCAAATGAATAAGGAAACCAAATGGGCTTTGATAAGAAAGATGAATGAAGATCCTACTTTAATAATAGTAGGATCTTGAATCCCTAAGTAATCGTAGCAATATGATTGTTCAAAATTAGACTCTAGATTCTTTTGCACAGTTGATACTTGATGTCGAGCAATGAGAATTCCAAGCTAGTAGCAAAGCTATTACAAACCATGCAATGATCCACAACTACATTCAACACCATAATTCTTATTTTAACTTTAAATTTTACGGAGCAATCTAATGCAAGTCAACAATGCTCATACATCTACAAAGTTTCTAGTACTGTACTAAGAGAGAATTGCCATATCTTATACAAAAAAATAGAGATTTCTTCATATTTGTAAGATAACAAGTGGAATATTTAGTGGAATATAGAGAACAGCATGTCGTGCCTCTGCACTCTAATGACAACAAGAAATGCGATGGTTCTATCTCATGACTATGAAGAGTCACACTCGTCATCAATAAAGACATTGCGTCTCTGACACTTCTTGTGGGTGTCAAAATAGTATCGTATATCAGCAGCCATGGTTTTTGCAATCCCCTCAACATAAATTGGCAACACACTTCCACACAAAAAGAAAAAGATAAGTCTCACAATCCACATGCAAGCAATACAAAATCTACATCCTAAAAGCACAAGAAATCTCAAATTGTTGTTTGAATCATTATCCATAATTTTCAAATACTAAACAATGATACAAAAAAGTGACAAAATAGCATAAAAGTATGATGGAAACATAAAATAGGTGGGGGAAATGAAGTGTAAGGTGGACTCTCACTAGTCATCAAAGGGGTTGACACGCGAAGGCATGTCACCCACATCATCAACATCAAGAGAGGTGGAGGCTCCCTCTTTGCTTCGCTTTTTAGGGCGAAATAATGGTTGCACATAATCTGAAATCAAAGTGTCATCAATGTCGACTGCTGCACACACCCGCCCTCTGCCTAAGCATGCTGCCAATACGGGCGTTGTACCACATCCCAACTCCAAACAAAGACCTTTCTTGGCCTACAAAGAAGCTCCACAAAACATGCAATAAAAGAGTGACTTCGTTGCAAGCCACCACGCCATGGATCCCCTGATGATGATTTGGCTAGACAAGACTCTGGAAGATGGTGCATCATGTAAGAATCCAAAGGTTGCATGCCAAGCCGATTGAATAGTGGGGTACTCTCAACCACAAAGCAAGGTGGTTGCATGCCAACCCTATGCACCATAAGTAAGAGAGAACAATGACACTACACCACCACATAGACAATTAGAGGGCAATCACAATAATAATAACACACCAAAATGAGAAACAAACAAGTTAATATGTAGAAGAGCATTACCTCAATCCGACCACCAAAGCTATTACCACAACCATAAGCTCCATGATGGAGGACCACAATGCGACGATGAATAGCCATCTCTGATGCACGACAAAATCTCTCAACCCAACCAATGGTATCTCCTGCAAGAGGTTTCAAAAGTCACAATAGAAAACACACAACAAAAATCAACAAGTATTGTATAAAATTATGAATGAAGCAAAAACCTGCCATAGAGACCATGATCAACAACCACTCTAAGTCTGACAAACTTGAATATGCAAGTTACATGCCTGCACGAACATGATCCTCGCTAAAAACATCCCAAAGGGGTACAACAGGGGAGGCTAATGGGGAACCACCAAAGGGAAGATCCAAAAAAATAAAATCAGCAGCCCATGCGACTGTTCTCCCACTACGCACGCACAAGGTCCCATCGAGGCGTGCACATCCCATGTGCTCATGAACACGAATCCATGTTGGATGTCGAACACCGGCCCTAAAATCAACAACAATGGCTATGTAGTCCCCAGAAATGGCCACGCATCATGAGTCAAGCAATGAGGACAGAGAAGACAATGGAGTATCAACGATGTAGACAAAAGAAATGGTTTTCTTTGCAACAATCTCCCCAAGAGGTACTGCGATACAAGAGGCAATACAAAATGACTTAACTCCAATAAATGAACGAAACAATTGCATCGCAAGTGAAAGCTCACCATGCTCTCCCTCCATGTTTGCATCCACCCTAGTCTCAACAATCACCTCCTTTCCCTTGCGAGAAGTATTTGTAGCTTGAAAAAAGCAAAGAAACACAATATTACCGGTATGTATAACAAATAACTTTAGGAAAAAGAGAATTTAAAGCTCTTAGACAAATTATGTTTGAGGCTATTTTGAGTAGCCATTTACCGGATATAACCTCGTCCACTCTAAGAGGGAGAGGCACATCAACGGATGTGCCACCAACTCTCATAGTATCGTGAAGCTCTCTCTCTCTCGCCAATACATGCCCAGAAGCCATGTCTATCCACCATGGACATGCCTCCATCTCCCAAGTAGTGAGCTTATGCATGGAAGGGGAGTACATGCATCCTTCCCCAGTAGATAGTTGTGCCCACTGCTTAGCTAAGAATGGAATCCCTGGTAGAAAGCCTTTTCCAACCAAGAATAATAGAAATCTAAAACAAAATAACAAAATAACATCACTACACACTTCGTAATTATGAAAAGCTTGAAACAAAAGTATGATGAGCTTGACCTGTAGGCTAGCCGCTGAGATGCCTTGCGTACCGTGTCCACTTTCTCCATAGCTTGCTTGTCAACATCTTTTGTCTTAGCTTCAAGAGAGGTCTCCAAAGGATAAAGATAGGGTCGTGCTTCAAACTTGAGCTCCTCAAAGTAAGAGGCAAGAGAGAAATCATGAGGCAACAAAATACCACCAACAATGTTGCTCAAGTCCTCCACCAAATTTGTGGCCCTATCCTTTGTAGAAGGTCCTCTCTACGGATCCAACTACATAACAAGGAAGTTGAGAAAAAACTAAAATAATCACAAAAACTAGAAACTCTACATCAAATATTCTTGAAAGTCAAAAGAAACTTTACTCACATGCGATACACATGATCTCCTTTGTTTAAACCATAAGAGGATCTAGTAATCTTATCTGCCTCAAGCAAGGAAACACATAACAGTTTGCTCAAGACAGGAGCATCATGCATAGCAATCAAGTTCAGTTTCTCAAGCGTAGCCCAACTATCAGGGCCCCATTTGAGTGCAAGAACTCGAACCATCCAATCCGGTCCAAGATTCGGATCAACAATATTTAGCAACTGCAGTTTTTGAGGAACGAATAGAAAACCAAGTTTAAACGGCTATTACACTATGTGCAAAACACCCAAAACAAAAATAATTCAACCACCTTCCCAACGCGCTCTCGATATTTGAGTGCTAAATCATTCAATATTTTCTCCTCCTCTTTTATTAGTTCTTCATTTGTCATTGTGTGCCTAGCTTGCTCTATTCTTTGGCTCAATTCCTTGGACATTTGAACCTTCAACACATACTTAAAAATAAATAATTTGCAAAAAACAAGCACATACTCTTTGGCTCAATTACTTGCATATTTTATCCTTCAATACACAATTTAATATATGTAATTTTCACAAAAAGCAAATATAAGATCGTTCCAAAAAAGCAAGCCAAAGACACTCACATCGTCTTGACTCACTCACTCGAGATGCAAAGTTTCTCAAGCCAAAGCCCCAAGTCCTGACTTTGCATCTCCTCCTCCTGCGTCTCCAAACCATCTGTCATATCTGTGAAAGAGACTGCACTTATTTGATCTCACTGCTCTCTAAGATACTGGAAGCTTGAGTTGAAGAAAGCCGTCTCCCTCTGCGACCTCGTCCATGAATTGAAGGACTTGCAAAACAAAACCAAAAACAATTTAATTACTTCACTAAAATTCCCTCTAGGCGTCCATGCCGACGCGGATGCCTAGAGGCAATTAAAAAATCAAAACTTTATCTTATTGATCTCCACCTAAGAATCCATGTCGGCTTGGATTGATAGAGGGGAGCTAACAATTTCAAAAAAGCATGGTCAATTATAAACATTAATCTCGAGAAATTCCCTCTAGACATCCATGTTGGCGTGGATAGCTTGACTGAGCTTACTTAGCTTAATAAAACATGATTAAATTCAATGCAAAAATGAATCACTACCGCTAAACAAATGTTGCAAGAAACTACTTCTAGCCATCCACGCCGGCGTGGATGGCTTCAGGTAGTTTTAAGAGAAGCTATACAGATCTGAAGATTCTCAGAGAGAGCTTATAAATAGGTAGATTTTCACATCCAAAACTCCTTCTAGCCATCCACGCCGGCGTGGATGGCTACGGGTAGTTTAGGCTTAAAATCATAATGATAAGGAAGCTACACAGAAGTCTTGGCAAAGCCTTGGCAACTTATCCCAACACAAGCGCTTTGGTTTGAGTTTCCGCCATGATTCTCCTATACACTGGCTAGAAGGTCTCTCTCTCTCTCTCTCTCTCTCTCTCTCTCTCTCTCTCTCTCTCTTTGCGGGGGGTGCACTACCCCTCCAACATCTCTCTTGGGATTTACAAAGAGCGTTACAGTTACAGAAAGGTTCAAATTCCAATTGAAGAGTTACAGTTACAGAAGGCTTCTCATTTTAATTAAAACATAAGCCATCTACCTGGCAGGAGGTTTTCGGGCCAAAGTAGACTCCCTTCTCCCCATGGCCGAGTTAGACTCCCAGCAGGTTCTCCCTTCTCCGAGCTCCGAGCTTCGAACTTGACTCCCAGCAGGTTCTCCTTCTCCGAACGTTATCAGCTTGAGAGATTAACTCATTAGTTATGCAACACGCCGGTGCACTCAATTAGCGCAGGCAAAATTCCCTCAAGTGGGCGCAAGCAAGGCGCTTGGTGGCGAGCAGGTGGAGGGGAGAGGCGAGAGGAAACCTGAGGCGAGATGGGAACCTGAGGCAAGAGGCGTGAAAGGCTTGGCGTGAAAGGGTCAAGCAAAGTAGCAAGCGGCATCAGGCAGCAGAGAAAGCGCAAAGAGAGATGAGAGAGAGCACTGCAGGAACGTTAAAGTTGGACCTGTGAATTTCTTTAAAGCTAGACCTGTGAATTGCTATAAAAAACTACAGTAGGGGCCTATAGGGCCCCATTCATATTATGATTGTTCTCTATCTTTCTTTCTTTCTCTCTGTCTCAGGAGGTAATAGTTATAGTGCATGGAGTATAGCTAATGATCATGGAGTTGCCCGCGTATAGCTAATGATCATGGTGTTGCTCGCGTATAGCTAATGATCACAGTGCTTGAAAAAAACTTTTTTTCGAAAACTTGGCAAACCTACATATGTGAAACAACGGAGGTAAATTGACAAAATTCAAGGTTTTTATACCAAATTACACTAATTTTTTCTAAATTTTACGGGTTTTTTCACCTTCAAATATAAAATTTAAAGGTAAATTTCAAAATTTGTAGTTGGGATTACACTATATCTAGGTTTTTTCCGAGCTTGATTAAAGAATATGAAACCATGACTCTGTTTTTAATTTCTTAGCATGTAATTTGTCACAAATTACCATGCAAAAAGGGTAATTATAACTAAAAATAATAAAGCAATTACTCGTATTGATAGACAGTCAGTCTTCTTATGAAAAGCTACAATTTTTTTGCCTTTCAAGAAATTCAATCTCACGACAAGGGGTACTTTGGGAATTTTGAAAAACTTGAAGAGCATTTTAGAAATTTGTGAAAAAATATTAGGGCTTTTTTGGAAATTTTTGAAATTTGAGTGTCTTAGAATTTAATAAACCAAAAACACTCAGTATGGGGTAAACACCCTTAGCTTCGGTATGGGATATTTAACTGGGTAGGTGAAGTTCGGTTGTCATTAATATGCTTGATTGACTGAAAATCGTAAAACTCAAAGAACTAAAAGCAGGGTCGTTTTTTAGTGTTTTAAAAATTAAAAGCAGGTTCGTTTTTTTAGTGTTTTTAAAACTAAAACAAGTTCTTTTTTAGTGTTTAAACACTAAAAGCAGGCTCGTTTTTTGAGCACTTTATATTTCATGTTTTGACTATATTATATAGTGAATTATTATTTCTAATATATATTTTATAAAACAATAATTGTTGTTCGTGGGAACACAAACGTGCAATATTCCTCGCGGCTTGTGCTTATGGATAGAATTTTAACGATATCACTCTATTGTACTTACACCCGCTGTATCAAAAACAACCATGCCACTGCTCTTTGATATTCTTACCTTCTGCTAAACACACTATTAACCCATGGGGAGATGCATTACAGTTTTTGGTCCAGGGCGTGGACAGAAGCTAATGCTTATGTTTGATACCAGAATTTATTCTTTGACAGTTGCTTCTTTGCAAGAACATTTTGAGCTTCGTGATGCTAATTTCTGTCTTCGTCCACTAACATTATCTGGACCGCAAGTCAAGGTAGAAGCTACTATATCATCAGATGGTGAGCAAACTTTTATGCTTGATCATGAACAACACCAGTTCTACAAGGTGGATATGAGAAGTGAGGATCAGATTGATGCTGGCATTGGCGGAGTTTCTCAAGACATGAAAGACAAGAAAGTACCTCTCTCTGAGATCAATGCGAGTGTTATTGACATGATTAAGTGCATGCCATTGCAAAGCAATTTATATATTGCCCTCCATCAAGCCAAGAAAGTGGTCTGTACTAATGAGCTACTAGCTCATTATGATGGGTATATTGCTTTTGAATTACCGCCATCTGGTAATTCTTCAGGTATGAGTGGTATGGAGCAAAGACATGATAGTCACATGTGGACAGAGTATGTCACTTGTAGCAGTGATAGTTTTAATGGCATTGTCAGATTTAGTAGATGCTCTGGGCATTTGCGTTGCATCAACATTGATTGTCCATTTTATTTGCGCTCAAATATGTTCAATGAGTCTCAATGGCGAGGTCGGCTTGTTAAATCCATTCCTAAAGGATTGATCTCTTCTCAATATGGCACACTGGTATGCTCTCCTTGTGGACAGATTCCCGAATGTGTATCTACATGTCCTACAATAATTTACTATTGTTTGCCTAGAGATAAGCATAATTGTACTAGGTGTGCTTTGCATCTTGAAGAACATAATCATCCATGTGCAGAAGGGAGGAGTCGGATGGTTGAAAGTCACATAGATGAAATGTTGCTTGATCGAGCAAGTCGGGACCCTATGGTGACTGCGAAACAATTGGAGCGGGCCACCACTAATGATCTTATCATGGAAAAGCTTATTGTAGCAGGTTCAACTGCAAGTGCTATGATTGAAGATTTGGAATTTGCTGAATTCCTTGACAGTACGACTCCCCTGTCAAATAAAAGGAGAGTCGAACGAAGTTTGGAGTCTGCAAAAAGATCAAAGAATATCACTTCAGAAGGTCTTGAGGCAGTGCTTGACTTGAAAAGCAAGTGCAAATATCCTTTTATCCATAGTATCCTTTTTCCAAGCCAATTGGGTGATAAAGTACAACCTCATGTATTTAAAATGTCAATTAAGGGACCGGGGAGTGGAGTTGATTTGGTGAATCGCATGTGTCCTGGAGGTAATTTGGAGCAAATGTGGGTGCACTTTGATCATGTTCACCGTGTTCAAGGATGGCCGACTATGTCAGCGCATTTCTACGACCCTTACGTATGAGAGCTACTCACCATTGCAACTGCTGAGTTTAGCGTGGAAAATAAATATGCTCAGATTGAATTTTGGAAGATGCTGAACAATGTGGTTAAGCAACAGGGTTTTGTTAAGCCAGAGTTTAGGGGATTTATGGCAGATGAAGCCAGTGCCAATTGGATTGTTGTGCGTACTGTTTATTTTGGGGGAGCAAAGAAGTCTACTCCAGACAAAGAGAGATCATGTTTGTTTCATTGGGAGCAAAGTATGGTTCGACATACTGTCAAGTGCATCCGTCCAGCATTTCAAGAGGAGCACAAGATTTTGTGTCACAAGTGGAGAACTACACCTATAGAGAATGCGGCTAAGCATTGTAAGGGAGACCTTAGAAGATTTTGGAAAACATGAATGGCCATTGAAGGGGAGATTTCTTCATTGGAGACATGGTTGGCTTGGTGGGATGTACGAGTGCTTCATTGGGGGGAAAGATTTGCATCACAAGATGCTGCAGGTATCTTTGTTCCTAACACAAACTTGTCTGAGTCACAACATGGTGCAGGTATCTTTGTTCCTAACACAAACTTGTCTGAGTCAAAACATGCTAGTATGCGTGCCTCGGTCTGTTACAAGGATCACATAAGTTTGTATGAGGCAGCATGTGCAGATATGGCTTTAGGTGTGCTTCAAAGTGTGAAATATAATGCCTATTTGAAAGGTGTTGGGAGCTCCACCGGTCTCGGCATTAAAGATTTGGCAGATCGCTTCATGAACCGACCTTCATCTGCTTTCGCGGCAGCTGGAAAGAAACTAGTTGACCTCACACATTCTTCAATGCATGAAATGGGTGTCAATAGTCCAGAAATGAATAGAAATATACTCCAAGAGAAGAGTATTAGAAAAAAGAGGCCAATTTTTGCTGATGCAAATATTGTCTTGGAGGAGGATAGCCACAGGCCAGAGTATGTTACAATGACAACTTCAATTGGTGGGCTTCAACACAAAAAAAAAGCTTCAAAGGATGTCCCATATCCCAAAGTAAATGTAGCAAAGTTAGTTTGGGCAATAAGGAGAACAAAACCTGGGCGAAAGATGACTTGTTTTGGTGTAGTGTCAAAAGATGGAGATCGATGTGGGTGGTTCATTAATGCCTGTTCAACGAATGCCAAAATAGGGGTGCCAACTCCTTGTTTTTGGGGTCGCAGGAAATATCCTCCATCTGGTTCACAATTGGGAGGCCTTGTGGAAGGGTTCATTTGGTTTTGTAATTCCAATAATATGCACACCTGGAAGGTTCACAGCATAGTCGAAGGGCCACGAGGTCCAGCTCCCGGTGTTTGGGTGGTCGCAGAGGGCACAAATTTGCAACCTCAAGAGGTAACGCAACTGCAAGCCAATGGTTTTGTTTTGCGAGCAGGAGTTGCATCAGTATCAAGAATGCATGAAATAGTTCCATTGAACCAAAGAGTTGCTAGCAGCATCCGTCCCAAATTTAGAGATGGAAAGCTTGTGAAATGGAGATCACGATTAACAAAAGAGTTTCATGGCAAGATTGAAGTGGGTAGAACCATGGCAACAGATTTGGTATGAGAGGTCATTGTGGTTTGCAATGAAACACATGTTTTCTATGTTAATACTGTGGGGTCAAGTGCAAAGGGAGTGACATACTCTGTGACAATGTCAGATTTTCCTAGATGTACTTGCGAGGATTTTCAAAACCGAGAAAGCAAGCGCCTTGTGTATATGCCATGTAAGCACATTTACTTCATATTTCTGCAAGTACTTGGCCTTGACCCTCATGCTCATGAGTTCGTGCATCAGGCGGCTTTAACGAAATTGGAGTTGGTCCAAGTACTTGGAGGTTCACGGGTGCTGATGCAGCCTTAAAGGCTAGTGGACCTTGCTATGGTTTTATAGCAATAGTTTTTTTGGTGATATGTGCTTATGGCTATTAACTTTTGCCCCAAATATTCCAGTGCGGCAATATTTTTTTTGTTGCACGCTCCATTTTGATATGTAGATGCAATACACCTTTTTGGTTAATTTCAATGTTGATGGAAGGTTTTTGGCATGTGTTAGAGATAGAACAATTTAAAATTATTTTTATAGGTTAAGAAACTAGGTAGGGAGTATCTCTAACCAACAAAAATCCAAGATATTGTGGTGTGTTGTCGACTCTGCCTACACGTCCAAACCAAGTGTACCTCTCTCCCATTCGGCACCTCCTTATATTACCAGCAAGCAATTACAACCATAACATGTCTGACTACACTAGGTGGCCGGCGGATTCCACCTTCACAACCACACACCACAATATATACAACTAATATATTGCACAAGGATATAAAAAAACATTATAAGTTTTGCAAAGTTTATGGTTTGCATAATTTTGTATTACAATGATATCAAAAAAAAGTTTGCAGTTTGCGTAATTTTGTATTACAAGGATATCAAAATTTTTTTATGGTTTGTGTAATTTTGTATTGCAACTAATATATTGCACAAGGATATCAAAAAAATTTGTCTTGCAAAGATATCAAAAAAAAGTTTATGGTTTGCGTAATTTTGTATTGCAACTAATATATTGCACAAGAATATCAAAAAAATTTGTTAGTTTTGCTCAGTTTATGGTTTGCTCGCTTTTATTGGCTCGGATTTTGGGATTCCTCCCAATTTCCTTTTGTTTGCCCTGTTCTGATTGGCTAACAACCGACTGTGCAGTCTCGTTTGGTTTAGTAGAGTCTCCATTGACTGTAAATCCAGGTTTATAGTAGCTTCCAACTCAATTTCTTGAGAGGAGGGAGCTTTTTCTCTTGTCAGATCTACCTCTATGTGATTGCCTTTATCAATGTTTGATACTGTTCCAATGTTTAGATGGCCATCTATCCTTTCTTCTTCTTCATTGGGTGGTGTAGGAACCCTCTCATCACAATATGAGCTCTCTGAAATGCGGAGAAGAGTCAGCAGGTGGAGTTGATTGCCACAGTCGTGACCTTTGCGGTGATCGTTTCAGGTAGTTTTCTGCCTCCTTGGGGATCATTATTGTATCCACTAAATTTCCTTTTTCATCCACATAGGAACCTTGGTAGATTTGGAAAGCTGCTGCCTGTTGCACTTCTGCAGGTATCCATGTGGCTGCCGGCTTTGATGAATTGGGTAGAAGTGTATAGGGTATTACACCCTCCGTTGCCAGGTTCTTGCCTTTTCTTTTTCGCGGAGAAGCGTCCATGGATCCTGTATTCACAAGTAACGGTTAATGTACAAACATAGTACTTCTTTTCTAAATTGATTACCACTTAAGCATGCATCTAGGTGAGCCTTCTTAATCCCAAGATGAGTTAAGGAAAAATGTTAGCAGATAGGCAAGCTCTTTCAGTGTCTGACTCCGACGACTTAAAATTAATGTTGTTGATGAAGGAGAACATGTCCAAATGCCTTGAAATTTTGTGTGGTGTATGTGCATAGGGCATGTAAGGTCACCCTATAGTCACAAATTGAAAATCAGCTCATTTGCAAATTCTGCCCAGTCTATCGCGATAGACAGGCTATCTTTTGACAGGAGATATATTTTCCACATGTGACTCCACCAATTGGTTCCTCAGGTCTTGTACATGATCTGATCCCATTTCCATCTTAAGTGGATGTCAAGTGACCCCCTTTTGGATCAACTTTCATTATTTTCAGATTCCCTCCAAGGAGATGTTTGTCTATCTCCCTCATTTTGTGTAGTTTTGGGCTGAAACTTAATGGGTAGCCCTCTTGCATCATGCTGAAGCCAACTGTTGATTCCAATTTGATCAGGTGGCCCTTTGTCATTCTGCTTAGTCTATCACGATAGACTAGGACTTAGTGTCATTTTGTTATATTTTGGCTCTGTAGTCATCTGTCTGCCTTCCCTTAGTTGATGTAAGGTTCCTTGACCTCTCACATGTGGATTTTAACTGTCTGCCCTTGAGGTGTCCTGTTCTGACTCTGAGTTGCTGTCAAGTCTATCTCCGCTTGTCATATGAGTCCATCTTGTCTCAAAATTTGGTGTACTGCCTCCATATGCTTCCCCAAGTCTATCCTTGTGGAAATTTTTGAAAAGCCTCCCCCCAAAGATAAGAGTAGTTGGTCTATCACGATAGACTCAGTTACTTGGTCAAGATAGAGAAATTTTGCACTTTGATTTGATATTTGGGGTCATTAGGCCTTGTTAGTACCCTTTATGAAGTCACAATCAAAATTTTACTTGTCTAAGTGTATGAGAAAGCCTATCGCGATAGACTCAACATCGAGTCATTTTTACAAGTTTTTTGATGTTAGTTGACCACAATAGTGTTAGTAGGCTCTCCTAGAAACACACATTAAGTTTTAACCAATTTGGAAAAGTGTACTCCCTGTTTACAGAACTTAGTTGTTTCTGGAGTCGGAGTAGACCACTTAGGTGATGGTCGCTGTTCTTTTTGGTTATTGTATGACTCAGGCTAACTTTCCTTTCCTTTTGACCTTCCGTCACAGCAGTCGGTTGTTCTTTTGGTGCTTACATCACCAAGAACAACCATTTGGACGTCTTTTTGGCATGTTGCTGGCATTTGCCCTCGTGGAAGAGCTTTTTCTTGAGTGGTCACATTCCAACTCGTAGTTGACCTCTTTTGGATGTACCCTGTCAAATTTGGTGTCATTTGGCCACTTGGTCGGCCCGTTAGAGTATCGTGACGCTTTGCGCAATTTTCATCAGATAGGGACTTTAGGCTCAGTTTTGACTGAATTTTTCATGGTCTAACCATTCAGTTGGTTTGTCGAGGTTATTGGCTTGCTGCCTATGAGTTCTGGCTCATTTCCGATCACTTTGGGTCAGCTGTCCTCCTGTAGACCCTGTGAAATTAGGGTTTTTTGGGAGGCTTCCTTCGCGCTTTTCGAGGTCATAGGCTTGATCCCTAAGCTATAGGCATTGTGACTTTCAATTTTGGTTCCATTTGGTGGCCTCTAGGTTTTTCTAACAACCGGTCTACAATATGTGTGCATAGGTTGTGAGGTGGTGCTGGCGAGGTTTTGCGACTAACTGAAATAAACAACACTTAGAGTCAGTGTTGACGAGCATACCTCTCATATCTGATGTCAATCTAGTGATCGTGCGCGATGAATGAGCTCCTGGAAGTCTCAGCTGCTGTAGGGAGCTCTCTCTCTCTCACAATGGAAAATGACTCAAATGAGAGATTTCTAGCCTAGCCCCTCTATATGTAATCGAGATTCCGACACGAAATTTTTCCATCTTTTACCTGTGGCCATAACTTTTCACGAGCACGGTTTAGGCTCGCAAATTTCCTGATTTGGACCTCGTTTGCTCCAGTTCTACAAATTTTGCAGATTTCTCCTTTTGGTGGTCCCGTCATGATGGTGGCCATTTTTGCCCTGTCAAATTCACACTCCATATTTTTTTTTTGTGTCTTCTTTACCTTGCTCTAATCATGCGTCTCTTCTGTTGTGTTTTTATCTGGATTATGGATTTTTTTCTAAATTTTTTGCTATAAAATGGCTAAAATAAAGCAAATAAATCCCAAAATAACCCGAAAATAACATTTCTAACCTATAAAAATATCAATAAATAGAAAAACACTTTGTAGCTCACTTTTCTCTCGTCTATGTACATTCTCGCTCTCAATCGTCAACCTTGGCCTATTTTTTTGCTGTTTTTTGGCGGTTTTTGGCCAGTTTTGACTCGCTTTATAGTATATACACATCCCTAGGGGCTCATATATGATCATTTGGTCCCCAATTCTGATTAATTACGAGGGAATATTTTTTTCCCAAAAATCACACACTAAAACGCAAAAATGATTGAAAAATTAATCACAAACATTGCCCTCTAATATATGACGTGAGTCCGCATTTGGAATGCCTCCCCCCTTCCTGGTTGGAGTTCTCCCGGACGACAGGGTATCGTCAAGGGTATGTGTTATGCATGGTCGTTAACTTGTGCTAATGCAAGCCTTGTAAGGTAGCCCTATATGCATGCACAGTCAATGCATTTAGAAACAATTTATGCGGTGTAAGAAGAAGGTATAAGCGATTCGCTTATTGGCATTTGTCGTTGAGGTTTCCTGTGGTAGCCTGAGTTGGCTGACAGATTTTCTTGGCGATAAGAATTTGTAATTCTGCTGCTCTTTGTTTGATGGTTTTCCAAGGTTTTTGAACTTGTTTTTGTGGCTCCGTTGAAGTCGATATTGTTGTATTCTTTGTTGCATGTTCTGGTTGAACATTCCTTCGTTTCCATATCTTTTTGATGACTTTGGTTGTACATATCCTCGTGGTTGTTGTTGTGGACGCTGCGTGTTACCGCGTGATGGCTGTATGATCTAGCTTTTCATTGACAGTTGTAGACAACTGTTTGTTGGTCTTCTTCGGCATCCATACCTGTGTTGTTGGCTCGTTCTGAATTGGTAATTTTGGATGCCATACCAATATCTTTCGTTGCGGATTCTGTTTGTTAATAATTGTTCTTTGAAGCTTTGTGGGCTTTTGGTGTTTTGTCCTTTCTTCTGTCAACTCATTTACAGGAATTAAGGTTGCTTGAGCCAAACTTGATATTTCCTCCCTTGATGAAATTGTGCCTCGGCTAGATCTGTACGTTGCACCCAAACTTGCCTAGTTCCCTGCATGATTGTTGGTTTTTGATAATACATTTCCTGCCATGTAAACTTTGTTTGTTGTTGATCAATGCTTTGCGGATGTATTGACTCCTGTCTCCACATTGACATATATTTATCATATGATAAGAAGGGTTCTGAAAAGTTTTTATTTTTGAATAGTGCTTCATTAGTATCCAAATCAATGAATACCCTGTTAGCTTTCATCCACGACACTGCTAAGATACACAGCGTTGCTGATCTAATTGGTGGCAGTACATGGAACTTATTAGTGTACGTGTGTCCCTGCACTGTGATTGGTAACATGATAGACCACAACGTGGTTACCTCATCACCCGATGCTACTTTCAACCTGTGTGTATCTAGGAATTTTGTCATTGGTCCAAGTTTCTGAAAGAGCTCAAAGCTGATGACACTCAACTTTGCCCCAGTGTCAAGCAATGCATAGACTTCGACTTGTTCTGTGCCTGCATATGCTTTTATGTAAGGACTACACCACGTATTTTCTAAATTGTCAATGGTGCTCTCATCCTGAGCCATAAAGTCTGTTATTGTCTTTGCTAATTCTTCGCTTTGTATATCTGCTTCGATTGTTTGGAATGTTGAAAGAGGATATCTTCAGTCAATCATTGGTGTGACCATGTTTATTGTCCTTAGAAACTGCTTTCGCTTAGCAATGCGTTCCTTGGCTTCTTGTTGTGCTTGGTTGTGAATTCGTTGCTATTCTTCCTGTCTATAGGCTTTGCCGTAATGCAATTGAAACAACATTCCAGGAGTTAGAGGTAGATGATACTTTTTCAAACGACACCCACTAATCCAATTCGACATTTCTCTTCCATCTAGTGTCGCCAGTTTTACTGCTCCGCTAGACGAGATTTCTTGGATCAAATAAGGCCCCATTCCTCTTTTCTTTAGCTTCTTGGCATGCTGTTTAAGGGTGTATACCAAGACATAGTCGCTCGTTTTAAAGTCCTTGTTTTTGACATGTTTGTCAAAAAACTCTTTGTGTTGTCTTTTTTTTGCATATATGGCTTCTACTGCATTGAGTCGTAACTCATCTAATTTTTCAAGGTCATCTAACCGTTCTGAAAGCTCATGGCCCGTCCAGTCCAACTGTTTAGCTACCCTTAGTGTGGGAATAAAAAATTCAATAGGCAATATTGCATTTAACCCATACACCATATTAAACGGTGTAGCATTGAGTGTTGTTTTATATGCAACTCGATAAGCCCACAATGCTGAATATAGCATTTGATCCCAGTCCGTTATTGTTTCACTAACCAGTTTCGTAAGAACTGTGCACAATATTTTGTTGGTCGCTTCTGCTTGGCCATTGGCTTGTGGATGGTAGGGTGTAGATTTGTGATGAATTACCATAAACTCAGTCAAGAGATGTTAGATAACTTCATTTACAAAGTGTGTCCCTCTATCACTCACCAGCTCGATTGGAAGGCCATAACGTGTAAACACATATTCATATAAGAATTGTGCCATGGTTCTAGCGTCTGCTTTCATTGTGGCTTTTTCTTCCACCCATTTGGTCATATAATCAGTGGCCACTATGATGTATTGTGCTTGTGAACGATAAGCTGGTGGAGTAATAGGACCAACAAAGTCCAATCCCCATTTAGTGAATGCTCGAGCACTCATCATTGGTCTTAAAGGCATTTCGTCTCTTCTAACTGGCACCTTAGTGCGTTGACATTCATCACACCTTTTCACGAATTCTGTTGCATCTTGAATCATGGTCGGCCACCATATGCCTGCAACCATAATGATTTTTACGGTTCTCTCCGCTGAAAAATGACCTCCTGCTATGCCTACATGAGCTTGCTCCAATAATGGAAAGTAGTCATTTTCATGAGGAACTAATCTCAACTGGTCATCAGTTCCTCTTTTATACAATTGGTCACTAATGAGGGTATACCTATTCGCTTCGATTTGTAAAGCGTTTTGTCTGGCTTTAGACCAATCTCCTGGTAACTCCTTATTAGTCAAATATTCCACAATAGCATGACTCCATGCGGGTGCTATTGTCACTTCGTATAATGTGGCATAATCCACATTGGTATTGGATGTGAAAAAGTTGCATTTCTTGATGTAATTAGCTACATCGCCTGCCATTCCAGGCCAATACAGTCCAAGTCTTCTTAATCGTTCATAGGTCATTTGATTTCCTTGATGGAATCCCCTTGTCTGTGTATGGGCCTCCTCTAGATATGCATCGTACTCCTCTGGGCCTATACACAACCTTAGAATCCCATCGTTTCCATGATGATACATTCTTCCCGCAAGCATTGTGTAATTTTGTGCTTGTATAACGTCTTCCACCGTGTGTCTGTCGTCAAGATTCATTCCATATGTCAACAACGAAACAATCTGCTCTGACCATTTTGGTACCATCTCTATATTAAACAGGTATGCGTCTGGGAGATCATCATCTACACCAGTAGCCTTTTCGCCATGTAGTAATCGAGAAAGGTGGTCTACTCTTTGATGAATTTTTCCTTCTTTACTACTACCGTAAAATCAAACTCCAGCAACACAATGAACCATCTTACAATTCGTCCCGTGTTACAAGGTTTGTTTACTAAGTACAAGAGTGCCTGATGATCCACAAAAAATGTGAATTTGTTTGCGAGCAAATAATGACGAAATTTCTTTACCGCATATATCATACCCAATCCTTCTCTTTCAGTGGTGGTATAATTCTTCTCTGCACTGTTGAGTTGTCTACTAGCATAACTGATGGGAAAATTTGTATTACCCTCCCCTGGTTGTGCTAATATACATCCTATTGCAAATGCCGAAGCATCTATATGTACATGGAAAATCTTTGACCAATCTGGTGTTTTTAGAATTGGTGCAGATACTAGTGCATCTTTTAGTTTCTGGAATGACTCCTCACGTTCGTCGGTCCATATGAAGATCGTGATTAGACTATACAAGGGTTTTTCTATTACAACATACATGTAGATAAAACGTCGGTAGTATCCACAATGTCCCATAAATGATTGTACCTCTCGTACAGTGTTTGGTCTTGGCAATTCTATGATCACCTTTACCTTGTCTTCATCAGTGGTAATTCCATTAGCCGATACTATGTGGCCTAGGATCTTACCTTGCCGTACCATGAATACACATTTTTCTGTATTGAGGCAAATCCTATACGTTCTGCATTTTTTGAATACCTTTCTAAGATGATCTATATGGTCGTCTCTCAATAGAGAATAGACACACAAGTCATCCATGTAAATATCCAAGAATATTCGCAAGTATTCTTTAAAAGCATGTGTCATTAATCTCTGAAATGTGGCTGGAGCATTGGTCAAGCCAAATGGCATTACCCTAAACGCATATATGCCCCATTCTGTTGCAAATGCTGTTTTGTACTGATCTTCTAGTTTGACCCCCAATTGGTTATAACCAGAGAATCCGTCCATAAAGCTATAGGCTTGCTTGCCTGCTACTCGTTCCAGAATGTGTTCTGTGATAGGAAGAGGATAGTTGTCCCTTATTGTTGTTGCATTCACCTTCTTGAGATTCACACACACTCGTAATTTTCCGTTTTTTAGGTACCACCACGATCGGCGACACCCAGTCTGTGTGCTCTACTATCTCATAAATAAATTTAGCCTCCATAAGTTTGTTTATCTCTTCCTTGATCCTTTTGGAGAATGTATCATTGTACGTGTATGGGAGTTGTTTGCTTGGCTTTGCATCCGACTTCAGAGGGATTGAATGTTCACAAATGTTAGGATCCACCCCCTTCAGATCTTTGTATGACCAGGCAAATACATCACGAAATTCTTTAAGCGTTTTGATCAGTAAGTCCTCTTCTTCCTGGCTTAGATGAGTAGCAATGTAAGCAGGTCGAGGACTTTCTCCCGGCTTTGCTAGGTCTATTTTCTTGGCGTTCTCTGGCCCATCATAGGACTCGTTGGATTTAGGCTCTCTCATCGGTTGCTAGACCACCAATTTTCTTTCATGAATGGTGTACTTACAATAGTGAGGAGGTACATCTATCTTTTTACTCCCATCACTAGCGTTCGATCCATCGCTACTTTCCATTTCAGTTGTCCATACACTTTTCAGCTTTTGTTTCAAATCATTGTATTTCTTTTTCCGCTCAACTTTTGTTATAATTGGATCTCCAAAGACATCCAATATTTTTGTTGCAACTCCTTTTTTTGCCTTGCTGGTTTTCTTAAGTTTCAACAGTCTTGCCTTAAAACCTGGGTCTTCAGCAACCTTAAGAAATATTCCTGACACTTTATCCTTAGCACAATCAATAGCATGAATGTTCATAAGTAAATGTGTCTTACTCTTGAACTCAGGCATAGGTCTAAGCCTAGTTGCTAGACTGTTATGGTGTCGCCTACTCTTGTATCTTTTTTGGCGTCTCACACTTTGGTTCGGGAAGTTGTAAAAGACGTCATTGTCTTGATCCTGATGGTCGTCTTCCTTCGTATTTTCCGACTTCTCATCATCTGCATTATCTTCGTTTTCACAATGATCAGAAGAATCATAAAATTCTTCTCCATCCTGCTCGATGTTTTTTGTGGGGATGTCCTCATAACCCACTATCTTAATATCAAGTTTCGTTTCCGTTTGATTGACCCTCGTATTCTCAGTGTCTCCTTCATTCTCGTCTTCCTCCACAATTTTGCTCAACATGTAGTATGGTACGATATCGTAGCCATTCTCGTCACAAAATTTTGTGGGAGTGACTTCATTGACGCATACATCTAATGTAGCCAAAATTTGAGACCATTCTAGGGGTTCGAGCTTCTCTTCAGGGAAGGGTTCTCGTATATAGGCATCGTCTTCCAATACCCTCTCTAATGTCCTTTCATTGTGGTCAAATTCACTACATTGAGATGCTCCACACATCCATATCTCCTTTTTCTTACAGAACCACGTTGGGACTTTTGATCCACTAATGGTGGGTGAGTCGAATTCTTCCACAAGTGTTCTCGTGACATCATGGTAGCTATGATTCCTCATATTTACACGTGTAGTGGTTTCAGCGTGTTTTAGATACAAATAATCATACCCCCAGTCCTGCACCATCTTGAGTTGCCTCATGAACGGCCTACCAAGGATAATTTCATAATTGTTTTTCTTGCCGAAATCTACTATGGCAAATATTTGTTCGTACTCTATGACACATGAAGATACCACAATTGCCTCAAGCAATCCTATAGGCCTTTCTATGTGCCCATCCGCTAGTTGCAATTTCATTCTAGTTGTTCGTATTGCCAGTTTTCCCCATTTTTCCCATAGTAATTTGGTAGCAATGGCAATGCCAGCTCCACTATCAAGTATGGCCTTAGTCTCTATGCCGTTATACTCGACTAATAGAGTAGTGTTGCCGTCTTCACCCTCACAATACTCTCCGACCTTGTTGAGAGGCACTGGTCTAGTGTTGACTCTCTTCGGTTTTGTGTCATTAAGCTCAATTTCGAAGAACTTAAGAGGCGTTCTTATACCAATTTTTTCAAGACATTTGCCCACTTCCGTCCACATGCTTGGCCTAATTTTTCACAATTATGCCAATGTGATTGTACACTTGACCGGAGTGGACAACAAGTCTGTCAAGATTTTAGTGTCCAATTGATTTGACCCTCCTATCCTTTGAGAAGGTACCCTTAGAATTTCTGACCTTGCCTCGTAGTCTCCCATGTATGGCGGCAAAGTTCTGAGTGATGATGGTATGCTATCTTCGGATGCAACTGAACCATTACCCCCTTGAAATGATTTAGCGTCTAAATCCAATGGAGGCTTATTCAAGTTCAACTCCGAGAAAGGCGCTGACTCGACTGTTTTTGTCTCATTTTTTGCTTGAGCTTTCCTCACCGTTTCCCATAGCTCTTTAGGCTAATTTTCTTCCACAATGGGTGTATATGGTGGAAAATCTTTCAGTGATTCATCAGTGCTATTAGGCACGATTCTTGCATCCTCTACATCAGGCAAGGATTTAACGTTTTCTATCTTGTCAAGTACCCTTTGTTCAATTTTGATAGTGTTTCATTGTTTGGTGGTTTGATTATTCTATCTCTCACTTCCATAGGTGGAGGCTCTAGTAAGGCTTGTGCAATTTCAATCAACTGCTTGCACATTTCTAGTCTCTGTTTTTCTATTTGTGGATATGGATATGTCATCCACCTTTGCTCTAGAGTCTGTCTGTTCTTCAATCTTGCTTCATATGCTTGCAAGATTGCATCTAAGGGTTCATTGACCTTATCTACCAATACAGACCCTCCTGAGCTTGCGCTCCTTGGTCCCTCCGTCGATTTTAGAGAGTCAGACTCTCTTTGCTGTTTAAGTTGCTCTCGAGCCATTGTTAGCTCAGCTTCTACAGCTTTATGTTTTCGCTCACGTCTAGCTTTCATTTTCGCTCTTCGTTCTTTCCAAGGATTATCACGACTGACGCTAGATTTGTCAGTCTTGATTTTCATCGTTACTCTTGGGCTGATTGTCATTTTTCCTTGTTTGGGCTCTCATCAAGACCTTAACAGGAATCGTAGTTTCGTTTTTTGACCCTCCACTGGAAGGCAGTGCTCCCAACATATTCAGAGTAGTCTTTGCTCCTTTGCTTAGGTTCTTAGGGCAATCAGGAATCAAGTGAGTAATTCCACACTCGGTGCAATATGTGTTGACCCTGATGATTTCATCATGAGGACAGTCCCTCAGCCAATGGTCTCCACCACACTTGTAGCATGGTCCCTTAGGCTGTTGAGGTGCTCCCTGAGCTCCTCTTTGTTGGTGTGCTTGCCTCTGCCCGCTCATGCCTCCGTTGGCTATGAACAACAATGTTCGTTCATCCAAGCTATATCTTCCTTCTCCCGCTGCATGTGTAGCAGTTGGTGGTCCTGTATTTCCTATCATGCTCCATGGTTCTTGTGTGGAGGGTTCTTGCGGTGGATAATAGACAGGATTTACAGCATATCCATTGGGATCTTCATAGTATGCATGCATAGGCACCAAAGCGTTCTCTTCTGATTCAGTTACTGTTGGTGTGTATCTTATGCCGATTGGTCGTAATCGTGGTAGGGGTGGTTGTTGTGCCAACACTGGTTGTGGTCTTTCTACACCTACAAGTCCTAGTAGGTTGCCTGTTTGATATCTATGCATCGGTGGAACTTGAGGAGATGCCACATGAGCTTGGAGAGCATATGGTCGTTCTCTCACATATCCCTTGTTATAATAACATTCCTCCGTCCCATGGTTTGTCCATTTTTGTTCAATCGCACACCATTTTGGTTGTTTAGCTTGTGGTTTGGCATACAAGTTAATCTTTTTTAGCACTTCCTCTACAAGCTGCTCTTGGCTTAGAGCTACTTCTCCTTTCGGTGTTGTCTTAGCAGACTTGCTTCCACTTTGTTGCGAGGAGAAATTATCGTCGAGATCCTTGAACTCACCCTCTTTGTAGACCGCACAATTGTCAGAAGGTAAAGAGCCTCCTTGGTTAACTCATTCAACGTCGTGCTCCTCTTAATATGTAAGTCCTTGTGGAGATCTGCATTCCTTAGTCCTTGGATAAATATAAGCATAAGTCTGGACTGAGTTGGCAGTTCTTCCACAGGGCAGAACTTAACATATCTTTTTAGTCGTAGGGCTACCTTTCACATAGATTCTCCATCTTTCTGTTTGAATTTATGGATTTGTGAGACTGTATTATGAGCTATTCCCCTTTGTGAGAATTCCTCGATAAACTCGTCAAACACTTCCTCCATAGACTCAAAGTCTCTTCGCTCCACGGAGTCAAACCAAGTAGCAGCATCATCCTCTAAGGTTAATCCAAACCCTGCAAATTGGGTAGGGAAGTCTAACACCTCTTCAACTCTGATTACACGCACAAAGGCTGCTACATGATCTCTCGGATCCCTGTTTCCCTTGTATTTCTTGTTTACCCATTTTTGCACTTGAGAAGGTCTAATTCTACGATGGTCTACAAATCTCATCATTGGATCTCCACGTCCTAGTCGATATACCTCCTCTGGTCTTCTGTAGTGGCCAGGTTCCTCTCCCAGTGGTGCTCCTAAGCCATAATTTCTAATAGTTCTTGCAAGCGATGGTTCATCTCTCCGAACTCGTTCTAAGGGTGGTCTTCTAGGCTCTGTTGACCCTTGAGTCTTTGGTTTACTCTCTCCTTGACACTGTGAATAGAGTGGTGGTTCTTGTAAATCCCTTAGCCCTCGTGCGGCTTGATAACCATCTCGGTTTCGGTCTTGTTCTAATGTAGCACTCTGTCAAAGCCATGCCTGCAATGATGGCTGGGTAGCTGGTTGGTCCTTGTAGTTGAACGTCGGTTGTCGGGTAGAATGTGAGGTCGCGTCATACTCTTCTGAAAAGGGATTTGTCGACTTGCTAGGGGTGTAGGTGGATCTTGGCACTTCGTCGGGGGCATATGTTGATGTTCCTGGAACTGTTGCCTTTTCTACCTCCTATGGGAGAATACGTTTGTATTCTCGCCCGTACCTATCAACAAAAACAATATCCTTCCCATAGCAGTTTCATAAGAGAATAAGTAAAGAACCTTGTCTTTGCTTAATTCGTTTGGGTAGGGTTCCTTGCATCGAAAGTAAGAGACTATTCCCTCGCTCTCATGTTTGTAAATCCCCACATTCTCATTATAGGTTGAGACTCTAGTTGTTTTCTTATCATACATAAAAAGCGCTCTAGGTCGATCAATGTTAGGAGGCGGTTCTTGGGTTTCTGAAACCATTTTCCCTTTTGCCACGTTATCTCCATATTTGTAGTAATCCTTGTTTGGAGGTGATAACAACATACAAGTGCCCACCTAGCCAAGGCGCGGCCAAAGTTTTGATGCGGTCACATTATTTTTTCGATGTTTAATAGATCAAACCCTGTAAAAGTCTAATGACTATCGAATATGTCAAGTCTGAGTCAAAGATGTAATTTTTCCAATGATGTATGTAAAGGTCCATGAGAAGTTGGCCACTTTAGAAAGCCCTAGGTATATAGTACACTAAGGTTAGTGGGAAAAGGGAGATTATTTTTTGGAAGATAAGGGACTACTGTGTTACGTACAGAGAGCTACCTCTTTGCTCCAACTTGTAATCATCGCTTCTGTGGCTACGGTAATCCAAATTCAGTTTTGTTTCTTGCATTGTGTTCCTCTTACTCTGCTCTTTCATTCAAGTGTAAGCATTCAAGATTTGGTGAAGGTTTCAAACGCATCCGTTTAGGCCTTAAATCGCTGTTTTGAGTGTTTATATGCATATTTTATGTTGTTTTGACCCTAGGAGAGGCTTTAGGGACCCTAAAACGACCCATTAGGATCACGTGTTCGCTGTTTTTTTCTGACTTTGAGACGAACGATCGCGATCGTTGTACCTCTCTAGAATGCTGTGACAGTGATAGGATATGTTCCTGATAGTCCCCTGTAGCTTCCCTTCAAGTTTTGTGCGATTCCGATATGATTTGCATGGTGAACGGCCGTGATGACTGTAGAGCTGTGTAGAAGGACCTAGGGAGATTACTTGGCTTTAGTGTGATTGATTTTCTTGTAGAGTTAGTAGTTGCATCTCTTCAAGTTCACTTCATTAGGATTGACACCCTAGTGAGTTTCCATGCCTCATCCGAGTCGCTTCTCCTGTATCGATAATTTTATGTTGATGCTTGAGAGCTATGCTTTGGACGTCCGTCGCGGCGACCCGCAAACAATCCTCAGGGTTACTAACTATTAGATAGTGGTTCCCCTTTTCGTCTTGGAATCTATCTCCATCATCATAGACTGGAATTATCTCCAGTCTCTGAGCCGGTCTTTCTTCAATACAAATATACTTGCGTCCTTGATAGTCAGAATAAACTAAGGCTCCCCTCGAGTTTGTTCCTTCTAAGAAGATTATAGTGAACTTGGTATCGTTTAAAGGATTTAGGGAGGTGCTTCCTTCTGGCATTGTTCCTTCATCGTAGAAACCTCGTGGCTGTTGACTCCCCATCATGAAGAAGGACTTGTCCGACGAAGTGTCAGTATCACTACCCTCCTCAATGATAAGTGCTAATGGGTCTAGTCTTGTCTGAGTTACACTCTCTTTTGTGGATGTGGTGCTTACTTGACTTTTGACACTTTTAGCTCCTGACTTAAAAAAGGATCCCGAACTTAAATATTTAAGAATGAAAGCTGGGTTGCCAACTTAAAGCTTACCTGGACTCCTTCTTCCTGTGAGGCTATGTGATGATCTCCTTCTGGGATCTACACAAGTATGGTTAGTCTGTTCACAAGGGTTTTCCTTGAACCAGGAAAAATCTTTCAATTATGTACAACAACCACTTTTTTATGACAACTAGACAGTCCAATTTCAAATGTAAAATGATGGTTGGGATCTATGAGAAGAGTATGTCCTAGCAGTATAGTCACAACTGGCAAAAGTTGTCTGAATCACCCCTTTCCGAGTCTATCGCGATAGACTCACGGATTACTCAGCATAAGTCAATTTAAAATTGTGACTTTACCTTTGAGTTCCCCTTACTCTCTAGAGTCTATCCCTTAAGTTTTATGAAGTCTTGACACTTGGTTTGGGTTTTGGGCCAATTTTAGTGTTTTTTGTCAGAGCCTGATTCTCTATCTAGGCCTTAGATTCACTTTCAGTGATCTAAACACCTTGAAATTTGGTGTCTATGCTATTTAGGCTCTGCTTAAGCTCTCCCTAGGGGGAATTTGAAAAATAAGGTCCTTAGCAGCAACTTCCCCAGTCTATCGTGATAGACTCAACAAGTTCTCCAATGTTGGCCTTTTTCATAAGTTATCTCCATAGGTGGTTCCCCCACTCCCTGTATAGTGCATTGACAAGTTTGTGCACTGTTTGGACATTTGGTCAAATCCTTCTTGCCCCTGTCTCTAAATTAAGACTCTAAAACACCAGTTTTGAAGTTTTGTGGTCAAGATGGTGTTCAAATTCACTCAATTTTTGTGAGCACCCTTGTATTGATGTGTTAAACCTGTGGTATAAAGGGTTTTTCCAGTTGTTAGTCTATCTCAAAATTCACTAGTCTATCGCGATAGACTCACCAGAGAGCAATTGGGATGTGATTTTTTTATTGTTTTTGGACAGTTGTGTTCCTTGTGCTCATATAAGCCTATCCCTTAAGTTTTATGAAGTTTGGACTTATTTTGACCTTGGACTCAAGCACTTCACAAATTTCACTTATCGATGGCAATTCACAACTCAAATGCACTTAAGTGATGCAAATTTGATGACCGTTCATCTTAAGCTTGTGAATATCAGTTGTACCACATGACACAATCAGTTTACCCCAGGCTAGTGGTTATATCTCTTCTTGGCCTCTCTAGGTTCACTTAGTGTTTTCTTATGACAATCACTTGTTTCTTTTTGTTGGTTTTGGTCGCAATTTTTACGTTTTCTCAAGCGTTGGATCATAAATTCAAATGTCTACTCTTTTCACCCCCTTAAAGAGTATATGGTGTGGGTTTTGCTTTCAAGGCAAGCAAACAGCCTTATTGTTTCTTCTTTTTGTTTGTTTTGCATTTTTACAGCGTTTTTCTACACTATTTCTACACAACCATAACAAGCACTCAAAACCAAAAACCCATAGCTCCACATTATCCCACCTAACTAAATCTAACTAGTCACAGACCCTCGGCAAGACACAGGCTTTCTGGCTATCCACTAGACCTCAAGATACTCTATCCTGGATCTTGTTCTAAAAGTTTAATCTCTCTCTAGTCGAAACTAAAGGAAGCTAACCATCACACGAGTGACGTAGTTCTCCCTACTTAAGGTCTTGTGTCCCCGGCAGCGGCGCCAATGTTTTAGGGCAAACTACTACCCTGTTCATGCTCACAAGCACGACACAGAAAAATACTTATCATCCGATGAGACGACTAACTCGTAGGTGCACAGAGGCAATCTTGTTAGCTTGTCAAGCTGAGACCAACCTACACATACGCACTTCTATGATGCATCAATCAATAACCCTTGTTAACTCCAACCCACTATATCCCTAAACGCTCATAACACCGTTTACACATCAAATGAACTCGGAATCACTTCAAACTTGCTAGGCACCATCCTCTCACTAGGATATACTTAACTATAAGTCTAATCTCACCAGATTTTAACCCTAGTTATCTCGAATACAGTCGCGATAGACTCACAGGTCATAATCTAAAAGTGTGTGAAACCTAAGTCTTTGAGTATCTATGCATAGCTAATCTCCCCCTCATTCCATAAAGTACTTGATTGTTGAAAACAGACACTGTTTGTGCTACTTACAATCAAAACAAGCTCGTGGAAGGATCGCTCGTGAACAGCTCGAAAATGCAAATGCGTGGCGTGGGCGCGTAGCTCTCGGAGAGGCTACCGCGATGGTGTGGTCGCTTCGTGAATCCGGTGAGGGAGATGCGCGTAGCGAAGAGGATAAGATCACTCTCTCTCTCTCTCAGACTCGTACGACACAGGATTAATCATTCAAAAATGTTATATCAAAAATGGTTCTAAGGTGACTTTTATACTTTAGTCACCTTAGCTCAAAAAATGTACATGGGGTTCTACTCATCATAATTACAAAGTGGAAACGCATCTGGGTCCCGGCCGACTAATTAATCTTTACATAACCCAGACAAGTGGATCAAACTGATAAGACTTCTTTGACATAAAAATGGAAATTTGATAGGCTTTACAAGGTGGGCTCATTACAAAAGTTGGACAAGTTGGGCTCCAACACTACCCCTCCCATTGTTTCAACTACCTATGCTCCACAACCACAACACCCAAGCTCTTATTTCCATGAGACTATACCGGCTAGCATTAGCATGTCACATCCGACGTCTGCTATGCCTACGGCCACACATATGAACTATGGACCACCACAAGGCACAACATCGTACCGAACGTGGAACCCAAGGGCTTCCTATGCACCAAGCCCAATGCCAATACCTACTCCACATATAGTCTCTGGAGCGCCTTCACCCACGGTGCCTACTCACTTAGGTGACTTGGAAGCATTTGCTCAAGCTATTGGTTGATCTATTGCTGAGAATATGCGTAACATGCCCGATAGAGACCCTAGAATTAAGGCAGTACAATTAGCCAAGCTCACACAAAAATTTAGTGGAGACATGGATGTGAGAAAGCATATCAAATTGTTTGAACAAATATGCGATTCTCTAGGAGAACACAATGACCTGCATAAGAGCAATGATTTAACCCTAACCTTAAGTGGAAAGGCACGGGATTGGTATAGAACCCTAAGGGTGGAAGAAAAAACAGTTTACCTTACTCTTAGGAGACTCGTCTTAAATATACGAGAGGGACTACTTTGGGGTGTAGCCTCTCAATTCCAGAAAGCCCAACAAGAGGAAGGAGAGTCGGTGAGACACTTTATTAGTCACTTAAAGCATTTGAATTCTTGTTGTAATCCAAATGAGTGCTTCAATAATAATCAATTGCTTGATAGATTCATTAGGGGATTACGACATAAGGATATCTACAATGGCCTAGTCATTGGAGGTATCACCACTTGGGAAGTAGTCACCACCAATGCGATCCAATTGGAGATAATTTAATGATTCAAGGAGAAAGAGTGTCTATTGAGCTAAATCTATTAGCTCGCAAGCATCAGGGCATCAGCTAATGACCCTAAAGCCTATTGCTAAGGAGCCAAAGATATCTAAGATGACTTTAGAATATCTCACCAAGGCTATTCAACAGAGTCTTAGAGACAATCGTGCTCCGCAAAATAGTCATATGTATCCAAGAAGGGAGCGGAACAATGGTACTCAGTATGCTATGGACCGCATAGTACCAGTGAATGCCCTACTTTTAGAGTAATATTCAATGGGAATTGCAATGCCTGTGGGAGGTATGGTCATCAAGCTAAGGATTGCATAGTATTTAAGCACGCGATGGTCAATAGACCAACCTTAGCATGGACAGACACACCTCGAGTGCCTGCATTGATGCCGGCCCCACCTTTTGAATAAACAACACAACACATGGTCCCTAGGGCCCAAAATGTTGTCCAAACAACACCCTTACCACCTCCAGTGCTAGGACCGCAACCACCACATCCAGGAATCACTTCTGTGAATCAAGTGGGTTGTGAGTCATCTATTGCTTGTTTGGAAGGCTGTGAGGAAGATATGCCTGAAGAAAGTCCACAATACTACATGGAGGACTATTCGGGACAAGTCAAACTTGTATATCAAGTAGTTGCTCTTGCAGCAAGAGGCCAAAATATCAATTACACTGCTAAGAGACCGCCTCTTCAATGCTATGAGTGTGGAGGTCCACATCGTGTAGCCGAGTGTCCTATTAGGCTACAAAAGAACGCCGCACTAATGCAAACCAATCAAGCCAGCACGTCTACAATGCCGATACTCATGTGTAATCGATGTGGCATAGATCATTTGATTGCCCAGTGTCCAAATAATCCAAATGCACTGAAGATCACGCCATTAAACTTGATTGAAGTTACTGAGGAGCCATCAAAAAGTACACATGTGGTACCAGTAAACGTACTCACACTATCGATGCTCCAAAAACAAAATTATATTCTTGAGGAAAGAGACACGACATCCATTGCCCAATCTCAGAAAAAGAAGAAAACACGAAGGAAAAGATCGCAAAAAGCAGTGAAGTCATACCCTAGTTCAAAGACCAACATAGGGACTGGTGATGACCCCGTATATATGAACAATGCTGAAGAGGATTCTAATTCAGGTGAAACCATGGAGACCAAAACGACCACTAAGATAGAAACCAACAAGGAAGATCTTCATGAGCCACAATGGCCAGGATCCAAGAGGAAGATAGGAACTTATGCAAACCCTACAGAGGAGATTGAGCGAGTCAAGCAATTAAGGAGTTTGGTAGAAGATACCCAAAGGGATCTAGAACCAGCACCTAGGCAGATCCAGATTATAGATACCGTGTTCCCTACACAACAACAACCTCACGAGGTCCATAGACCCTTAGCCATACATAGTGTCATCCAAGAAGAAAGTGACTTAAAGTCATGGGAAAGTGGGCGTACTCACTTCTTGATAGAAAGAATGTTTACAGAGGGACTACCTGATCCTATGGAAGAAATGGAGATACCATCTTCCCCACGTCAAAGGGCTGAAGTCCAAAAGGTGCCGTTAAACATTGCTAAATTGATGGATTTCATGTCTTCAGAAGTCAGAACCACCATCATGTCCAAACTATATAAAGACCCTGAGCTAGTCTCAGCTCTTCGAGCCTTCCTCAATGGAGAACTAAAGTTTGGGCTACCACAATTTGCACAGATGGATGGAGCTGGGGAGATGCCAATAGAGGAGGAGCACTTAGATCCACAACCCAACCTAGATGAGAACCTTGTTATAGAAATACGTGTTAACATGTTGGGACAATACTTTGAGGGTGATGAATCCAATGCGACCATCCCAACCACTACTAAGGGATTCACTGTGAAGGGAATCCTTGATGGTGGCGCTGGGGTTAGAATTGTGACTAAAAATTGCTGGGAAACTATGGGAAGACCTCACCTTGCGACCACAACCATAGTAGTGAAGATGGCCAATGGGTCTATTGTTAAACCTATTGGGATGCTAGAAGATCTCAAGATCAAGGTCTTTGGACATAAAATAAGGATTACCTTCATTGTTATAGATTTCTCCAAACACACTATGGCATCGGAGATGATCTTAGGACGTCCTTTCATGAGGGAAGAAAAAATGGTGCATGACTGGTCTAAAAACCATGTCTATGTGCAGTTCCAAGATTCTGTCATTCGAGTGGATCTTGTGATTGGTTGAGCACATCCTCTAGGAAACAGGTTTATAATTGATCATAGATCTGACACCACAGTTCAACTTGGTCCCATTGCAGTATTGTTACACGTGTAAAGCGGACACTGATGTTGGGGAAGATTCTCCTTATATGGATGTACTACCTGGGATGACAGAGTCGGACAATGTGGATTGGGTCCACCTAGCAGCAACCATAGACACTTGGGGAAATAGGGGGACAACCTGGGTAACACCTAAGGGGGATGAAATGCCACCGCCCGTAACCTTAAATATGCTACAAACAATGCATATAGCTTCTGACAAGACTCATCCAAATATAATGAAGAAAACATACAAGTGGGTCTGTAAAGTTTCTTTAGCGACCATAGCTAGTGCTAAAAAACAAAATCCTTGTAAGAAACGTCCCATTGACTTCAAGAAATGTAAGGAAACTTGGCATTGGATTCCTAAAAAACTATTGGAAGCCCAAGGCTACTATCAAGGTAATGATCAAATCTGGGTGCCAAAACGTAGATTTTGTTCTTACCTGTCACCTGACCCATGTGCGCCCAATCTTGTAGCTCCAAAATGGATTGACGATCGTGGAAAGAAAAAAAAATCACAGAATGCTACACACCCGCTCCAGAGCTAGTTTGGGTACCGAAGAAAGAACAATTTGTTCCACCTAGCTCAGGAATGGGGGAGACCCATGAAGCTTCTAGCTCCTCATGTAATGCATCCATAGAGGTAAAAGCTTCTCCATAACCTCCACCTACAATAGTGGACCTCCATAAATTTCCAAAGGAATCCACACCTCCTAGTGTTCAAGAATCACCTGATGAACCCAAGCACATTTCAAACGGTATGATCTACCCAAGGAAGGGGGGAATGTTTGATGACAGCCATCATTCACTCACTCCCCTCTCAAACTTCCTCCGTGACCTCTCAATCTCCCAATCCTAGGGAATGTATATATATATATAGTCTCATACTCACGAGTCACAAAAACAAAAATAATAAAGAGCAAGAGCAATAAGCAAACGAGTATGCACAATAAAAGTCAAAACATTGACCCAGACCTACACATTCACATCCGGTACACTGAAAAGAAACCTATGTCATAAAACACCTTTGATCCTCATCACTCAAGTGATGGAGGGTAGGTAGGATTAATACAATAGGAGTGTTTCTGTTTTAGAGTTTAGTGATTAGCAAAGTTCTTTCTTCCCACTGATGTGCCTCCTAGAGGTATTGTTTGTGTTTCCTCGTGTGTACAGGAACGTGTTGCTGTTGTTAGTATTTGGACCTTCATAGAATTGTTCTCTCATCCACTTCTCAAATCAAGCGTGATCATCAACACAAACACGTGTTTCATGTCCATTATCATTGCCCCTTATCTTTTTTGCATCCATGTTTGTCTGCTTTAATTGTGATTGGTAGCAGAATATTCAGTGCATTTGCTTAGTATCAAACATTAAATTCAATGTAATTTTTTTGTCACAATCACTTGTCTAGGTCTAAAAATCAAGCAGTTCGACTAAGATAGTTTGACCAAGGTAGGTGTTAGAGATCTTCTCTTAATACCATGGGGAATGACTTCCTAATTATCAATGGCTACTTAGGTTCTTAATTCGATTTAGGCAGCATTGTGTGAAATGTACTATGGCTTTCTAGTGGACTTAGTCCCTATTGACCTTTAGCTTAAGTATTATAAAGGGAGTTTACTAGTGTGATGATCTTGGGGAGGGTAACAATGTTATATGACCCCCCAAAGTTACAAAATTAAAATGCTGAAAACAAACATACAAAAAAATCAAAGTGCCACAATGTAAAATCTTAAGCTGGAAGAGAAACCTCAGCTTGATTTGGTACTCCACTCACATGTATCGCCTATGGTACTAGAGCCCTAGAGGTTTCTAGTGTGGGCGCTTTTCCTTGAAAAGCAAAAAACCCAAGGCATACAAAATAAGCACACACATCAAAATTGAATCACTGTGAAAAGACTTTCGGGGGTCAAAGAAAAGGAAATAAGTCTAACGATGATCTCATGAGCAATTCCTTTTATCGTAGCTTAACTACAAGGTCTTCTAGGTATAGCCTCTAGTCAGCCCTCGGACATGAAATACTTGGCTCTCGCAATTAAACAACTTAATTGACAAGAGAAAATTGAGAAGCTTGCCCATGGTAATAATAGTCGATCTTTAGTGCCTTTCGACCGTTAAATTAGGGACCCCATACTTGTTCAATTTTTTACGTTTACAAATGTTTATGCGTTTGATTATATTGCGATTTAATGCTTATTGCTTACAAATGGTTTAGAATTATGCTACCAATCAATTTGTCTACCTAAAACTGCAATGCAATTACTGTGCCAATGTTGTTTGATTTTGCAATGACTGAAGAAGGCTAAGGACATTCATCTCAAATGATCTTCCACCTCAATGAACGAGCTTCAACTCAATAGCTTCCGAGGACGGAATCTACATCAAGAAGGGGGACATGTTAACCCTCACGCACATTCCTATCACCTACGACGTACGCTGTATTATTTATTTGGTAGAGTCAAGTACCGGGCTTGTTGGTCCAATAGGAAAAGGGTAAGAGTGATCGCCGATGAGAGGTGAACTCTAACTGGAACATTCAAGGGATTAGTTGGCTAAGCATGGGCGCCCAAGTGTGAATGGGGCGAGCTCATATAAAAGTCAACTAAACCTAAAATTCACTTATTCTCTCATTTGTGCAATTGAAGAGTGCTCTTGCTCCATCTCCATCTTCTTCTTCTTCATCTCCTTGTGTGTGTGTGTATGCGAGAGAGAGAGAGAGAGAGAGAGAGAGAGAGAGAGAGAGAGAGAGAGAGAGAGAGAGCATTGCGATGACCGCATGGCGGTGGCGAAGCGGTTGAGCGTGGCGCAGCGGTGTCTCCTTCTTCTTCACGGCGAGGAATCCTCCACGACAGCAAGCGTCGAGCGGTGAGTGACACACCATCGCCATCTTTGAGCTTACTAGTTTAGGCTAGTTGTGTGCTTGGAGCCATTTGTGGCTCGCACACAGTGTATCGACAAGTTCCTTGCATTGACATGTGCGTCATATGCGCACAAAGACCCATTGCCCATACCATCCATAGCTAGTGCTTACCTTTGTATAAGCGCAAGGTAGAGAGGTAGGGAGGGAGAGTGCTAGTGTGAGAGGGAGAGAGAGATGGTAAATCAAGAGAGAGGCACCTAAACTCACAATAATGAATGCTCAAAAACCTTTCTACGAATGTTTTTTTGGAAAAAAAATTATCTAATTGCTTTTCTATCTCCATCTCCCTTCACACTAATTCTATCCCTCCCTCCCTCCCCCTAGCACTCACCTATCTATGAGTGTGAGGGAGAGAGGGAGGGACGAGAGGGAGGGATAGAATTAACGGAGAGGGAGATAGAGATAGACGAGCAATAAGACATGGCAACATAAAGCACCTTATCCTAAAGCCGCCAAACTGTGCCAAGTGTTATACATAAAGTAGTACTTGTTAATTGAAAACTCTTAATGTAAATTGATATTTCCTACATTTGATGTATCCAAAAGGTTGAATTTTGATGGTAGTTGAAACTGTTTTGATTGCCTACAAAAGGAAAAGCACTATAAGCTTTTGTTGTGCCATCTACATACATGTTTGCTGGCATCCATGCACCATCCTGGTCAATTGTGTCATCAACATTTTAACTATATTTTACATTGAAGGGTAGGCTTCATTGTTGGTTTCAAAGTATAGCCATTTGAAAACTTCCATTCGATGCATATCTTGTGTACAAGGAGTTTCAATTCAGTTCCAAGACCCTTTTTTGCAGCACAAATCTGGTTGACAGACAATCATGCTCACTACATCAAAGTACGACAAAATATGGTTGGTGAGGTGAGTCAAATTGTGCTATGCTTGGTAGATTGTGCAATGTTAGGGTTGTTGCCCTCAATGTTGGATGCATGATTAGACTACCTACCAATAAATTTTTTTGAAATCTAAATAGAGCTACATTAGAATGTAATCATGAGATGGCACTCAGGTTAAAAGGAAGTGGATGTTTCCTAAACAAGAATAGCATCTATGTATTTGAGATTATGTTCAACCATAGCTTGATAATATCGAGAACCAACCACTACAGTCAAAGTATATATTAATTTAACCTCCCCACCCCCATATCCAGGACCTTGTGAGATTGTCACCTTGCTTTTGGTAGTTGTCATTATAACAGTAACTACAATCAAATCTACTCAAATGGCTCCAAACCAAACCTTTTCATATATGTGCTACTACTAAGAATGTATACACGTATACAAGAACTTGAACTACCATTGTAACAACAATTAGGAGCTACCATAGAAGCAACAATAAGGTTAAAACCATTTCCCAGAAAGTTGACAGATTCAAAACATTTGTCTAGTATTCCTTCAATTGGTGTATCTTGGATTTTGTTCATGATGTTTCCCTGAACACCTGACCCAGACTTTATGAACCCCAAAAAATGAGCATATCGGTGTTCCTTTTCCTCCTACACATATAGCAAACCTTATTAAGAACCACAGTACCTATTGCAAATTGTCTCTACCCTGACTTTCAATTGATACAATAGTTGAATTTCTACATATACAAAGTTTGAACCAAGTAACCCTTGTCTGTAATCAATGATATTTTTGCCAATCATTTTTCTATAAATATAGGCGTTGGTATCAGCTAAACTTTATCTCGATAATTGATAAACTCTAGAAGAAGCACGGAGTGATGGATTTCTCCTTGACATGCAAGGTTAGTTTATTCTTGAATACTCTTAGTGCAGTGATCTTGTGATGTTGGATTATCTAACAAGATTTGCTATGGAATCATGGAGATTATGGGCTAGTAGAAATAAAAAAATGTTTGCCATCGTCTCTACACTAGATGGTGACATTCAAACCGAGGTTAAAAATGGTGTGACATTTGGTCATCATTTCCAATATGTGTTGGATTTGACCTTATCCACAAAGTTCTTGCTCACAAACATGGGTGTGGATATATCAGCTAGATCAAATGTAGCAATAGTGGACTTATCTGATAGCTCCCTTGAAGAAAACGAAGGATTTGTTGTTGGGAACCCGATCAAAAGCAATGAAGATTCGTTTCAGCTTGCCATCACACAACGGTAGATGCTGGTTGGGAAGAAAAAGGGGAAAATAAAAAAAAATCCTTCAGGTTCAAACCAAGTGGAACACACACACAATACACTAGAGTACATTGCACTGAATAGCCACAAGTACCCCAAGTTAAACCAAATGATTTCTAGGTGTTTGATTAAGAAAAATGTGGACGAAGTTCCACAGGTACACAATGGGGATTGCATTTGTGAGCTTGATGCTGTACCAGATAATGTCCCTAAGATGTTAGGATGGATCAAAAGTACGATGACCATTGGTGGGTTAAGCCTGTTCATTCTAAAATGAGATATCCAACTTTGATTAAGAGAAGTAAATGTGCCGTCCATCTCGTCTGCAAGAACAGCTCTTGCTCGATCAATGTGATGAGCAAAAGGCTAAATGAGACTACTTGGATAGAGAAGTTTCTAACTGCAATTACGTCAATTGGGATGTTGAGCTCCGACAATGGAACACTGCAATGCACTCACTGTGGTCAGAGTCCGGTTCTGATTTGGGAGTGTTCCTGTGTTGTCTATTACTTAGTGGCCAAATATAACTGGACCAGGCTATTTATCCACATCGGTAGCCATGACCATCCCGTCGCAAAGGGAGTTTTACGGTCTACAATTCAACATACGCAAGAACTTGTGTCTCATGTGGTGTCTAAATCAACAACAATTGGCCCAAGGCATTTAAATTTGAGCCTAGCCAAGCAGGTGGTAATGGGAGTGGTGGTTCAAGAAAACGGAGAGAAACTTAATAACAAAGAGCTACTCTCCATACTGAAAGAAATGAGACCATTGATTCATACTCAAAGGTGATGATTTATTTTCTTGTCTTTGAGTTTGATGTCTCTTCCACATGATCAATGTGCATGTATGTAATATTTGTCTTAGGTTTAAGCAATGGATGAGAGAGGTGACTACTACACAAATTGGAGTTGGTGCAAAGTTCCAATTGATTCGCATGAAGAACAGCTCTGGCTATAGGTTTTTCCACAGTATGCTATTTTCAAGACAATCAACAGACTGCAACAAATGCTGCCATGTGTTCCAAATGTCGATCAATGGCCCTGGATCTAGTGTTAAGCTAGTAAATAGAATGCGGCAAGACAATAGTGGAGACATGTGAAAAATCTGGATTTTCTTTGATCACGTGCGTAGGGTGGTGGTGTGGACTACAATGGCAGCACATGTCTAATATCCTACATAAGGCAGACTAAGAGAATTTCCTACTTCTTTATTCTTTGATAGCGTTGATGATCATTTTTATGTATAGGATTCAAGAAATGCAAACAATTACCATTTGTGAGATGAAAGAAGAAGACAGTCAAGGATAGATCCTGTTCTGGAAAATGATGAATTCGGTGATATTGGAAAGTGGACATCGCCCATCCGATTTTAGAGGATTCATGCAGATGAGACTGGAGCAAATTGGAAAGTTGTTCGAACTGTGTTCAACAAAGGACTTGACAATGTTATGGAAGGAAGGGAACACTCCCGTTTATTTCATTGGGACCAAAGCCTACACATTTACACCATGCAATACGTGCATAAAAATTTCCAAGATGAGCATAAGCATATGTGTGAATTATGGTTGTGCAAGGAGAGAAGAAGGGGCAACAAGCTTGTACATGACTATACAAGCTTGGTGGGCTTCTGGAAAAGTGTCCAACTATAACTTGTCACAGATGGATTGTTGGCTAAGTTGGTGGCATGTGCGGTACCCTCACTAGAGAAAACACTTTGTTGGGGTAAGTATAGCCAACCAATTTTTGAGCAAAAGTCAAAAAAGTTAAAATGCCGGTGCAATCCCTTAATTCAAAAGGTAGCTACGAGAAGTGGATGATCTTTCGCTCGTTCCAACTATAAACCTTGCAGAAACAAAGCACGCAAGTTGGCTTACTGGCAAGGGAAACAAAGAAATGCTAAGCTTGTATGATGCATGCGTGTCTGATCTATCAAACGTTTTGCTTCAAGGTGTCAAGATGCTTGCTTTTGTCGAGGTTAGGTATCACGACGCTGGGCCTTTTGCTGAAAAACTTGCACGTCGAGCACATCAAGGTTGAACACCTAGGCCGGCTGCTGTTGCTAGAGAGATTGAGGATGGGCTCGATGGTACACCACTATATTGACAACCGGCAATGGAGGAGATAATATTACAGTTTCCAAAAAGCAAAAACAAGCTGCAACAATAAGCTATGAGGAGGAGAATGCTTCGCATCGACTAGAGTATATAGAGGTTTCAAAGAAACTACTGAAGAGGTAGGCCACATGGTTAGAGAGCACGAGGATGGACTAGTGATTGTGGAGAGTGACATGCATAAGACAATGTGGGCAATCTATCGAATACCAAAGGGAAGTAGGGTTCAATGTCAAGGGTGGTTAGGATCCAGAGTCGATAAATGTTAAAAAAATATAAAGAACAGGGAAGCAAGTGTTGTTGCACCATCCTTTTGGTGTATTCGGACATGGGAGAGAGGGGATGACAATGGTCACGGAAACAGTCCAAAGGCACAATTCATGTGTGTTCTGGAATGATAGTGTAGATCATGCACATGGAAAATATGTAACAATGTCACTTAATGACCGACAAGAATCCCAAGTGTATGGCTAGTGAAAAAGGGAACAAACATAAATGCTTCAGAGTTGTTGGCACTGAAGACAGGAGGTTACCATAGTAGAGAAGATTGTAGCAAAGGAGAACAACAATGTGCATTATTGGCCAGGAGTATCTATTCAAGCCTCCAAGAGAATTGACTCAGTAGTAAACATGGAAGCCTGTATTGTTCAGCACATTGTCATAAAATCCGGCGTACATGAAAAATTCATGGTGGATACATCTACTTCCCAAGTATGAGGCGACAAATATGAAGTACATATTGCGAGTAGCCCGATGTGTACATGTGGAGACTTTGCAGAACAAGTGGCACAAAGCAAACCGTTTATGGGCTACAAGCATATTTACTACCTCTTCCTCTACTATTTTGGCTTGGATTTAAACTACAATATGTTTATTCATCAAAGCAAGCTAAGAAGTGAGGATCTAATGTGTGTCTTCAACTATCGGCACGTGCAATATGAAACAAAGTTTTAATTAAATTGTATTGATCACATCCCCTGGTTCCAAATGCACATGCGTGCACGCATTGTAATGGCTGACTTTACATTGTAATTCATTTTGTTGGAATTCATGATTTGAGATGGTGGATTGAGTCTTTTTGTCCTCTTACTGCTAATGTCGTGCGGAGCATATTTTATGGCTACTACATGTTGTATGGTGAATTAATATTGTAATTTCTAGGAAGAATTATGTCTTTCTGTCCTCGTACTGCTAATGTGCGGAGCATATTTTATGGCTACTACATGTTGTATGGTAAATTAATATTGTAGTTTCTAGGAAGACTTTCATACTTTAATAAGGTAGCTTGTATCTACTTGTGTTTCCACTAAGTTCAAAGAATACTGTTTTCTGATGGGCATGTTGTCTGGAAGGTTCAAATGGATTGCTAGAAAAGAAAATAATCTCCCTCCAAGAATGCTCACTCCATCGGAGGTGAAGAGAGCTTTTTTTTTTGCAAATAGTGCTCCATAGCAAGGCTGGGGAAGAGCTCCCTCGTAAGCTCCCTCCAAAATCTCTCTTGATTCCCATTCCCCTAAAAATAAAAGTGCCTTGTATTGTGATATCTAAAATTCGTTGACATGTATTCTGGAGCAAGAGACGTAAGCTTTGTCCAAAACCCCTCAAGGCTTGAACTTCAAATCCCCTATTCAATCTCTATGTAAGTACAAAAAAATCATAGCATTACAACTTACAATGCTATTCTTCGAAGCTTCAAAGTAGAAGGTCTTTTCTATGCAAAATTTCAAGTTACATGTAATTGATATTAATACACTCTGTAGGATGTTCTTTTCTTGCTGTGGGTACTGCACCAAAAGTTCATTTTATTTTGCAACTTGGGGCAAGCATGTTGCATACTTGAGTCTCAAGCTCTCCATCCTATAGAATATGCAACCCCATGAAGCTTGCACGGCCTTCCTCTCCCAAGAGGTGATCATCAATGGCTGTCTGTAATGAGCAAGCACTGAACACCACACCACACATTGTTGCTCACGTGCACACCACTCAAGCAATTGGCCGTCTTGCTACAGGACGCAAGAAATTGAGGATTCAAGAACTAAGACATTGATGAAGATTGCATTGTAGGACATAGCTTAACCTCAAGCAGCTGGCGCATATCGCATTGCAGAACAAAGGTGTGAGTCAAGACTTCAGATATTCAGATGCGTTAAAACCTTTTCGTTTAAAATGTGGTCTTTTTTTGCATGTATTTATTTGCTAACCAATGATCACTAGGTTTAACATTTGGCCTCCCATGCATTGTAAACTTGGACATTGATGCTTCAAGTTTTTCCCTCAAGGCTCAAACTCTAGCCTCTCCCCCCCTCCATTTCAATTTTCAATTGATCCTGACTTTTTATTTTCACCTACTAAAAAACTATCATGAAGGCTATTTTTCATTTTGGCCTTCCGGTGCAAGTTATATTTTTTTCGTATTTGCCAAAGAAGCCGTCGGGTCAAACAAAGAACCTAGCTTTTCAAGCAAAATCCTTGGTATCAAACCAAATGTCCGCCACCTCTTTGCATCTTCCAAGATCAAATCTGTAGGTACAATTCAATACAATATGCCAAACTACATACAGACTCGGAAGAGCACATATGCTCCCATTATTGTAACTTGCTTCCTTACAATCTTCACCAAAACTATCCTTAGTACTTGTGCTGAAGAGAACAAGTGACCAAGACATAGAACTCACTTGTCAACTTGGATAGACCTGAGGTACACACAACTACCATTGCTATGAACACTGCCAACTGCTCGTGCACATTTAACTATTGACACAGTCTCCACATGGGTTGCCCTAGCCTCCTGAGGAAGCGAGGCTTTGGGGGGATCTTCTCCTAGCAAGAGGAATGATTTGGAGGAAGAGGGACATGCCTCATGGCAAGGGTGCCATCTAGAGAGCATGGAACATCTCTTCCAATGCATGCACTCCGAATGTGGTGCTCTACAGCACAATGATCATTGCCTCTATCTGATTGCTCTAAGAACCAAAACGCAAGGGGTATGCCCTTGCTGCCCATGTCATCTGTCGTCGGTGCCACCCTGCTCATAATGAGGAGGAGAGTAGTGAGAAAATTGCTAGCCCATGCGCCCCCCCCCCCTCCATACACCTTCTAGGGCTCCCCAAAAGGAGCGATGTGCACCACAAGGTCTGTGTCCCCACGACCTCTCAAAAGGGTGAAATAGCAAAAAAAAGTGGTAGAAGCCCAAAAGGGCTATAGGAAAAAAACCGCAAGGCTAGGAAAAATACCCCCAACCTGTAGGAGCCTAATGACCATGGGACCAAGCCAAAACCCAAGCTAAACATGGCTAAACACAACGCGACATGAGTAAACAACCTCACACTAGCCCGGCACAACCACAAAACAACCCTCACTTCCTAACACGTGTCCTTGGGAGAAACTGATCAGACGAATTCAGAGAGATGACTGAACTCTAGGCCATAGACACGGATGACTCAACTTTAACAAGAAGGCCATAGACATCGCAAGTTGTGCGTTCGCATTGTCTTCATCATTGTCGTTGCTACCAACCGGTGAATTAATGGCAACCATGTGGAGATGGACTAGGGGGAGATCTAAGAAATTAATGGATAAAAAGCTATGGAGGACCAAGAAGGCCATATCCATCGTGGAGTTGCATCATTGTCTCTACTACAAATAGGAAACTAATGGTTTCGATTGTCAACAGGGTTCGGACCGACTTCACTCCTACTAGCGTCAAGCTTCTAAGTTCGAAAGAAAAAGGATACCGTCAGCTGCAGGGTTCGAACCTGCGCGGGCGTAGCCCAACAGATTTCAAGTCTGTCGCCTTAACCACTCGGCCAAACTGACAAGTTGATAAAGTCCTTCTGTTGTAATATATAGTATAATAATTATTCGATAATATCGCTTGATTTCAAGTTTTCAGTTTAGCAGGCCGAGCAGGTCGGCCATGGACGTGACTCGGTTGCTTTAGATTGCAACTTGTGGCTATAAAGCAAGGCGGAAGCATCGCATGCTAACTTGACAGTTGCCCCCCCTCCCCCAAACAAAAGGCCAGCTATTGAGGGCTGCATTTGAAAAACTCACAAATAGGCGATGAGAGCATGTGGGGGTTCACACCAAAACTAGTCCACTTAAAATTAATATCAACGGTCCTCGGTCCTTCAGTGCTAGAAAAAAACTTTGGCCCAAAAATTTGTCAAAACTAAATATGATAAACAATCCTATACAATTATAAAAGGGGGAGGGATCCCGCCTCCGAGGCACGTGGCGAGTGTTGCTTCTTTGTAGCCCTGGCCACACAACGAACACATAGACAAAGAGAGAACAATGCAAAAGAAGAGAGAGAAGCGGCCACCGACTGCACTAGCAGAGGTAAATTGATTAGGCTTTTACAGCAAATCACACTAAGTTTTTGAAAGTTTTGTAGGTTTTCTCACCTTCATATAGAAAATTAGAGGAAAATCTCAAAATTTGTAGGTGGGATTTTAGTAAACATACTTCTGCTTTACCTAAACCACACTATCTCTCACCTAATGGGATTTACATTTAAATGATGAGTTTCCAGCATCACTTTCAAGATGGAATTGCCAATCTTCCTTTGCTACCTTTACAAAAGTTGAGATCCTGAGGAAAAATGAAGAACAACAGAATACGCTTACAAAATGTAAGCCAAACAATCAGTGCCTACTCTCAATTTTGGGAAGGAGGTGAATTAAGGAGAATCTAAAAAGATCCTCCCAAGGTTTAAGGGGAAGCTTAAGGGCAAAAGCTGATAAAAAGGCAAAGATCTCGAGAGATGAAAGGTGGAGAGAGAGAGAGAGAGAGAGAGAGAGAGAGAGAATTGTTGTAGGTGGAGTGTGCACCATTACCCAAAATACCCCTCAAATTTTCAAAATTTCCAAAATTCCCTTGTTCGAGATTTTCTTATCTTTATTCTTTTTGACGATTAGGGATAGGGTCGGTCTTGCCAGACCGCACAAGGGAGACTGTAGGACCGCGAGGGGGAGCAATCGCCATCGTCTGTACAGCAGAGATTGTAGCAGCGCGAGAGGAGACAAAGCAGTTTGCAACAGTGTATTCGACGCATTTCAAGGAGGCTTTGCCTATGCAACATGCTAGAGGGCGAGGGCGATCAGAGAGACGGATTTGTGCCATCGCGTGCAGATGGATGAGAGAGAGAGAGAGAGAGAGAGAGAGAGAGAGAGAGAGAGAGAGAGAGAGAGAGAGCATGCCACGACAGGACTCCGAGTGAGGCCGCTGCAACTGATGGGTATAACGAGACCGAGATCTGTGTGTAGTAGGAGGCGACTATGAGGAGGTAGGCCTGTCGAAGACGGAGCTGCAGCAAGGAAGGTGAGCCGGGGGGTGGAGCTTCTCCGTGGTCTTGAGAAGGGTGAGCTTGGTGGCGGGGGGTCACATGCAGAGAGGTAAAGGGCGCTCTGTGCGTGCGTGGGAACAGGGGAGACAGGGCATGTGATGCTTTTGCCAGCTAAGCAAGAGAGAAATGGGAGACGAAATCTATCCAGATTCCACTTAATTGAATGGCGTGGACCGAGTAATAGTAGTATCAATTCAATGTTTTTTGTTTCTTGAAATAAACCCAAGAAGATAATATCATGTTTTTACAAAATCTTTGATCTCTTTATTTTTTACTTTTTATATTTTATTAAGAAAAGTAGAGAAATTTTGGCAAATTTAAAAGAAAAATAATAAAAAACGTTTGTAGAACAACTAAACACTTAACTATATTTTTGATCGACTACTTCAATTTTGCATTTTTTATATTCAAACAGCAAAAAATCATCCTTATCTACATATTTACACACATGTAGGGGGTTATATATGTTGTTTGTTCCTCTTTTCTTTATATTGGACATACTCTTATGGGCATAAATGTAAAAAAATCGAAGAATTTTGTGCAGAAATGCAATTTTTTAAGCAATTTCTTTCCAAAAACATTGCCCATATGCTAGTCCTCTCGGACAACAGTAGAAATTTTAGCAATTTCTACTCCAAAAACATTGCCCCATATGCTAGTCCTCCTGGACGACAGTGAGCTGTTAGGATTGTGTTGTGCATGAGCCAAAACATTGTGTCACAGGATAGCCTTGATTGGCTCTACCCTGCAACTAAAGTCCATGCAGATTAAAACACGATATTGTCCAAGAGGAGGGTCTTGAGCTATCTGCCCAAGAGTGTTCAATGGTGAGGATTTTCGATGAAGTTTGTTGACTTTGATGAGCATAATTTGTAGGGAATAGATGATTTAGGCATGCTACTTTTGTGACCCACCGTTAGAGGAGAAAAAGGTGGGCAAATTGATTGAGTGCCTAGAGAAGTGAATAGACGATAGGGAAGGTGGCGCGACGGAGAGCAAGTCCGACATGGATTTGGACGCCTATGTGGGGTCGTTATTACTAGTGGAGAGGTTGTGGGGCCAATCGAGCTTACATTAAAGAAAAAGAAAGATAGAGAACGTAAACAAGAGAAAGCAAAAATAGAAAGTTTGCAAGATTTAAAAGAACGCAAAATACTCTATGATCCCAAGGCCCCCCTCCTCCAAACCAAGTCCACAAGTTTGCTCTGGCACCACCTCCTACTTGAGGGCCCTGACCCCCCTTACCCATAGTTGGACTGTTCTTTCTTCTATAGACATCAGTGTTTCCTTGATTGTTGAACTCTTTGTCTTTGGCTTCTAGACTGATGGTGTGGGGTGAAGCTTAGCTTGAATTTATCTGTGGATGGAGCTTGTAACTTAATTGGTTATGTATTCCATTGCTACTCCTTTTATCTCCACACCATCTTGGTTTTCTTTGGAGGTGGCCTTTACTGAGGTCTAGGGTTTTGCTGAGGTTGAGCTACGGGCATCCAAATGTACTTGGGATTATTTATTTTTGGCACCCAAACCTACTTAGTTTTTTGTATGCCCTTTCTTGGTCTCGGCTTTTATTTATCTTGTTTCTTTGGTTGCTCTGTTTTTGGCTCTTGTGTGAGAGACAAACTTTCCTTCCTCTAAAATCTACAATCTAATTTAATTTGTGTCCCACTCAAGAACTGCTTTGTGCTGTCATATCCACGGTGTTAACCCTCAAGGCTCACGGACACCCTATCACCTACGATGGACGTTCTAACTTACGACGGTCCAATAGGAAAAAGGTAAGAGTGATCGCCGATGAGAGGCGCACTCTAACTGGAACATTCAAGGGATTAGTTGGCTAGCATGGGTGCCCAAGTGTGAATGGGGCAAGCTCATATAAAAGTCAACTAAACCTAAAATTCACTCATTCTCTCATTTGTGCAATAGAAGAGTGCTCTTGCTCCATCTCCATCTCCATCTTCTTCTTCTTCACCTCCTTGTGTATGTGTGTATGTGTGTGTGTGAGAGAGAGAGAGAGAGAGTGTGTGCGATCGAGCATTGCGACGACGGCACGGCGGCGGCGAAGCGGTTGAGTGCGGCGAAGCGACGACTCCTTCTTCTTCGCGGCTAGGAATCCTCCACGAAGCAAGCGTAGAGCGGTGAGTGACACACCATCGCCTTCTTTGAGCTTACTAGTTTAGGCTTGTTGTGTGCTAGGAGCCATTTGTGGCTCGCACATGGTGTATCGGCAAGTTCCTTGCATTGACACGTGCGACATACGCGTATATTTTTGGCACCGCTGCCGGGGAATGCCATACATGAAGCTCGAGTACCACTCTGTGCTTCTCCGTGGTGCAATTTCTATTGTAGGAAAGGTAAGGAAGGAGTGTGTGTGTGTTGAGAAGAGGGATTTGGTGTTATACTGTGTGTTTTTTTTGTTAATGGAGTTTTCAAAGGTTCTGTGTTTATTCTCTGTGTATTAAGGTAGTTAGTTTTCTTTGTTAATAGAGATTTCAAAGGTTCTGTGTTTATTCTCTGTGTATTAAGGTAGTTCGTTTTCTGTGTACAGTAAGTAGGAAGTAGATTAGTGAGAGATAATAGAGTGTGTTACTATGTAAGAGTAGGTATATTAGTTAGAAGTAGGTAGATAGAGTGTGTGTGTGCTCTCGCGCAGGCCGCAACGATCTTATCCTTTTCAAAAAAATTTTAAAAAAAAAATTAAAGGTAGGACCGGGATCGGGAATATCTCCAAGACCCAAGCCCAAGCTCACGCTCAGGCCTAGGCCTCAGTTGCCTTAAAAAAAAAAAAACGAATTTAGCTTCACACGTAGCTAAAAATCGATTTTTTGAGGACCAACAGAAAAACAGATGCCTGAAAATTGTGTTGTAAAGCACACAGCGACCCTCTAAGTGATACGCTCGTTTCTAGCTATCACACACTTTAATAAAAAAATCAAACATTAAAAACATTCAAAAAACATCAAAAACAAGAAAAAATCAAGTAGAAAACGGGGTGCAAAACACCCACAAAACAAAGCAAGTAACCTTTGAGGGTACTTGCCGACACTTGTAGGGCACCCAAAGCACATGTATCTACGCTCTGGTCGTGTGCTAGAGTCCGAACAACTAGCTAGTGCTTCGATTTACGAGGGTACTCACTATCCTTCCACGCTAGGGTCTACGCCCTCGGCGGGGACCCAAGGTAGTGCAACCCAAGACCCAAACATAGCGGCTAGCGACTCTTCCTCTGACTACGATATTATGGAAGAGTATCTTACACAAAGCCCCGGGAACAAATGAAACCGTGCCTAGCTGGGCCCAACAACGTGGAACTAGTGTTTTTAGCCGTTTGATGGAAACTTTTAGTAGAGCTACGCGCTCTAAACCTACGGCTAGTGAAGTAAACGAAGGGGCTGGGGAAGTAGAATCACCATTCACATCTTTTGTAGACCCCACACTCCCTCAGAGTGTCCACGTGGACATTCTACCTACCTCATTTAATGAGGGCCCTACCGAGCTACCACCTTCCAAAGTTGCCTCTAAGGTAGCGGTGACTAAAAGTCAAAACACGGGAAGCAACATTGCATCCACCTCACGACAACCCTCTAGTACACTAAAAGTCAAAACACGGGAAGCAACATTGCATCCACCTCACGGCAACCCTCTAGTACACCAAGTTTGGACGGGGTATTTCTCAATGAAAATTGGGAATATGACCTACACACGAAGACTTTGACCGACCTATACATGGGCTACACTTACCATGTGGGTTGGTTAGAAGTTGTACAATCTACATCTAGTGCCACTAGTCTAGAGGAACAACAACACATGATCTGCAATGTCATCCATAGGATTATTCAGTCCGAGAGGCAAAATCGAGGAATAAACATACCTTCGACGGGTCTTATGCGATTTTTAGACACGGGAAAAGGGAAACAACCCACTCTATCACAAATGGAGACTCCCCTAGTGAGTCCCATCGATCCCCTATATGTTGTTTCGCCAGGGGTCTCAATGCAATCTGAGCCCACAAGTGATAGCTTTACTTTTCCAAGTCTAGCTCATCTTTCCCTTGATGACACCACGGCTACCATGCCTACCCCAATGATGGGCATGCCGAGAAACACGCCATGGACCTCATTTGTTAGTAAAGCACCACTACATGGTAGCTCAATGCCTGCAATAGTACCTACAAGTGCGTACCAATCGTATACACCTATGGGTCCACGTACTCATGTAGTCCCTACCCCTCCCATTGTTTCAACTACCTATGCTCCACAACCACAAAACACAAGTTATTATTTCCATGGGACTATACCGGCTAGCATTAGCATGTCACATCTGACGTCTGCTATGCCTAGGGCCACTCATATGAACTATGGACCACCACATGGCACAACATCGTACCCAACGTGGAACCCAAGGGCTTCCTATGCGCCAAGCCCAATGCCAATTCCTACTCCACATGTAGTCCCTGGAGCACCTTCACCCACGGTGCCTGCTCACTTAGGTGACTTGGCAACATTTGCTCAAGCTATTGGTCGATCTATTGCTGAGAATATGTGTAACACGCCTGATAGAGAGCCTAGAAGTAAGGCATTACAAATAGCCAAGCTCACACAAAAATTTAGTGGAGACGGGGATGTCAGAAAGCATATCGAAGTGTTTGAACAAATATGCGATTCTCTAGGAGAACACAATGACCTACATAAGAGCAATGCTTTAAGCCTAACCTTAAGTGGAAAGGCTGGGGATTGGTATAGAACCCTAAGGGTGGAAGAAAAAATGATTTACCCTACTCTTAGGAGACTGTTCTTAAAGCAATACATACGAGAGGGAGTGCTTTGGGGTGTAGCCTCTCAGCTTCAGAAAGCCCAACGAGAGGAAGGAGAGTCGGTCAGAGACTTTATAAGTCGCCTGAAGCATTTGAATTCTCGTTGTAATACAAATGAGCGCTTCAACAATAACCAATTGCTCGATAGATTCATTAGGGGATTACGGCATGAGGATATCTACAATGGCCTAGTCACTAGAGGTATCACCACTTGGGAAGCAGTCACCACCAATGCGATCCAATTGGAGGATAATTTAATGATTCAAGGAGAAAGAGTGTCTGTTGAGTCTAAATCTATTAGCTCACAAGCATCAGGGCATTAGCCAATGACCCTAAAGCCTATTGCTAAGGAGCCAAAGATATCTGAGATGACTTTAGCAGATCTCACCAAGGCTATTCAAGAGAGTCTTAGAGACAATCGTGCTCCGCAAAACAATCATATGTATCCAAGAAGAGAGCAGCAATGGTGCTAAGTATGCTATGGACCGCATAGTACCAGTGAATGCCGTACTTTTAGAGTAAAATTCAATGGGAACTGCAATGCATGTGGGAGGTATGGTCATCAAGCTAAGGATTGCATAGTATTTAAGCGTGCGATGGACAATATACCAACCTTAGCATGGACAGACACACCTCGAGTGCCTACATTGATGCCAGCCCCACCTCTTGAACAAACAGCACAACACATGGTCCCTAGGGCCCAAAATGTTGTTCAAACAACACCTTTACCACCTCCAGTGCTAGGACCGCAACCACCACATCCGAGAATCACTTCTGTGAATCAAGTGGGTTGTGAGTCATCTATTTCTTGTTTGGAAGGCTATGAGGAAGATATATATCCTAATATCGCCTATGGGATGGATGTGCTTGAAGAAAGTCCACAATACTACATGGAGGACTATTGGGGACAAGTCAAACCTGTATATCAAGTAGCTGCTCTTGCGGCAAGAGGCCAAAATATCAACTACACTGCTAAGAGACCACCTCTTCAATGCTATGAGTGTGGAGGTCCACATCGTGTAGCCGAGTGCCCTATTAGGCTACAAAAGAATGCCACACTAATGCAAACCAATCAAGCGAGCACGCCAACAATGCCGATACTCATGTGTAATCGATGTGGCATAGATTTTGATTGCCCAATGTCCAAATAATCCAAATGCACAAAAGATCACGCCATTAAACTTGATTGAAGTTACCGAGGAGCCATCACCAAGTACACCAGTGGTACCAGTAAACGTACTCACACGATCGATGCTCCAAAAACAAAATCATATTCTTGAGGAAAGAGACACGACATCCATTGCCCAATCTCAGAAAAAGAAGAAAACACGAAGAAAGAGATCACAAAAAGCAGCGAAGTCAGACCCCAGTTCAAAGACCAACATAGGGACTGGTGATGACCCCGTATATATGAACGACGCTGAAGAAGATTCTGATTCAGGTGAAACCATGGAGACCAAAACGACCACTAACATGGAAACCAACAAGGAAGATGTTCATGAGCCACAATGGCCAGGATCCAAAAAGAAGATAGGAACTTACCCAAACCCTACAGAGGAGATTGAGTGAGTCAAGCAATCAAGGAGTTTGATAGAAGATACCCAAAGGGATCTAGAACCAGCACCTAGGAAGATCCAGATTACAGACACCGTGTTTCCTACGCAACAACAACCTCACCAAGTCCATAGACCCTTGGACATACCTAGTGTCATCCAAGAAGAAAGTGACTTAAAGTCATTGGAAAGTGGGCGTACTCACTTCTTGATGGAAAGAATGTTTACAAAGGGACTACCTGATCCTATCGAAGAAATGGAGATCCCATCTTCCCCACGTCAAGGGACTGAAGTCCAAAAGGTGCCGTTAAACATTGCCAAATTGATGGATTTCATGTCTTGAGAAGTTAGAACCACCATCATGTCCAAACTATATAAAGACCCCGAGCTAGTCTCAGCTCTTCGGGCCTTCCTCAATGGAGAACTGAAGTTTGGGCTACCACAATTTGCACAGATGGATGGAGCTGGGGAGATGTCAATAGAGGAGGAACACATAGATCCACAACCCACCCTAGATGAGAACCTTGTTATAGAAATACCTGTTAACAAGTTGGGACAATACTTTGAGGGTGATGAATCCAATGCGACCATACCAATCACTACCAAGGGATTAACTATGAAGGGAATCCTTGATGGTGGCGCTGGGGTTAGCATTGTGACTAAAAATTGCTGGGAAACTATGGGAAGACCTCACCTTGCGACCACAACCATAGTAGTGAAGATGGCCAATGGGTCTATTGTTAAACCTATTGGGATGCTAGAAGATCTCAAGATCAAGGTCTTTGGACATAAAATAAGAGTTACCTTTATTGTTATGGATTTCTCCAAACACACTATGGCATCGGAGATCATCTTAGGACGTCCTTTCATGAGGGAAGCAAAAATGGTGCATGACTGGTCTAAAAACCATGTCTACTTGCAGTTCCAAGATTCTCTCATTCGAGTAGATCTTGTTACTGGTCGAGCACATTCTTTAGGAAACAAGTTTATAATTGATCATAGATCTGACACCACATTTCACTCGGCCCCATTGCAGTATTGTTACACGTGTAAACGGACACTGATGTTGGGGAAGATTCTCCTTATATGGATGTACTACCTGGGATGATTGAGTCGGACAATGTGGATTGGGTCCGCTTAGAAGTAACCATAGACACTTGAGGAAATAGGGGGACGACCTGGGTAACACCTGAGGGGGATGAAATGCCCGTACCCTTAAATATGCTACAAGCAATGCATATAGCTTTTGACAAGATTTATCCTAATGTAACGAAGAAAACATACAAGTGGGTCTCTAAAGCTTCTTTAGCAACCATATCTAGTGCTAAAAAATGAAAGCCTTGTAAGAAACGTACCACTCGCTCCAAGAAAAGTAAGAAAACGTGGCGTTGGATTCCTAAACGACTATTGGAAGCCCAAGGCTACCATCAAGGAAATGATCAAATCTGGGTGCCAAAACATAGATTGTGTTCTTACCTATCACCTGACCCATGTGAACTCAATCCCGTAGCTCCAAAACAAATTGACAATTGTGAAAAGAAAAAAATCACAGAATGCTACACACCCGCTCCAGAGCTAGTTTGGGTACTGAAGAAAGAACGATTTGTTCCATCTAGCTCAGGAAGGGGGGAGGCCCATGAAGCTTCTAGCTCCTCAGGTAATGCATCCATAGAGGTAAAAGCTTCTTCACAGCCTCCACCTACAATAGTGGACCTCCATGAAGCTACTAAGGAATCCACACCTCCCAGTGTTCAAGAATCACCTGATGAACCACTTCAAGTTCGATCCTAGGAGAGTACCTTACCACCCTTGCAACTTGACGAGGCACCTAAGGTAAGAGAAAACTACTGGCAAAAATCCTCACCTATTACCAACCGGAACGATTGGTTTCAAAGGGTGACGAGCTCACTTCAAACGGTATGATCTACCTAAGGAAGGGGGGAATGTTTGTTGACAGTCATCATTCACTCACTCCCCTCTCAACCTTCCTCCCTGACCTCTCAATCTCCCAATCTTAGGGAATGTACATATAAAGCTTTATACTCACAAAAAACAAAATAATAATAAAGAGCAAGAGCAATTAGCAAACGAGTATGCACAATAAAAGTCAAAACATTGACTCAGACCTACACATGTCACATCTGGTACAGTGAAACAGAAATCTACGTCATAAAATAGGAACTCAAGTGATGGAGGGTAGGTAGAATTAGTACGATAGGAGTGTTTCTGTTTTAGAGTTGAGTGATTAGCAAAGTTCCTTTTTCCCACTGATGTGCCTACTGGAGGTATTCCTTGTGTTTCCTAGTGTGTACAGGAGCGTGTTGCTGTTGTTAGGATTTGGACCTTCATGGAATCTTTATCTCGTTCACACTTCAAATCAAGCGTGACCATCAACACAAACAGGTGTTTCTTGTCCATTAGCATTGCCCCTTATCTTTTTCGCATCCATGTTTGTCTGCTTTAATTATGATTGGTAGCATAATATTCATCGCATTTTCTTAGTACCAACATTTAATTCAATGTCATTTTTTGTCATAATCACTTGTAAACATCAAGCAAGTCCGACTAAGCTAGTTTGACCAAGTTAGGTATTAGAGATCTTCTCTTAATACCATGGGGAATGCCTTCCTAATAATCAATGGTTACTTAGGTTCTTAATCCTATTTAGGCAGCATTGTGTGAAATGTACTAGGGTTTTCTAGTGGGCTTGACCCTATTGACCTTTAGCTTATATTATAAAGGGAGTTTACTTGTGTGATGAGCCTGGGGAGGTGTATCAGCGTTATATGACCCCCCAAAGTTACAAAATTAAAATGTTGAAAATGGACAAACAAAAAATCAAAGTGCCACAATGTAAAATCTTAAGCTGGAAGAGAAATCTCAACTTGATTGGGTACTGCACTCACATGTATCGCCTATGGTACTAGAGCCCTAGAGGTTCCCAGTGTGGGCGCTTTTCCTTGAAAAGCAAAAAGCCCAAGGCATACAAAATAAGCACACACATTAAAATTGAATCACTGTGAAAAGACTTTGGGAGGTCAAAGAAAAGGTAATCAGTCAGGCGATGATTTCATGAGAAATTCCTTTTATTTTAGCATAACTACAAGGTCTTCTAGGTATAGCCTCTAGTCAGCCCTCGAACATGAAATACTTCGCTCTCGCGATTAAAAAACTTAATTGACCAGAGAAAATTAAGAAGCTTACCCATGGTATTAATAGTCGATCTGTAGTGCCTTTCGACCGTTAAATTAGCGACCCTAGACTTGTTTAATTTTTTACCTTTACATCTGTTTATGCATTTGATTACATTGCAATTTAATGTTTATTGCTGACAAATTGTTTAAAATTCTGTTACCAATCAATTTGTCGGCCTAAAACTACATATGCTTTTTAATCGCTTATGAGAATGCAATTACTGTGCCAATATTGTTTGATTTTGCAATGACTGAAGAAGGCTAAGGACATTCATCTCAAATGCTCTTCCACCTCGACGAACGAGCTTCAACTCAATAGCTCCCGAGGACGGAATCTACATCAGGAAGGGGGGCATGTTAACCCTCAAGGCTCACGGACACCCTATCACCTGCGATGGACGTTCTAACCTACGGCGGACATTGTATTATTTATTTGGTAGAGTTAGGTACCGGGCTTGTCGGTCCAATAGGAAAAGGGTAAGAGTGATCGCCGATGAGAGGCGCACTCTAACTGGAACATTCAAGGGATTAGTTGGCTAAGCATGGGCGCCCAAGTGTGAATGGGGCGAGCTCATATAAAAGTCAACTAAACCTAAAATTCACTCATTCTCTCATTTGTACAATAGAAGAGTGCTCTTGCTCCATCTCCATCTCCATCTTCTTCTTCTTCACCTCCTTGTGTATGTGTGTATGAGAGAGAGAGAGAGAGAGAGAGAGAGAGAGAGAGAGAGAGAGAGAGAGAGAGAGTGCGATCGAGCATTGCAACGACGGCACGGCGGCGACGAAGCGGTTGAGCGCAGCGAAGCAGTGGCTCCTTCTTCTTCGCGGCGAGGAATCCTCCACGAAGCAAGCGTAGAGCGGTGAGTGACACACCATCGCCTTCTTTGAGCTTACTAGTTTAGGCTTGTTGTGTGCTTGGAGCCATTTGTGGCTCGCACACGGTGTATCGACAAGTTCCTTGCATTGACACGTGCGACATACGCGCACACATGGAGTTCCCAATATCATCTTTTCCCCTAGTTCTACATCCGATAGTATGTAAAGAAGACGTGGACAACTTATACCACCTACGATGATGGCTAGTTGGATTTTCCCCAACATAGTGCACACATAAATATTTGCAGTATAGAGTTCCATCTAATGTGGCTCCATGCTTTGTCATATGGAAGTATGTGGTATATTCAATCACATTGACTCTTGCACTTGTGTCGATCAAAGCTATTTTTTACCTATTTCCAAACCAACCACAATCCTGATGTACATGGTGTCTAGTAGTTCATGAAGAGGAGAGAGTTGGAAAATATCTACCAGTGGTAATGTTGTTGCAAAATGTTGGCTATCCATTTTAGTATTTGCAAGCAAGCTTCTTTTTGTGCTTGATCATTTATGTCAAATTGCTTCCTCTACTTTCCTTCACTCGATGCATGTAATCTATCCAACATCACCACTATTTGTTTACATGGATCGTGGCTCACATAGAGTCATGTGCTTAGTCCTAATTGTACTTAAGAGCATGTGAGGTGTATATGGAGCCATATTTAGTCCCCATTCTTTTACGGTTGACTCCATATTCTAGGGGCTAATTTGGGGTGAGTTTGGACACACATGTACTATCTTCTCTAGCCGTATTAGAGGTGCTATTGTATAGAGTTTTCACTAGTTCAATAATAAAGATAATCAAATAAAAATAGGTTGCATTTGGTGCGTGTGCATTTATCTAAGCCAATGTCACCAAACTCCTCATTCCAAGCACTGATTACTCACGCTAACTAGTGATATTGAGTCTACCCAAACTTAGGCAGTAATTAGGGTGAAATTGGTTGAGTAGGCTATGACTTCTTGCTTCCCTTTTGAGTGATTTTTCATCAATTACTTTGCATTATAGACTTGCCAATCTCAAGCTACCATTTATGTGTAGCTGCATGGTTATGATGCCTCTGTTGCATACTCCCAAATGAGCCACTAAACACCCAATTGGAGTTGATCAATCTCACTACTCAATCTTTTAGTTTAGGTGTGTAAATCCTTGGGTAAGCCCTTATTAACTAAAAAAAATAAAACCTTACTTAGGCTCATCCACACAAGATGGCCGTGAGGGTTTTCGTTAGACATTGACCCTATATTTGGGTGTGTGTGGTCATAAGATCAAATCCCCCCCCCCCCCTCCTTTGTATTTGGGTGTGTGTCGTCGTGGGCTCAAATCCCCCCCCCCCCCCCATTTTAATTTGGGGGAACGTAGGTGGATGTCAAGTCTCTTCAAATTGGCTTATTGGTGTTGGTTGGGTTTAGAAGTCATTCCCCATCACAAGAAACTTATGTCATTATATAGAGCTTTCCCTGTGAACACATAGAAGCAGACGACACTTGAAATAGAAAATCCACATGAGAGATACGAGCATTGGAAGAAAGAGGGAGAGTACACTTCGCTCAATGACAAAAACGTACAATTTATTATACAAAATTCAAAGGTTTTTTGCAAAGTTTGGATTTTGAAATGACAAACTGGCTCAAATTTGGGGTAGAAGGGACTTGAGATCATATATGGGTAATGCTTAATTACAAACTAGAACTCACAGCCTCAACTACCGGCTTTACAACTTTGTAAAAATAATCAAAAGTACAGGATTTGGACATGATGGGTTTACATTCAAAAATGAGATAAAATTACAGCATTTGAGCTCAAAAGGAAGCAACTTTGCTGGTTGTGTGCTAACATTTCTCCCTCCTAATCGGGACAGCAAGGCAATCTTGTGGCTTGCGGGATTTATGTTGCTTGTGCAGAGCCTCCAAGGCCTCTTGGTATTTGATGCATTCCCGTGACACAACTACTTGACATCAAGGCTTCCTTGTGGCTTGCGCGATTTATGCAGCTTGTGTAGAGCCTCCAAGGCCTCTTGGTATTTGATGTGTATCTTCTTTTCACCTTCTTTGAGGAGCTAAAGATCATTTTTTTCAAAAGCTTGATGGTGGAGTAGCTAAAAAACCTTGCTCAAAGGTTCTCTATCATAGGGCCAAAAATTTTGGTTATGAAAGTGAAGAACCCTGTATAGAATGCCTCTTCAAAGGTGTAATAGGAAGGTAGAAACATCAATCTCGCGTAGAAGTCTCAGATGAATTTGTCAGGCATTTGAGCTGAAAAATCATAACATAATTCTTAATTGCCTTTGAGGAATGACATTTCTTTCTACTCTGCTTGATGGAAGGTCCGGATGCAAGTCAGGATCATTTTGGCTATCTTTATGAACATAATACAAGCCAGATCTGGTATTCTTTTGAAAATTCTATGAACATAATACAAGCAAGATCTGCTACTCTTTTGAAAATATATATGGCCCTTATCAATGTCTTGATAACATATTCCTATGTACGTTTTCTTGATGGAGGAGATATCTTGGGGTAGTAGAGCCATGTTGAATGTTTCTTGAGAACTATTTGGTGACTACCTCAACTTCTATTGGGTAGATTGTAGGGTTTTTCTTGATTTTTGGAGGGGATTTTGTGTAAAGAATCTAGGTTGCCTCCCCAACCAGATCTTTCTCCACATTGAATGTGGGTCTGCTCATCTACTGCTTGATCCTTGAGAAGCCTTTCTTTGACTTTAAGTATGTCATATTTGATCAAAGGGTATGGTAGAGACTAATGGTGCTATGTGTTTATAATCTATTTGGAGGTGAGGCACATTTGTTGAATGCAAAATGCAATCTTCCCACACCATGGCCTCTTTGTTGACCTTCAAAGCTCTTTTTGATTCCTCCTTGAATCTCTCATGGCCCCATCTCTTACTCATGTTCAAGAGGTTCTATTTCTAGAAGGAAAGTGGTTCCTTCCATCTCTTCCATGCATTGCAAAAATTGTAAGGCCTCACTGTCCTTGGTACCCTACTCTGAGGTGTCTTCCTGGATCATTGTTTGCTTGCCTTTGAGCTATGCTTGAGTAGAGTTGTAAATCCTACTGGAGCTTTAATATCTACTTTTGGTAATCTTTTTATTAATGCATAAAGCTTAGGGATAGCTTCATGTGTTCCATCTGCTCTAACTTGAGCTTGGTCTCCAGGACTCTACTTCTCTTTTCTAGTGCTTGATATGCTAAATCCAACCCTTGGAGGGTTATAGACATAGGGTTTGTATGTAGCTTGTCCAGAAATTCATTTTGGTATTTTAACCTAGACTTTGCTTGAGCTATTTGGATGTTTTCTACGTCCAATTGCATTTGCAGCAAGTAGAATTGTGCACTTGTATCCAAGACAATGGTGTTAAGATCTTTTATCTTCCTTTCTTGCTCTTTGCTTATAGAGGACACTTTCTTCAAAATTATTTTCATGTCAGTCATTTTGTCCAATTGTTTGCGGTTGCTCTCTTGTAGGCTTCGGATTTTTCCCTAGGACTTTTCATGCATGCCTCTATATTCTTCCAAAAAAGCATCGGCTACTTCCAACCGTTTGGTCAAATGGTTGTGAGAACTTTCAATCTCATGAATCTTGCTTTGACGTGCATATACTTCACTCTTCATCTTCTCTATGATATGGTGGGCAAACTGTTATTTTTCCTCTATATCTTTCATTTGAGTCACCTAGGAGAGGTGTTGACTTCTTCTTGCTCTACCTTCTTCTCCTAGTTTGAATCCTTCTTTGAATCTTATTTGCCTCTTCTAAAGACGTGTCTATTGTGTGATCTTCCATATCCTCATTCACCTGTTCTTTAGAGTGTTCTTAAGTTTGGGTGTCCTTTGGCACTTTTTTCCAAGTGGTTTGAGGTTTTCTTCTTGGGGTTCTTCTTGTATTAGGGAGAGGGTGCTTGGAACTATAGGCTCTTGTACAATTGATGTGGTTGAGAGGGTGCTTGTCACTTTAGGCTCTTGTAGAATTGATGTTGTTCCCTTTGCTCCTTGTTGTCTTGTGCTATCTCTTCTTCAAATTCAGTCTCTTGTGTTCTTTCCCTCTCATCTTGTCCGTATAGGAACTTCAAGTCTGCTAGAGGGTCATCTCGTTGTCTCTACAGGGGATTTTTAGTCCGGAGCTTGCAAGGGTTTGGATACTAGTACTCTTAAAAGGCACCCTAGAGGCCTCTTTCCATCTCAAAGGTCTCTTTCCCTTTCCAACATAGTAGCTCTTTGAGATGGTTCCTCTATGATGACTAGTGATGGCCCTCTAATGCACTTGGAGCTTTGGTCACCCACCTTTTGCTTATCCTTGGCAGATCTCTCTTCCTTTCCTCCTCTGTATGAGAGGGTTCTTGAGCACCTTTGACCGTATCCTTTTTGTGGTTGGTCTTCAAATTTTGGTTCATCTTTTGGACCTTCATCACTTTCTTTATCTTCATCATCTAGAGGCTCCATAAGCTTGCTTTTGGATGTGGTGGTAGGAGATGTGGTTGACTCTAGTTCTTCTTCCTTTTCCTCTTCATTTTAAACCCCAGCTCTAAGCCAAGAATTTTCATCAGGAACAAGAGAAAGTGTATTAGCCATACCTATAGGATGGTAGGTTGTCCTTGTGAGAACTTCAAGGGCTTAAGGCATGCGACCCCATTGATTTTCTTGGTAATTTTCAATGTATTGAGTACGTAGGAGGCACGATCAATTGGCATTGGTAGCCTTGCCTTCAAAGATTTAGTGAAAGCTAAAGCCATTGCATGATTAGGGATTGTGCCTCTGGGTGGTCTCTTGACTGAGAAGTGGAAGTGTTGATGGTACAATTTTGTAGAGTCTTTAGTTGTCTTATGGAACATGTTCATGAATGTAATTGTTGCATTGTTCTCTGTAAACACTCTTGTTTAGTTCTTCTTTTTTTATCTCATTGATTCCATTATGTGGGCAACTTCAACGCTTCCTCTGCCACTATGTCCTTGGTGATGTTGACTTTGGTGGCTTGCCCGATTGAATCTACGATGCGGGCCATGCCATCTTTTTTGGAAAGAGCTGAGAAGTTCGTAGGCTCTTTGGAGATCTACTCCACATGGCTCCATTTTGTAAAAGGGGAGTAGCCCTAGCGATCGGTTTCCTTCCCTAGCCTCTTGTGCTTTTGCTACATCATGAATCTCTTTTGGGAGGATCTACAACCTTATCGCTTGGTTATCAGCACTTCTAAATATTTCGCTGGAGATTGTGACATGATGTTGTTCCAATTAATCCTCTCCTGCATATGTCTTCTTATAAACTCTAATTGACTTTTCTTTTGACTGGTAGGGTGGAAGCTCCTATAGCTTTTTCTTCATAGTCTTCTTCTTTTGAACCGCTGCTGGCGAGGACTACATTGAGCATATAGGCATCACACATGATTTGACAAGTCAGATGCATTTAAGAGACGATAATTTTTTCAAGTCTCATTTGAGCGTAGAAGTGTCAAATCCAACACATTACTATTGAAACCCACATAAATAGAATGCAACTTTTCAAGAGAAAAAATTTACAAGGAGGATAATAAGCGTGATTATTATCTTAGGCTAAATTTTGGCATAGAAACTGGGTTTGGCATTGCACATGCAATATAGGCATTGTAAATAGGCTTTTGGAATAATTTGGTTGGACAAATGCCAAGTTAGGGTCAGTTTTTAAATGAAAGGCTTTTAAAAATGACTAATTGTGGGTGGGAACGCTTTGGGTGTCCAAATTCTTCCAAACTTGATGTGTGGGCTTTTGATAGCATGCTTGAGCTATGAGTGACAAAAATTTGTGGAATTGGGCTCAATTCGGCACAAAAGATAATAAGCACGCTTATTATTTAAGTGCACTTTTTGCAATTTTTAACTGATACAATATTTTTTCATGATGTGATAAACCAGTGAATGTATTTTGGTGAAATTTGGGTTTTCCAAGTGTCCCCTTAAGACAAATTTTGGAAAATAGAGGTTCTACTATGTTTCTATATAAGGTATTCCTAATGGCTTCAAAATATATATATTCTCTACCTACATAGTGCAAGGACACTCTAAAGAGAAGAAAACATTGAAGAGAAAAAGAAAACATTGAAGAGAAAAATAAAGGAGAAGAGAAACACAACTGTAACAATGTCACGCGACCACCTCTTTATATAAACTCAAAAAGTCTTTTGACTTTCCACCTTCATGTGTCTTTTCATTTCCTAAACTCACCCCTCACTTATGCACTTAAGATGTTTTGAAAGGATTTTTATTTTTTTCAAGATTGGGGCCCTAATAAGTTTCTTTGATATGGGTACAAAGTGAAATTGGATTTTTACACATTTTCTTGGTATATGGAGGGTTGAATAGAAAATGTACAAGAAAGCTATGATGGGGTTACGCAAACATATTGGGGCTGCTCCAATGTATTATATGGAATCTTTGAAGATCCCATTTGAAAGTCGTCATACACTCCCTGGCGATTGAGCTCAAAACCCGGTAGCACAGAAAGCATCGTTGACCTAAGCCACTTTGACTCCATGATGTGCCCGGCACCAACGCAAGCTCATAGATATAAAAAAAAGGGAATTGTTGCTCATCCATGCCTCCAACCCCAAACACCGCCCCCCCTCTCCTCCTTTTCCTTTGTTCATTTGCCTTGCCTTGCTTTATCTTAGAAAAGGATCTCCCTTAATTCTTGCTATTAAAAAAAAGGTTCATAACGTTGATACATACTAAAACAATTATTACCTCAACTTGCAAGTCTTAGTGAAAATTGATTTTTGATGCTACAAACATGTTATATAGATTTAGTAAGTAGACCTTAACCTACTTTGAACTTTCTTTTGCTTGATGTGTCTCTCTCATCTTTGCAGCTTAGCCGCCCCCCCCCCCCCCCCCCCCCCCCCCACCCAACTCTTGATGGTGGTCATTTTTTCCACTTTAGAGTTTATGAGCTTGTCACCACATAAGTTGTGTGGATCTACTATGTTATTTTTGAATCACTTCAAAATTAATTTATGACTGTTGGTCAAAAATGACACTTTGTGCACCTCCATGTTGTTTTCTAATGCCATAGGCATCATGTGATGTTTTCCCATGACCCCAATAAGGTACATTTTTTATAACCTCTACATGGAAGCTTCCTATGAAGATAGAACTCGATTCCAATACTTGGCAAAAATAGAGATGATTATCTATAGATCCCCTTGACCTTGCCAAATGGTCATCTAAGCTTGTGAAAGTCTTCTATAGGTCTATGCTATGGTCCTCTTCAAGTTTGGTTCACTTTGGTTTACTGGGCCAATTGCTATGGTCATTTCTACGTTCATCTCTCCTAAAAAGACCCTGCTAACCTAGGGTTTTTCTGGGCTACCTATTTGTCAAACCCACCATAAAACAAACTCATTAGTAAGTTAAGAATTCACCCCTGATGTCTCATGCGAGATGTGTACTGTAGGGCCTGCTAAAAGCTCAAACTTGTGCATAGAAAGTAGGCCTCCAAGATCTCTCTCCAAAAGCAACAAATGAAAATGAGACTCTATTTGACCTACCTAGTATATACATACCCATGCTCCATAACTCACTTTCTCTCATTCCCCCCCAGTTAGTCCCAGTATGTAATGGAAATGGCCTATGGACTTTGAGAATAGCGGAATTAAGAGAATTAGAGTGTACATTTTTGTGAGACTACTTTGAGAACATAGAGGGTGAACTTAATTAGCGGTAGCAACATAACCATAATACTTAATTAACTTGGCATGAACAATACTTTTGCAAGAGAGATAGTTTGAGAACTTGACAACGATTGAGGACCGGATTTATATGGAGCCGGTCCCCCCTTGAATAGGCTTTTGTATTATAGATTTTCCCATCAAGAGAGACTTTGTACAATACAATCTTTGTGTTCCTTGTGACCTAGGTGATGCAATGAAGATGGAGAGCTTCATCCATCATGAGCATAACATAGAATTTGTAAAAAGCATTAACCATCTTCGGCCTCAGCCCCAAGGCCTCAAACACCTTCAAAGGTGGATAGAGCTAACGGGGAATGAGGGTAGGGAAGAGGAAGAAGAAACATTCATAGGAGAAAGAAATAATTCATCACTTATCATCACTCTTCTTCCTTAGCATACATAATAGCATAGTAATGAAGATGGAGAAGATGGAAAGCTTAAGCATTAGAGCATGGCCTTGGTTGGATTTGCATTCCATAGCCAATAGTGTTGGTGTAGGCTCTCAACTTCTCAACAAGCTTGAAGAAGGAGATGGATTTCTTGCACTTTGCACAATGAGAGTGTGTGTGGGAGAGTATACTCTGCAAGCAAGACCCTAGCTTCTTTGGTCGACCCCCTCTTCTAGCTTATGATGGAAGCTCATTGGACCCCTTCAAGCATGGCCAATCACATGTAGAGTTCTTATCAAGCAAGCATGCTAGCCTTGGGACAAGTGTCCCCCTTTCCCCTTTGAGAGAGAGGACTTGATAATTGCATACACAATTAATTGAATTAGCTAATTTATCATTGGACCCCTTGAGAGGCCAACCAATAGGCTTTAGGCACCTTATGAGGGTAGGATGGAGAGGAACTTGAAATGTGTCCCTATTGCTTCATTAGGCAAGGCTCGACTTGTGTGAGGGTGTGTCTGTCCTCTCTCTAGCTTCTACAATGAGGGCGTGCCCCCCCCTTGTGTAGGAATGTGCTTTGACTTTGTGGAACACCTCAAGCCCCTCAAGCACCTTAGTCATGGAGCACCTTAGCACCTTAGTCATTAAGCACCTCAAGCACCTTAGTTAGCAAGCATGACAAGCACCTCAAGCACCTTAGTTAGCAAGCATGACAAGCACCTCAAGCACCTTAGTCATCAAGCACGACAAGAACCTCAAGCTTGGGCCAGCTCCCACCTCAAGCACAGCCCTAGCTTGCCTAAGGTCAAAAGAATTTTTAATACTAAGCTTTGGAGGTCTTTAATGAAGTTAGCCCTAAGGTATTTAAGCTCCATTAGGTAGCATTGCTCTTTGACAGATCATTTCTCATTTGGACCCTTTTACCTTGGTCTCAGGTTAAGATAGATCCATAAGCACATTTTTATATCCTAACCCTTGTTCCCATTTATTCTCCCACATTAGTCATCCTCGACTATGAGGTAGAAGAGATAAAGCCTTAGTCATTAATCGATGTTTCTTAGCTGGTAGAGGATCCCTTTTTACCCTACAACATCATTCCAAGATGGATGACTAATCAATTTGGTGCTTGGGAGATGTAGTTGCTGCAAGCCTGTCTACTCTTTAGTCCATTTCATTCTTTAAAGTAGAGTGACAAATTCTACTTGGTGTTTGAGAGACTTTATCATCACAAACATGATTCTAAAGCATACATACTTTTTAACTTTGTGCACAATAAAAAAGAGAATTAGTCTTATAAAACAAAAACATTGATCATTTTAAAGAAACATGTACATTTGCTTACTCTAATGTAGCATTGTAAGCATTGACAAGGTTCATACTATCTTTAAGCTATATTACTTGCATCCACGTAGCATCTTCAAAAGGATAGTTTTTGAATTTAATAAGATACCGTCGCGAATAATCTTACCATGTCATAGTATCTTGTCTTCATGTCGAAGGAAAGATTTGGGTTGTAGCACCTCTTCTTGGTCTTTGATTTTTGGAGGGTCTTCAATAATTGGTTCACTTGGTGGCTCTCCTTTGTAGGGCTTAAGTAGGCTCACATGAAAAGCATTTTGTATGAGCCAATGGTTAGGCAACTTGAGTTGATAAGCCATCTCGCTCATTGGCTCCAAGATTTGAAAAGGACCATAGCATCTTTTTGCTAGTTTAGCATAATACTTTTGATGGCCCATAGGATTTTGCCCGTCGTTTGCCTCAATCGAGCCTTTAGAAACTTAAGTAAGACCCAATCATTTCCTTTGAACGTTAAGGCCCTTCTGTGCTTGTCAGTAGTAGGTTTTTTACTTTGTTAAGAGATGGATATAGCCTCCTTAATATTTTGAAAATATTCTTGTAGGTCACGGCTATACTCATCGGCAGCGAAGATCTTCCCATGTATTTTGAGTAGCAAGGGACTTTTAGGTCTTCCCTCTATGATTTCAAAAGGTGATTTTCTTGTAGAAGCCCATTGTGAGTATTGATCTACTTTTGTACCATAAGTGTTTAGTAGATCGAGAATCATAAGATTGGCTATCTCACTTTGGCCATCCATTTGTGGATGATATCCCGAAGGGAAATTCGATCTTGTACCTAGATTTTCAAAGAGACCTTTCCAAAAATTACTGGTCATTCTAGGATCTCTATCTGCTGACATGATATGAGATATGAGGAGAGTTGCCATTTGGTATGCCTTAATAGTCTTTTTGACAAGAATAAAGTGTGCTTGCTTGCTAAACTTGTCGACTATTGTCCATATTCCCGTATTCCTATGGATAGACTTAGATAATCCAAAGATGAAATCCATGGATATACTCTTCCATGCTGAATTAAGGATTGGCAATGCCTGGAGTAATCCAGGTTGCTTCCCTCTATCATATTTAGTCTTTTGGCATACCACAAATTTTGAAACATACTCTTGTATGTCCACTTTCATGGTAGGCCAATAGAAGTACGTCTCTACTCCTTGAAGAGTAGGTTGAATGCCTCTACGCCCCACATAGGGAGACACATGGGATTCATACATGACTTTCTCACGAAGGGAGTGGGTAACACATAGCCTATTGCCATGAACAAGATAACCATCCTGCAAGGTGAATGGTTCTTCTTTCTTCCCCAATGCAAGGGCTGGCATTTTTTCTTTAAAGTCAAGGTCAATAGCATACTCATCTATCATGGAAGTAGATCATCGTGAGTTGCTATAGACACCGCATTAACTTTTGGTCGTCGTGAAAGTGCATCAGCCACTTGATTATGCTTACCAACAACGTGAGCAATATGAAAATAAAAATTGCAAAAGAAAAATTTTCCACCTCATTTGTTTGTCAAAAAGCTTGGTTTGCATCATGAAGTACTTGAGACTTTGGTGGTCCCTTCGCAAAATAAATGGAGTCCTTAATAGATAGTGCTTCCATGTGTCTAGGGCATGTAGAACAACTAAAAGCTCTTTTTTGTATATGCCCAATACTCGTTCATCGGCATTGAGCCTTCGGCTCTCATATGCTATGGCATGCCCTTCTTGAAGCAAAACTTCTCCAAGGCAATCACTGCAAGCATCACATTGGACCTCAAATGGATTTGAGAGATCCGGAAGCATAAGGACCGGTTGGGAGATAAGCTTCTCTCTTGAGCTTGTCAAAAGCATTTTTATCTTTAGCACTCCATGAGTACTTAACATTCTTCTTTGTTAAGTCATGTAATGGTCCTGCTATTTGAGAGACTTTTGCTACCAATAAAGCTTCTTAGCTCATGTAGATTCCTTGGGTTAGGCCATGCTTTTATTACCTGCAATTTTGATGGATCCATATAGCTACCATCTTGAGAGATAATATGACCTAAGTATTGAATCTCTTGAAGGAAAAATTCGCTCTTCTTTTGATTGATAAAAAGCTTGTACTCCCTCAAATCTTGAAAAAACACTTGGAGATGTTGCTTGTGTTCCTCCAAGGACTTGGAGTAGATGATGATATCATTAGAAAACACTCCAGTGAATGTGCGATAGGGTCTAAATATTTTCTCCATTAAACGATTGAATGTGGTTGGTGCATTGTCAGGCCAAAAGGCATGACTAGATATTCATAAAGACCAAACATTGTACGGTATGCGGTCTTTAAGATATCTTCATTCACTATCCTTGTTTGATGATAGTCACTTTTAAGGTCAATCCTATTGAGTAAGTAGAGCCTTGTAGCTTATCAAACAAATATTCTACCCGCGGTATGGGAAATTCGTTTTTGATAGTGATATGGTTTAGTGCTCGATAGTCCACACACACACGCAGTATGTACCATCTTTCTTTTGCACTAAAAGTAATGGAGAACAAAAGGGAGAGGAGCTAGGCCTCACCATCCCTTTGTCTAAAAATTCTTGTACTTTCCTCATGATCTCCTCTTGTTGAGCTTGGGAAACTCAATAAGGAGGCTTGTTAGGCAGTGCCCTTTGTGGTAGGAGCTCAATTCTATGGTCATGATCCCCTTGTTTTGGAGGTAAGTCCATAGGGATATCATCCATGAACACATCTTGGAATCCATTTAGAAAATTAGACAAGTCTAACTCTTCTTGATTCCTACCATTTACATTTGATGAAACATTAGGACCTTTTATGGATTCTTTGACAAAAATCATGTACACAGAAACTGATATTTTCATTGATCTATCAAAAGTAGGAGGATTTACAAGTGGTATAGTATGACCAGACTCACTAGCATCTATATACATGCTCTTTTCCCTGTAGGTGAAGTAGATTCTCCTTTTAGGGAACTTCATGTTGGCAGCCATGCGATTGAGCCATGGTACCCCTAGGATAACATCCTCATGTCGGAGAGGAGAAATGAAAAAATCTTCTTTGTCGACGTAGCTTTGGACATGAAGCCTCAACTTCCCAATCAAGGGAGTAATGGAGGCTTGATGTCCCTTAAAAGATCCATCGGTAGTTACAGTGTCTCCCGTCTTAAAAGCTTGAATGCCCCACTGAATGCCCCACTTAGTGGCCAACTCCATTGATATGAAGTTGTGAGTAGAGCCAGGATCAAACAAGATGAAGGCATCATGCTTCCTTAACTTTCCCCAAGCATAGGAGAGAGGTGATCCTTTGCAATGAGCATCCTCTTTTGGAGATTCAATCATGGAAGCTCTAGAGTCTCATTGCGGGCATTTCTCTTGGGGCAACTACGATAGCCATGTCCTTCCTCCCCACACTTAAAACACTTACAAAAAGCTTCTTGCTCTTCAGGAGAGAGTTTATTTTTACCTTTGTAAACTCCCTTCTCCTTGGACCGATTGTTGTTGTTGTTGTTGGAATTGCCTTGGGAAGAATTTTGGCATTGGTTTTCCCCTTTGCATCACTTTTGTCTTTGCTTTCCATGGGCTTGGCATTCCTTGTAGCCCCTTGTTGTAAATTGATGTGCGAAGAAACCATAGTGTGTTGGATTACTTTGGTGATAGAACCAAGTCATTGGGAATTGACATACTCGACCATCTCTTCAGGTAATCCCACACAGAATTGGTGCTTTTTCTTGGCAAAGTCTATCTTTTGAAAGACAATAGCCTTGAGATGTAAATCCCAAAACTTGTCCATGTATTTGTGGATAGACTCATTGGAGAGCAGATTCAAGCTCCTCCATCCGGTAAGAACTTTTTCCTTTGCATCGCTTGCAAGAATTGCTTCATGATGGAAAATCGTAGAGTTTTCCATGTCTTTGGGGCCTCGCCATTGCCACGAAGGCTAGCCCACCATTTACAAGCAGACTTTTGGAAGTGCATAGCTACATGAAATAGCTTAGAGGACTCTGTGAAGCCCTCGTCTCCAAAGGCCGCATCAAATTGCTGGACAAAGGCCAATACTTTTTCAGTAGCACCAAGGTGCCATCATAGGTGAGAAAAGAGATACTCTTTCCTCCCTCTTTGAACTTCTTGAGCTTTTGGAACCTTCGCCATGCAGGGTAAGGTTTGTGATGTCCTCTCCTCTTGTATTCTCTAGGAGAATAACTATTGCTTTCGTCAGAAGAGGAGGAAGGTGAAGAAGAAGGAAAAGAGGGTGACCTCTTTCTTGCCTTTTTCTTCCTTTGTCTCCTCTCTTCCTTTTTGGAGTGGCGAGGAGAAGGACTATGGGTTGACTATTTCCTCTTGGGAGGAGTTAGCAACCGTCTAGACCGCCATCTTCGTGGAGACACACCTTCAGAGGAATTTGGAGATTCACTTCTTTCTCGCTCATTGGATTTTTCCTCTTCTCTTATTAGAGAGAGTCTTCTTTTGGAAGTCTCAACAAGAGGGTTCCTAAGCTCTCTTTCTTCTTGGAGAGGTAGGGAAATCCCATAAGCACGAAGTTGTTGGGTAACTTCGGCTTGCAAGGTAGGGTTTCCCATAGCTTGATGCAACCTAGTAACAAGATGATTAACAAACATAGGGGCATCATCATTAGCACCTTCATGTGAAAATTTAAAGTTATCAATGCTCATTCTACTCTCTTGTATATTGTCAGCCATGCTAATTAAACTTATGTATAGATTCCTTTGTGCTTTAGTACCCTCAAAAACCTTAGTTGCTACTCTTCTTTACCTTTGAAAATAAATTCTCAAGCAACCATACCCGTGGTTTAGACACTATTGATTGCAAAGACTAGTGGAGAGGCTCTAACATTGCTCGATTGATTACGGTTCCTGTTGAGCTTGCTCATAGCTCAACAATGGTTAATCCAAAGGCAAGCCCCGAGAGGCTTCATTATTAAGAGTATAGCTCCCAATGGTGTACCTCAAACTAAGTCCTTCTCAACCAAAATAATAGATCCCTGTCCCACTTACCCTATTGCAATGAACATATCCAACCTTTCATGGACAACTTAAGGGCCTCTGTTCTTAAGCAAGAAAAGAGAAACCAATAGCTCCGATACCATGTAATGGAAGTGGCCTATGAACATTGAGAATAGTGGAATTAAGAGAATTAGAGTATACATTTTGTGAGACTACTTTGAGAACATAGAGGGTGAACATAGTTAGTGGTAGCAACATAACCATAATACTTAATTAACTTGGCATGAATAATACTTTTGCAAGAGAGAGAGATAGAGAACTTGACAACAGCTGAGGACCGGATTTATGTGGAGCCGGTCCCCCCTCAAATAGGCTTTTGTATTATAGATTCTCCCATCAAAAGATACTTGGTACAATGCAATCTTTGTGTTCCTTGTGACCTAGGTGATGCAATGAAGATGGAAAGCTTCATGCATCACGAGCATAACATAGAATTTGTACAAATCTTTAACCATCCCCGGCCTCAGTCCCAAGGCCTCAAACACCTTTAAAGGTGGAGAGAGCTAGAGGGGAATGAGGGTAGGGAAGAGGAAGAATAAACTTTCATAGGAGAAAGAAATAGTTCCTCACTTATCATCACTCTTCTCACTTAGCATACATAATAGCATAGTAATGAAGATGGAGAAGATGGCAAGCTTAAGCATTGGAGCATGGATCTTGGTTGGATTTGCATTCCATAGCCAGGAGTGTTTGTGTAGGCTCTTGACTTCTCAACAAGCTTGGAGAAGGAGATGGAGCTCTTCTTCCTTAGCATACATAATAGCATACTAATGAAGATGGAGAAGATGGTAAGTTTTAAGCATTGGAACATGGATCTTGGCTGGATTTGCATTCCATAGCCAGGAGTGTTGGTGTAGGCTCTCAACTTCTCAACAAGCTTGGAGAAGGAGATGGAGCTCTTGCACTTTGCACTTCAGACAATGAGAGAGAGAGAGAGTGTGTGTGTGTGTGGAGAGTATACCCTGCAAGCAAGCCCCTAGCTTCATTGGTCAGTCCCCCTCTTCTAGCTCATGATGTAAGCTCATTGGACCCCCTCAAGCCTGGCCAATCACATGCAGAGTGAATATCAAGCAAGCATGCTAGCCTTAGGACAAGTGTCCCCCTTTCCCCTTTGAGAGAGAGGACTTGATAAATGCATACCTAATTAATTGAATTAGCTAATTTATCATTGGACACCTTGAGAGGCCAACCAATAGGCTTTAGACACCTTATTAGGGAGGCATGGAGAGGAACTTGAAATGTGTCCCTGTAACTTCATTAGGCAAGGCTTGACTTGTTTGAGGGTTTGTGTGTTCTCTCTCTAGCTCCTACAATGAGGGGTCGTCCCCCGTTGTCTAGGGATGTGCTTTGACTTTGTGGTACAGCTCAAGCCCCTCAAGCACCTTAGTCATGGAGCACCTTAGCACCGTAGTCATCAAGCACCTCAAGCACCTTAGTCAGCAAGCACCTCAAGCACCTTACTCATCAATCACGACAAGCACCTCAAGCTTGGGCCAGGCTCCCACCTCAAGCACAACCCTAGCTTTGCCTAAGGCCAAAGGACTTTTTAACACTAACCTTTGGAGGTCTTTAAGGAAGCTAACCCTAAGGTCTTTAAGCTCCATTATAGGTAGCATTGCTCTTTGACTGACCATCTCTCATTTGGACCCTTTTACCTTGGCCCCATGTTGAGATAGATCCATAAGCACATGTCTATATCCTAACCCTTATTCCCGTTTATTTTCCCACATTAAATGATCAGTTTAATATGAGAAGATCATTTGGGTTGGTTAGATATTAGATTTTATGACACAGTAAATCGCAAATAATACTTTCCTTTTGAAAACTTTTCTGTTTATATTTCATTTGCCCAAATTTTGAGAGCTTGCAAAATTGAGCGTTTTGGGTCTAATTTAGGCTTCTCGACATCAAAATCGGACCATATTGGATATCCGGTTCATCATAACTTCTTTACCCTGGTTGCACTTTTTGTTTGTCGATGTGAGCTTGTTTGCTAACCTTTGGAGGTCTTTAATGAAGCTAACCCTAAGGTCTTTAAGCTCCATTAGGTAGCATTGCTCTTTGACATACCATCTCTCATTTGGACCCTTTCACCTTGGCCCCGTGTTGAGATAGATCCATAAGCACATGTCTATATCCTAACCCTTGTTCTCGTTTATTCTCTCACATTGAAATGATCAATTTAATATGAGAAAATCATTTGGGTTGGTTAGATATTAGATTTTATGACACAGTAAGTCGCACATTATACTTTCCCTTGGAAAACTTCTCCGTTTAGACTTCATTTGCCCAAATTCTAGAGAGTTTGCAAAATCAAGCATTGTGGGTCTAATTTAGGCTTCTCGTCATCAAAATTGGACCATATTTGATATCCTGGGTCATCATAACTTCTTAACCCTGGTTGCACTTTTTGTTTGTCAATGTAAGCTTGTTTGCTATTTATTTATTATGTTTTTTCTTTTTCTTAGAAAAATCAAAAGATAAAATCCAATCTAAAAAATAGAAATCCAAACAAAAATTATCAAAACACTCATAAATACCATATTTGGCCACATTTTTGTGGATTGCTCCATTTTGGTCACTTTTTTGGCCAAAACACACACAACACGAGTAAAAATTGTAAGCTTTTTTACCTTTTTTATGATATATACATTATGTACACACACGTAGGGATTATCATATTGCATGTTCCCGATTCTCAATACAAGGGCATTTTCATTGGATTTTGCAGAAGAAATTACAGATTAACAAATAAACACTTCAAAAATTGCCCTTTTTATAATGGATTTTAAGTTGGTATTCAGAATGCCACCCCCCTCCTAGCTGGAGTCCTATGGGATGATAGTGTGTAGCCCGAGGAGTGTTGTGCATGGGTTGAAAAATCATGTCTATGCATATCCCAAATTGACTCTACCATGCTTGTTATGTCAATGCATTGTCAAACACTATGCGATGCAAGAGGAGGGTCTTGAGAAGATTGCTCAAGGGATTCTAATGTCAAGGCTTCTTGCTTGTCATTTCTCTTAAATAGAAGATCTTGTAGCATTTGAACATGTTCTTTGATAGTATTTCGTAAACAACCATCCTTTTCTTGTCAATCAATATTTTGAGTGATTGGTTGTTGCAATGGTTGTAGAAGTAATGGTTGTTGAAGCTTTGGCACACCCACTTATAAGTCGACTTGTTTAGCATCTTTGCTTCTGGTTTGTTCTTAGGATTCCATTCCCATCAGGTCTTAGGTGATTTCACTTTCTTCATACTTCCTTGATTCATGGTTGAATCCTCGGGCTTGCTCAGATACTCAAAAGAAAAGCTTCTCTCAAGAATCAACAAATACCTATTCCCATCAACACGTTGGAAATAGATGACCGACAATGGGAATTGCAGAAAGATGCAATGTCAACAGATGATGAATGGTTAGATGGAAGGGACCTTCGCATCAAAGTACAGGTCAACAATCATAGCACAATGCTTTGGTCGATAAAGGAGCTTGAGTAAATGCAGTCAGTTATTCCACGTACAAGAAAGCAACAAGTCAGTCTTTGACAGCACGAATAGTCACAATAAAAGGATGCAACAAGAACCCCACACCAACATTGGGAGTAGTCAACTTGAATGTGATGCTACATGGATGTTCATGCCCTCATAAGTTTGTATGCTTACCAGATGAACAGATGAATGAGACAATGATTCTTGAAATTCCATGGATGCAGACATACAAGGCAGTACCAGATTGGGATACGAATCAGCTCAAGCTATCACCTAAAGGTAGACAACTCATTGTTCCAATTGCACCAAGCAAGGAGGAATGGAAAGGAAGCAATCAGCTGACCAAACCACAAAGTAATCAATCTTCTCCATCCTATCGACAAGTAAATGCTACTGGTAGCATACAAGGAGTCAGCAAATTTGGGTACCGAAAGCACAGCTTAAGGACAAGCCGATTCAAATCTGGGTGCCCAAAACATCATTGACAATACCAAAGACGGTTCCAAAGATAAAAAAACAGAGACGAGCATCTCCGAGCAGGGAACCTAACACAAAATTGATTTGGCAAAAAAAGTGCACTTATCTTCTCTGCAAACGGGAAAACCAATCAAGCAATGGAGAGTTAAGCCTCAGAAACGTCAACCACACCGTTCTACACCAAGCAAACCAAGGTATCAATGGCGAGGTAAAAGATCGACAACAGTCAAAAATGATACCAAAAGCTCAGGAAAGCAGCTTGCTAAAGCATCCTGATGGTACAATCAAGCAAAGAGCACACATGCTACAAGATTTTCTCTTTGGAAGACAGCATCAGAAAGCCTCGACATCAGAAACCCTTGAGTTAATTACTCAAGACCCACCTCTTGCACAGCATAATGGTTTGAACTGTATTGATCTTCAAAGCATGGTAGAGCCAACCAAGGCTATGCATAGACACGATTGTTCAACCCATGCACACAGTCGTCCCAGAGTACACCATCTAGGAGGGATGGAAGAGTACTAAGTAATCAAGGGCAATGTTTGAAGAGGGAGGAAAAAGTTTGATGTTAACATGTGATTTTTTACAAAATTACCTAATAATACCCTTATAAATCATCAATAGGGTAAATTTAACTGATAATATATCCCCGATGAGTGTAAATAGTATATATACTATCAGAAAATTATCAAAAAATAGTCCTTTTTGGTTATTTTCATCATTTTTCTCGATATTGAGACTTAAAAATAAATAAATCTAGCAAAAAACAATAAATCTGTGTTTTTCAATGGATTCTCTTAATTATTGGATTTTCACTTTGCTTTTTTAGCGCATTTTGTTGATTTTTCAATAAACATATCAAAAATTAATAATAAATAGTAAAGGAGCTCAGATGGAAAAAGTAAAGACACGATGGGGATCAGAAAGTAAAGGTGGACAAGCAAAAATAATTTCAATCAAATCAAAAGATGGAAGCGGGAAGCCTAAATTAGGCAGCCATACCTACTTTTAAAATTCTTGCAAAATGAGCTACAGGAATCCAATTGGGGAAATTTTTGAGTCTAGCATAGATTTCACAGCCTAGTAGGACTAATGGGGGAATCTGGTAAAAAATGGCTCGAAAAGTCCGAGTATAGATACCCAAGGTAGGCTAAAATCACCTCATTTCCACTTGTTGCCTTTGGAGAGAGAGCATTTCGACTTCTTCACGCGTACTTTTCGGAGTCTACTGTTGTCCGTTTTCAGCACCATCTCACACGAGACATGAGGGATAAGTTCTTTACTCATCAATGATCTATTCTATACGGCCGGTAGTTAGTCTAAACCCCTAGAAAAAAACCCTAGAATCCAGGCAGTGCACGAAGACCTACGACCAAAAATCGACCATAGCGGCCTGTCAGCTCAACCAAATCGGATGAGATTTGAACTGTAGCATGCCCCAACATATTAGAACACTTCTATATCAACGGATGACTATTTGGCAAAGGTTGAGGGGGTCGCAAGTAGAAAAGCTAGGTTTTTGGCAGATGCCATAATTGGGTTCTGACTCCACAGACAGCTTACCTACGAGGTCTATACACAATGTATATGATTGATTTTGTGAAATCAATCAAGCAAAGCCCTCAAAAAGCAGAAAACGGCTCGACGGCTACAAAGCGTCAAATTCGACATATGAGGTCAAACTGACTCCGAATGGGCCAAAATTGAATGAGTTTCTTCACGAATATGTTGCGGACAAGTCCATAGCCTTAAAAGTGACTAACCAACTCAACAGGCTGTGTAGTCACAAAAATCAGATATTGCCAAATTTGCAAAAAGTTGAAAAAATTACTTAACTGTAAATAATCTCGATTATTTACTTTTGTTGCAAATTTTTGTATTGACTTTATGAATTTGATCTTTACATGTTTTTATGCATCTACGTATGTTCAAAAATTGATTTGAAGCAAATTGGACCAAATTTGTCAGGATTTCAAACTGAAGGACCTTTCAGAGAAATATCTATCAAATTTGCTAACTTTGACACTCTATTCACTCAATAGGAGCCATGCAAGCAGCAGAGAAGGCCAAGAAGAAGCTCAATCAAAAAGAAAAGTTGCAAGAGCTACCATCATACCAACTAGACCCCGATTCAGTCAAAACCGCCAAAGCAACCTATCTGTCAAGAGAACAGCTTGAAGAGCATAACACCACATTGTTCACCGGAAGATTCAAGAGTGAAGAGGGACATTAGGGAGAGCTGCAACTTCTACCAAAATAAGTTTACGATGTCGCTGCAAAGCCCCAGACCAAAGAAGCCAACAGAAGGCATGGTCTCAGAGAATTTTATGAACAAGAGTCGTGTGGAGTGGACTTCCAAAAAGCTTATGAGCTTCTGTCCACGATCAAAGAAGATGGAACCGCTCAAATCTCTGACCCACAAGGGAATAAAGTTGAAGTGGTGATTACTAAGGAGATAATGGCAGAGGCACTCAAACTACCAACAAAGGGAATGACAATGAGGGCAAGAGATAGAAAGACGGCAGGTACTTTCACCAAGGAAACCGCGGCTGCGACATTTGCTGACCTCATCCATAAACACGTGGAAGAGCCCGCAAGGTTGTACCACCAGCATTTCCACTTGCCAAAAGACCACCAAGGTGTACAACACCAAATCATGCGATTGCCACAACCTTTACAGAAGTCCTCAAATCAACAACTAGGCAACCAGTTGACCATGCACAGTATGTTTTGTCCACATTGAAAGGGACAAAGAAAGAAGGAAAAATCACATACCTCCAAAGGTTTTGACCAGCTTACCATGCCATCTGCATGGCTGACAACTTGCCAACTGCCCCAGATCAAAACACTTGGATAGTGTCAGCACAACCTTTTCCTTGAGCTACAAGATCTGCTAAGAGATCATACAAGTCTGATGAAGAGTCTGCTGAGAGCTCGCCATAACGGCACAGTAGTGAAAGCTCGGATAACGAGGAAAGGAGAGCTCGAATTGAAGAAATGAAGAGAAAAGAGGTGGCAGTACACCAGGAGGAACCTGTACAAAAACAGGCCCAATTTGAAAGAGAGAAGCAATCTTACGCACGCAGCCACCAAGCACAAGGTAAGGACCCAGCAAAGTGGGTACCCATTGAGCTTAAAGGACCAAGAACTAAGCATCATACCAGGAAACAGGCTGAAGATCCCACAGAATCACTTGAAAAGATGTATCAAGAAGCAAAAGCCTTGAAGCTGAGAGAAGCCCAAGAAGCGGCAGAATACCAAAAGCAAGCAAAGAAAGCAACTGAACAAGGAGCAGCACAACATGATCAGGGTGATGTGTCTCCCCGCCCTTCTTCAACTATTACTAAACAACATGATCACCCCATGGTGAGCCCACCACCTTCACCAACAGATAAATCCAAAGAACCTGAACCCAACAAGGAGACAGAGCCTAAACAAAGAGAAGCAGTTGAATCTACACATCAGGCAGCTGAATCTACAGAAGACCAGTAAAAAGAGCAAGACAAAGAGCCAGAAAGGGTAACAAGTCCTGCACCAGCAGAGGACAACACGATCTTTGACCAACCAAGAGAACAGAAGGCCAAGGAAACACCCTCTACCTCAACACAACAAGATAAGGCCGAGGCATCTACGAAGCCTTAGGATGACAAAGCGGAAGAGGATCAGCCACACCCACAAGGGCAACATCAACCAACCGCCAAAAGATACACAAGAATCTGCAGAAACATCAAAGCAACTAGCACAGAACGAAGATTGGCAATCAAACGTCTAAGTGCTTAGCCCTACCACAAGGGCCAAAGAATTAGAAATGGTGATTGGCGCACTCCAAGGGGAGTTAGACAACCGACTAAACATCATCATCGATCTACAAAGGCAAGTGCAAGAGTTGAAAGCGGAAGCTAAACAACATCAGCTCGCAAGGGATAGCCAACAAAAAGATACGGAGGATCTCGGTGATTTGCTTACGAAATGTCAGATGCATGCAAAGCAAAATATGAACAGCTGACAGAAGTTACAAATGAACTTCTAACTACAACCCTGTCAGTTCAGAAGATTTAGGTTCAGTTAGATGTAGCAAATGCCTCCCTACAATACTCAGAGCAAAGAATAAATGATCAGGCAATTTTCCTGCGACAAATCAGAGAAAATCCCGCGATGGCCATGATCAAAGGAATAGACGAGGTCTACAAAGCATTAGAGAAAAAGAATAAAGACCTTGAGCTGGAGCTTAAACTGGAGCAGTCTCAGCACAAAGACATGCCTTTAATGCGGGTCCAAAGAGAAGATGAGCTGCTGAAAGAAATAGCTGAACTTAAAAGATTCAACCAGCTATTGAGAGAGAGACGACCAGAAACAGAAGAAGAGGGAGGCACTTCAGAGCAGCCACAGATAGAGATCCCCTTAGTTTCATTTGCTGAGATGGAGACACAGCCAGCAGCAGCAGAGCTAAGTGGCGAGGAGGAGTTTCAAGTACACATTACCAAAACAGATACAATGTCAATGGTCCAGCTCTCAAAGGCTGAGGAAGATGCATTGAAGGAGAAAATTACATAAGAGGTAGATAAGCAGTGGAAGGTAGCAATGGATTGGGAGCTGAGAGTTCTTCACTCCATCAATGTTATACAATTCACTCCCAATCAAATCAATGCGCAATGGCACCAACAATCCCTGCCCTATCCTTTTATGACAGTGGAGTTGCTACAAGTGAAAGAAAGGCTTTACAAAGACATGCAAGTCGAGGGCATAGATCAAGACCACCTGACGTGGAGGCTGAGTTGGTTGAACAAGAATCCAAGGTATTTGATTCTGTTCACAAGAGAATTTGCGGCCCTACAAAAGGATCCTACTTTCTGTCATGTACCAAGAGTAAGGACTTGGCAAGCACATGGGGCACTAATAAAGAAGCGGCCAACTTGGTTGAATTACCCCAGATTGCCTGCTCCAAAAAAGGGACCACCGACGGAAGAGTACATGGTGAAAACCCTAATGGGTGCCATGTCCTTCTTCAGAAGTCTACCAGATCTATCATGTGCAATGTTATACAAAATCTGTCGAATGCTGCTCACCTGCATTGAAGTATTCCATGAGCTAGAGCAAGCAGGCACCCCTTGAATGTCGTTCCTCGAGGGTAATAAAGGGTTGTGCTATGATCTCACTGGCCAACCTTCTGAAGAAGTCCTCTATGGCTTCTACGCCAGATGTATGTTTTTACCTTCTCACAATATGCTGGCATTTGAGGAAGCGTTCTACACTGGGTTCTTCACTTGGCGAACAAAAATATTTGGGCCAGTGATCAGCAACCTGACATCACGGTTTGTAGGCTAATCGACAGTGGAGCTGAAAAACAAAGTAACAATGCAGTTCTTGCAAGTGCCAAATAAAGAGAGGAAGATCAGATACCAAAAGGCACTAAATGCGCTTAAAGACCACCTCGCCAGCCATCAACCTGAAGACTACTTCAGCCCATAAAGATGTGTCAAGGAGATGACACAGGTGAGGAGGGGGGAAATGTTAGCAGCAAGCTAATACAGATACCATTTTTTTGAGCTCCCATGTAAAAACATTTATTATTTTTTATAAATCGGGAATATTGTCACTCCTATTTTTTGAGTAAACCTTGTAATAATTGAGCCGGCGCTACAAGCTTCCAGATTATATCAACATGTCATTACCTATCTTTAGTTAAAGGTCCCAAATTATTAGTTTTGACCACCAAAAACCTTGGCTAAGGTACAAAAGCCATTTTTTGTAAGTTATTTGTAAGTTTTGGATAATGAAATACACAGCGTGAGCTAACGGTGCTCACTTCTCTCCTTCTTGCGGTTCCTACTCCCTCCCTGGTTGTCACTTGCAGTTGTGTTTGTTGCATTCCAACCGCAGGTAAGAGCTCTACGCATTGACATAAACACATCACAGTATTTCGTAGCTTTTGGTGTCGCCAACCCGCGGCCTAATTTCATCATAAGTAGGAATTTACACTTCAAAATAAAAAACTAAGCATAGGCGAAGTACTGGGGCATCATTGCGAAGCATTTAGGTGCATTTTGGGTCGAAAACGACTAGGTCAAAAATCCACTGCTATTAATAATCGCGATTTTGGCACTTGACCTAAAGTGGGGTTTGAGACCATAAGCATGTGAGCTTAGGTATTATAAACTTGTCCTAGAAGCTTCATTACGTTTGGATGTCATCTGATGCTGTAACGAATGTGATGTGTTTGCCATGAGCGATTGGCTTTTGGTGATTTCAGTCACTTGAGTGTAGCTTGTGTTAGATTCGAGTTGTTTGTTGTTTTCCAAGAGATTGACAACCTCTTGTAGCCTCTATACACTAGTCGAGTTAGCTTCGTCCCATGGATTGACAATTTAATCGTGGTTCTCACTAAATCTGCAATAAGATAGGATAGTGAGGTTAGACTAAGCTCCTCTCCTTAGTTGTGGGTGTCTTGACCCTAGCTCCAATGCTTGGTCAATGAGAGTATCACGGATGAGCTGAGCTACTCCTCTATTTGTCCAGTGTTTGGTGTGAAGAAATCAGTAATCTGTCTCTAGAATTGTCTCTTTGTGGGTCTCTTCAGTGAACTATCTATGAGTGTGTAATTCAAGTAGATACGGTCCAAGACATCTTCATACCTTATGACTCTAGAGAAGGGTCCAAAGGCCTCTCTGAATAGACAATGGAAGCAACCTCGTATCTCATAATACACTTTGCATTAAAATATATAATGCATCTTTGTCTCTGGTGTTGTATGCCATAGACAACATATTTTGCTAGTTGTTAATATCTCTCTGAATTTACCAGTATTAATCTCAAGCTAGAGTGCAGATTTTGTATCTATTTTGACTACTGCCACACCTTAACCCATGAGATAGATGTGTATCCATATAGCTGGGTCAAATCACAAACCCATCCCCTGTGAGTTGGAGCAGATAACCTCTATAGAAAGCCATCTTTGTGCCCAATTCCTGTGTTGGCTCTATCCATGTCCTCTTGGTGTCCAACTGAGTGAGGTCCTAACAAATGAGTCTAGTAATCTCCATCCATGTAAGAGACAATGATGGTGCATAAAGGGACTACTGAAAGGGAGGCAAGGTGTCCATGTTGAAGCCGTGTATTTGGAACCATGATGACATCGAAAGATGTGTCAAGAGGACTCAATGGCCAATCTGGCATATCTATCTCTGGTAGTATCCCATAAGTTGTGCATAAAGGAGATTGATTCGGTATACACCTCTATCTCCATAATGGGGGCAGCTGACTTTGCTCTAATGATCTCTTGTGACACGGAGGCCTTGGCTCTAATCAACTAAGAGATCATAGATACCAAGGGCCTCTCTATATCTCTCCACTCAAGGGTCTCTTCATACATCTCCATCCATCTTGGCCCACAGAGGATCCCCAAACTTGAACTCCATAGAGCATACTTTAAGGTATGAAAGAGAGAGAGAGAGAGAGAGAGAGAGAGAGAGAGAGAGAGAGAGAGAGAGAGAGAGAGAGAGAGATGGAGCTCTTTTACCACTGGTGGGATTTACTACATTGTGCAAGTAGCAGCCATGGAGACCACAAAGACAGCAAAGGACATGTCTCCTCATGAGTTTGTGTGTTTGTTGAGCCAGCAGAGGATCACACCCGCATTTTTGCTCACACCCATCATTTTGTAACCATTGATTGTAATAAATGTATTTCCGACATTAATTTTGATTTGAGCCATTCATTAAGTAACGGGACTCAATTGAGTTTCCAGCTTGTAATCCCGAAGTAATTTCATCTGTTGATGTAAATAATTAGAGATGTTCTCACCGCCAAGGCTGAGGTATATAAGCCAAAGTTTTGTAACCTAAGGGAGATTCAATTATTAATCAAAGTAAGTTTTTGAGCGCCGTGACTGTGTCTGAGAGAGAGAGAGAGAGAGTCTTATCTTCTTGCTACGCGAGCTACGGGACCGCCATTGGAGAAGCGTCACCGCCATTGTGTTAGCAACGGTGAGAGCTACGCACAGATACCAAGAGTGTGCGCTATCGGCTTCTACGTGTGGTAAGTTCCTACGAGCTTCGGTGTGAGTTTTCTTTCAACTCGTGTGTCGGAATAGAGCGTGCAGCATATCTATAGAACCACAACGAGTAGAGCTACACATTAGTACCATCGGGGTCAAGTTTCGGTCACCTGTATTTTTCGGCCTGTCTTCATACGCGTTTGCCGCACGGAGTGGTTATAGGTTGATTTTGCAGTTCAAGTCTTTAGGGTGTTGTTCTTACCTAGTGTCTAGACTTCCCCTTGAGTTTGAGATCGATTCAATGATTCTAGATCCTGTTTCGTATAGCATTCGTTCGTAGTACGGATTTCAGTCACTTGCGTATTCTAGAACTTAGATTTGATTTCCTTAGTAGTGATTGTCATTAGAAGGTCGAGTAGGTGATTTGACACCCACCTAGTTGTTTCCATGCGCCTGCGGGTCAAGATCCGTCCTCGTCTGACAAATTCTGTTGTTGGTTGAGTTCTCGCTATTTAGCTTTCGCTAGCGGCGTAACCGCCTTAACATTTGGCGCCGTTGCCGGGGACGAGAGCCCTAAGTAGGTGACCTTAGACTAATCCTACGAAGTGAGTCGTATAAACTACTTTGTATACTTTAGTTAGAAAAAATCTAGGAGTGGTGGACTCCGAAGGTCTCGAGAGATACTAGGAAGTGGGGTATTCCTGGGTCTTCCGTGTTGACAGTATTTTTAGTTTAGCTTAGATTAGATTGTTTTTGATGGTGTTTAAGTTGTTGTTGACATAAAAAGCATTTGCTACTCCTTGTGTGGTAGTAAATCTCTTTATATTTTCAATTGCAAAAAAATCCATTTTATGATTAGAAGTAGCTTAGGAAGGGCCTGATTTGATCCTGATCTAGAGCTATCAATTGGTGTTCTATTTGCTTGATGTGTTTGATTGCATGTTAGATCACTGAAAAAGTCGCTTTGGTAGTGAAATATGCAATAAACAAAGTTCAGAAAAATTTTCTGTGTAACTGATTGTTGCTGAGCACTTAAAAGAGCTATTGGAAGAGTTCTGTGCTGAAAAACTGGAAATCTGCAACTTTAGACATCATACGCGTATGATGTCTTAGGACTTAAACAGAGACTAAAATTGAAAATTTGACATTGCCAGAGTGTTTAGAAGGGGGGTTTTACCTTAAGATCAACTTAAAACAAGAGCATTAACACTCAAAGAAACCTAAAAAGACAAGTCGGAGTCCAAGAAACGCAAAGAATAGGAAATTTTGGATTCAAATCTTGTTTTTACATTCAAACCTGACAAAAACACTTGAAACTCAATTATAAACATTGGAGAAGGCTTAAAACCAAAAATAGTCAAAATCTGGGACAAAAGACATCATACGCGTATAATGTCTTTTGGCACTTCCACTGCCTATTTTTGAAATCTGACCTGACAAGATTGTTACAAACACTGTAGAAAGCATAAATATCAAGTTTGGACCCAAATTGATGAAAAAGACATCATACGCGTATGATGTCTTTGACCTAATTTTGGACATATTTTGATACTTTGCTAACACAGATCCATTGTAATAGCTATCTAGAGGTTATATTTCAAGTTTCATCCCATTTGGATAACAATTGACCCAAAAACAAGTCAAAAGTAGAAAATTGCCAAGAAAAGCCTGAACTAGCCATAACTTGCTCAAACAGAGTTCAAACTGAATTTTGTGAGTGAACAGAGCATAAAGGGGCCACTGAGAGTGAGCATAACCAAAATAGTCAAAATCTGTGAAAAAAAGACATCATACGCGTATAATGTCTTTTTCAGCATAACTGCAACAAAATTCTCACTTGATGAAACAGAAGTTGTCCAACTGACAAGATTAAACAATTGACCAAGTATCAATCAGTTTGGATCAATTCTGACCACAAAAACTTGAGGAAAACAAATTGCCGAGACGGAAAAGTTAAAGTCCTTTAGGGGAATTGATGAATTTGAGATCGGGCAGGAATCTCCGGAATAATCAACCAAAACAAGGGGAACCAGCAAGTGTCATATCAACCGAGGGAAGTGTAAACCAAAGTTGGGTGCAACCATTAGAGCCGATCTTTGAAGGAAGTGTCTCTGATACTTCTTCGGAGAGATCTTACGAGATTTTCACCGAAAACTTGAAACACTTGAACCTGAACAACAGAGAAAATATGGCAGCAGGATCATCAAACCCTTCCGCCACCATGAAGCTATTGTTCATAAAATACCAGTACGACAATGAGCAAGGTGCCAAGATCTACAAAGATGGAATGGACCGCTATTGTGTAAAGATAGAAGAGAGACCTAGTGAGTTCAGGGACTTAGTGCCTGTGAGCTATAGCGGAGATAGATATCTAGATGACGAGGGTACCATGTACTTGGTAGTCCTAAACCCTAACATTGTGGACAAGTGGGGATTGATGGGCACCAAAGCCAAAATAGATAAAGAACTCGAGGAGAAAGCACCAATAATAAACTTCCCTAATGCGAGGTTAAGAAGAGAGAATGAAACTACAAGGATCAACACTGATAACATCTATGTGGGGCTATACAAATATAATAATGGGGAGCAAGATCTCTATTATAGATGTGAAGAACCCTACACCGGAGAGTTGACAGACAAAAAAAGACTCTATGTCTTTACCTACACAGAGGGATCGGAAGTGAAAATTGCCGCTTACGATAAGTATGGCAGGCAATACTCAACAATGGGCAAGAAAGAATTAGAAGGATATACATACTTTGGGGGACCACTACATCGGTATTATGTTACTTCTAGCTCACATAGACCAGCACCAACAACTGGAGTGCAAAACTCAATGACAACAGGAGGACAAAGAACTCAGGTTGCTGACTCTTTCAGCCAACCTTGGAACTCGAAGCTCGGACCAATGGGATCATTACATTCCAGAGAGTCAATGGAGACGAATCGAGGTAGTGCAGTTCCAATCCCCACCTATACCACTCCAGGTCCAAGGTTTGAAGCGGAACCATCACATTTACCTCCTAGTAGTAGATTCAGGGCAGAGGAACCGACAAGGGTAACCCATGAAGTCCATGATGCTAGAGAAAGCTTTAGCCGAGACACAGGAGCAATGAGATTGGTAGCAGATCATAGACGTATGAGACCATCTCAAGTAGCCAAGTGTATGCCAAAGAAGTATGGTGGTTCAGGAGATCCGTATGCACATGTGTCACTCTTTAAGCAAGTCTTAAGAGCTGAGCAGATAACAGATTTCCATACACAATACGAGGGATTCGGTCTTACTCTAGAAGGTACTGCATTGACATGGTTTCAACCAACGAACATAGGGGGATTCCATGACATTGACCATTTGCTAAGAGAGTTTGCTGAGGAATTCTCAAAACGAGGGATTAAGCACAATACGGTCTCACAAATATATGCGTTTAAACAGAGAGAACACGAAAAAGTGAAGGAAGCTTCACTTCGCTTCAAACAATACATTGAGAGATGTCCAGTACGTGAACGACCACAAGATGACAGACTATCTGTTCTCTTTATTGAGGGACTGAGGAACGACACTCTCAAGAAGGACTTGCACTTGAAAGCTTGTACAAGTTTCGAGCAAGTAACGAGAGAGGCATTGTACTTAGTGGATAACTGTACGGTTTATGGAGAGGTGTCAGCGGATACAGATTTTGCATCCAGTAGCTCCTCCTCCGTAGCGAGCGAGACTACCACTAAAAAGAATGTTCAAACAACAACCATGCCAAATGTAGAGCAAATGATAGAAGATGCTCTAAAAAGGATGGCACCATACCAAAAACCATTGCCAAAACCACTGAAATGGTGTGCTATTGAACAAAAATGGACAAATCATCCAACAGAGGAGTGCTATTACAACAAAGGGTACGTAAGGGAGCGCCAGTATGCACCTCCTGCTCAGTTAGCACCACCTCAGATACATCCAGTACCTCGATACCCAACGGGAAATGTACCGGGACCTATGGGGATAGAAAGACCGCAACCGGTATTGGGACAACAACCACCTTTACCAGGAGCAAGACCAGTGGGCATTAGATATGCACCAACCTTAGAGAATCAGGAAGAACAAGCCTTAGTGCCTGTTCAAGCCTATTACGAAGAATCGGGTGCACACATGTCTCCGACAGTGTATTACCCACCAGAAGAACCAAAACAACCAGAACCATGGGGCATGATGGGGAATGTTGGAACACCAACAGTTACAAGTGCTTCTGATGAAGAGAGATACAATATGGACGCAAGAACATTGATGTTCATAGCTCATGGAGGGTTAACAGGACAAAGACCATCCTATCCACAAAGGACGAATCAAATGGGACCAAGAACAGCACTAGGACCCTGTTACAAGTGTGGAGGTGACCATCTGATGAATGTTTGCCCACATACGGAAATCATTAGAATAAACGCTTATTGCACTGAGTGTGGGGTTACTCACTTCATTGAGGATTGTTCAAAGAATCCAAACAAAGTGCAAAAGACGACATTGAATATGCTAGAAACTATTCCTACCAGCAGTGGGTCTGAAAATGAAACTCTGATACCAACGCAAGTTGTTACTAGAGCTCAAGCTAAGAAAACCACTAGAGAACCTGAGAATGGAAAGTTAGCGACTGACGTGGTTAGTCAAGGACCGCGGAGTCAGAAAAACACATGGAAAGCTAGAAAAGCACGCATGAAGTTGAGAAAAGAACGTGAAGACGCTATTCTAGCTGAGGAACTAAAGCAAACTAAAGCTAGATTAGAAAAACTTGAGAGTCAAAACGGGAAACGAGAGATGAGCCCGGAAAGAACAAAACAAAAGAGTATCAAAGAAACAATGAGCTTAAGCTCAGGGGGATCAGTGCTAGTCGACAAAGGACACGAACCATTGGACGCACTGATGAGAGCTTACGAAGATAGGTTAAAGAACAACCAAACACAAGAACAGAGGTGGATGACATACCCAAACTCGGAATTGGAAAAGCAGAGACTTGAAATGTTCCAGAGAATGATCGAGACTGCACAAGCCTTATTAGAACCACCAAAAGAAACAATGAATTGTGGAAAGGAAAACCCAATTCAACAAGAGACTATCGTTTCACGGGTAGCTGAAAAGACTCCCAGTGCACAAAAGCCTGAAAATACACAAAAGGATGACCGCATAGTATTGAACACAACCGATCAGGAGATAGAGAGTTTTCATCCAGTCATACAGAGGAGTTACGGAAAAGATGAGGATTACAATGAATTTTGGAAACAAGTGAGAGAGGCAAACTTTGCAAATGAGCTAAGTTGCCAAGCTAATCAGACAAATTGGGAAAAGGACATCAGGAATCCTCCCATAGTGGAATTTGAGGCAGGATCTCAAGTGGACTTGGATCTGCAATCTTACTGGGGAGATGGGGGCTCTGTTAGAACAATGGAGAGCAAACCTCATTCACTGAAAACCTTACCTTCATACTTAGGAGAGTATGAAGCAAAATCCGAGATTAGAGCACTTCCCTCTTGAAAAATCTCATCAGAAAAAGTCATGGACTCGCAAGGATTGATAGAGATTTTGTCAACACCAGTGACATGCACTATCACTCTAGCTGAGCTTTTGAGGCTAAGACCACATATGTGGACCACTGTAGGAAAATGCTTGGAGAAATTCGGGATAAAAGATCCAACATCGAGATTGCAAGAGAGCATAGAGGAGCTGAGCAAGCCACAAAAGAACGCTAAGCCTGTACCCTTAAACAAGGTCGGAGAGTATTGCGAAGGTGAAGAGGGGAATACAACCTTACCAGTTGAATTCCAAGGAGTGAAGACGATGGCAATACTAGACAGCGGAGCAGGGGTAGCCATTGCTACAAAAGAAATCTGGAAAAAATGGGGGAAACCAGCAATAAGGAAGACTAGGTTGAAACTCCAATTAGCAGATGGACACATGGAGAAACCTATGGGTTTATTAGAGAAAGTCGTAGTGACTTCTTGCGGCATTGAATACGAACATACTTTTGCTATTGTCGATTTTGCCAAGGAGAATAACTATGATATCATATTGGGAAGACCATTCATGAGACAGTTGAAAATGGTCCAAGATTGGGGCTACGATCACATATACTTGAGAAATATGGAAACCACTACACGTGTGAACCTGAAAGACCATAGCTACAAAGATGTGAACCGCACACCGGTGGAGGAGTTTGATTCAGCTACTTTGGCGGGATCCGAATTTCCAGCTTGGTTAGGTAAACCCAAGGAGTTATGGATGTGTGGAGCTTCAAAATGTGGAAGTCTGAAACGAGAAGATTGTGTTTTAGAAAGGGCTATCGAAGAAGAAACTTATGTAGGAGAACCCTTTCCAGAGGACACATTTGAACCATTAGAATGGACACACATTCTAGCAACCCTAGATGTTTGTGCAATTCCGGATGGTCCCACAACGAAATTTTGCGACAAGGACGGGTACGACGTGGTTCCATATTTCATGTTGAGAACTGTACTCGAAAAGAATTTGAAAAGAACAATACACTAGAAAAGGAAGATGAAGAAGAGGTGTTTCACGACATTCCCAATCATCCAGAGTGGGGAAATGAAGCAGACAACGAGTCAACGGACAATTCAAGCGGAAATGAAGAAACTATAATGGATGTCCGATTTTATGATTTTCCGAACCAAACTAAACAACGCCAGAAATACTATAGAGCAAAGAAAAAAACAAAAGGGGTGAGAACCAATCCGATGCCTAGAATAAGAGGAAAAAATCAATTCCTAATGCTAGTAAAGGCTGAAGATTGTGTTAAGGATAAGATTTCTAGAAGAATGAGAGGCAGTGATCAAAAGAGCTTACGAAAAGACAAAAGAGGCTCAAGAAATCAAGTTCAAAAGAATGGAACGGAAACTGAAACAGAAAAATCAGAAAAGAACAAGCGCAACAGAGAATACACGGAGTCCAAGTTAGAACGTAGAAACAAGTACAGAGAGCTCAAGAAAACTCTGAAGGAAGTTTGGACGACAGAAATTGAGAGTGGAGAGGACGAAAACGTCAAAATCAAGGAAAACATGGATGTTCCCTCTCACTATAGGAAATTCACAATAGAGAATAGGAAGGTGATATTAACCCCACCTATTCGAGAGAGGAAGGAGAACGAATCTTATGACGGACCGGAGGATGCAAAAAAAGTTGATTTAGCAGCTCCAGGTGAGCCACCTAGACCGGTCTACATAGCCACAGATTTGTCTCCAGGCGAGGAAGAGAGACTTTTGAGTCTTCTCAGAGAGTATAGGGATGTGTTTGCATGGTCTTATAAGGACTTAAAGGGAATTGACCCATCGATATGCCAACACTCAATCCCACTGAAACAAGACGCAAAGCCTAGCAGACAGAGACCATACACATATAATGATACTTTTGCTAAGCGAATCAAGGAAGAGATAGATAAGCTAATGGAAGCTGAATTCATATACGAGATTGAACACACCGATTGGGTATCTCCGATTGTGGTAGTACCTAAGAAGAACGGAAAACTCCGAGTGTGTGTCAACTTAAAGAAAGTGAATGCTGCAACAATCAGGGACAATTATCCCCTGCCGATAACTGATCATGTTCTAGAGCGTGTATCAGGGAAAACAGCATACTCCTTTCTTGATGGTTTTTCAGGATATAACCAGCTAGCCATAGCGCCAGAAGATCAACATAAAACAGCTTTTGCAACGGAGTGGGGGATTTATGCTTATCGAGTTATGCCTTTTGGTCTAACCAATGCTCCCGCAACCTTCCAGAGGCTGATGACACATGCTTTCAAAGCATACTTAAGGATGTTTCTAGAAATCTACATGGAATATCCACGGATTTAGAAAAGATAAAGGTTATAGTGGATATGCCTAGACCAACCAATGCGAAACAAGTGCAGAGCTTTATGGGACATTGCGGATATTATAGACGATTCATTTACATGTACGCTATAATAGGCCAACCACTTTACAGGCTAATAGTGAACTTTGAATGGACAGAGGAGTGTGAGGAATCGTTCAAGAAATTGAAAGAGGCACTCATTACTGCTCCAGTCTTGAAATCACCAGATTGGGAGAAGATATTCCATGTGCATATAGATGCTTCGGCATATGCAATAGGATGTATTCTGGCTCAGCCAGAAGAAGGAAACATGGATTTTCCTATCTGTTACGCCAGTCGACAGCTCAACAATGCAGAGAAGAATTACACCACAACAGAGCGAGAAGGATTAGGAATGATCTATGCTGTGAAGAAATTTCGGCATTATCTTCTAGCCAACAAGTTTGTGTTTTTTACGGATCACCAAGCCTTGCTCTACCTAGTGAATAAACCATGCAATACCAGGAGAATAGTGAGATGGTTCATTATCTTACTGGAATTCGACTTCACGGTAGTAGTAAAGAAGGGAAAAACACATCTTAGAGCTGATCATCTTTCGCGATTGACGAATGGAGAAGACCCTATAGGAGTAGATGACGACATGCCAGACGCGTACTTGTTCAACATAGAAATGATACCGAGGTGGTCTCAAAATGTCGTTAACCTATTAACCTATGGAGAAGAGTTCGATAGAAGAGAATACAACCTGAAACATATTGCTATTCAGCAATCCAAGAATCTTCAATTGGTTGCAGGAAGGTTGTATCAATTGGGAAATGATCATGTTTTACGACTATGCATCAATCCTGAGGAATATAGTATATATCTGCGCGAAGCACATGTTCAGGAATGTGCATTTCATTGTTCAAGAAGGAACACATATAGGAATTTGTTACAATTGGGAGTCTATTGGCCAGGAATGAAAGAAAGCGTACATGAATATGTCACTGTATGTATTGTATGTTCATCAAAACCGCCAGCCGAGTATTCGACATTATATCAGATAATGATCGCTCCAGAATGGAGTCAGTATATTGTTGAATATCTCACAAATAGAACTTTCCCAGAAGGAACGTCAAAAGCTCGTCAGAAATCTGTAGAGACAGAAGCTAGAGATTACGCTTTAATAGGAGATCAACTCTATAAGAGAGGTAAAGACAACCAGCTTAGGATTTGCGCATCAGAGTCTGAGTATGTGATAATCCTGGAGCAAGCTCATGGAGGAGTAGGTGGAGGCCATTTCTCAGGTGATAAGACAACAAAACTTGTCTTAGCCGCAGGAATATGGTGGCCAACATTACATATGGACGCTGAGGAATACGTTAAACGGTGTGATGACTGTCAGCGGACCAAAGTACCACTTAAAAGAGATGATATGCCGCTTAGACCAATGATGGGGGCAAGAGCTTTTGCAAAATGGGGGATTGATTATGTCGGACCCATTTCACCTCCTGCATATAAGACTCATGCACAATACATTATTGTGGCTACAGACTATCTAACAAAGTGGGTCGAAGCAAAGGCAACTCAAAAAGCAGATGCCAGGACCACGGCACAATTTCTATATGAATACGTCTTTGTACGATATGGATTGCCAATAGAAATTGTGAGTGATCGAGGCACACATTTCATAAATGAAGTGATAGAGATCCTTCTAGATGAATTCATGGTAATCCATAGGAAATCAGCCCCGTATCATCCACAAGCAAACGGACAAGCTGAAGCAACAAACAAAACCATATGCACGGTCCTTACGAAGATTGTATCTGAGTCGAGAACTGACTGGGACCAGAAGTTGCATTCAACATTATGGGCATATAGGGTAGCATATAAAACATCAATAGGAACGACCCCATATAACATGGTTTTTGGGCTAAATGCTATCTTACCAATAGAATTCTTGATTTCAACCTTAAGGGTGGCTAAGGATCTAGAGTGGACAGGGCACGAGCTCTCTGATAGAATAGATGACCTGGAAAAGCTAGATGAGCTTCGCCTAAAAGCAGTAGCTTCCATCTACGCTCAAAAAAGGCGACAAAAGGAATTTTTTGATAAGCATGTGCGGACTAAAGAGTTTAAAGTTGGGGACTATGTCCTAGTTTACACTCTGAAACAGCATGCTAAGAAGCTTAAAAAGCGAGGGATGGGACCTCTGGTGATTAAAGATCTATCACCAAGTGGAGCCGTCAAGCTTGCTACATTAGACGGAGAAGAAATGCCAAATTGGATTAGTGGATGCAGAGTGAAAAAGTATCTGTTGCCGCTAACACAAGACATGCTTCTCAAAATACATCAAGAAAAGCTGCGTGTCCAGAAAAAGAAAAAGATTGAGGAGGAAGCGCAAGCCGAGGCGAAGGAAAGAATGGAGAAAAGAAGACTACTGCGTCAGAAACAGCGCAATGAAGGAGCAATACGAATAAACGCAGTCAGTATAACAGAAATGGATAATGACAAAGAAGAACCCATCATTGAATGCAAAGTAGGAACCAACCAAATCAAAGCCAGAGCACTATTGGATTCAGGAGCTCAAGCTAACCTACTTTCACTCAGTTTGTATAGACAATTGACAAATGACACTAAACTACAAACTGCCAAGCAGGAGTTAAAGAGTTACTCTGAGAATTCAATCAAAACTGTCGGATGCACAGTTTTACATATACAGATTAACCAATATGTGTATCCTCATATGTTTTACGTGGTTGAAGACCAAGCTACACAACATCCATTATTGCTAGGACAACCATGGCAGAAGCAATATAATGCAATGATTGACTGGAGTTCTAAATCAGTGCTTATCAAATACGAAGGTGAAAGTCAATCAGTTAAGTTCACCAAAGGAGAAGAGCCAACTCCAAAGGACGAATCCAAAGACAAAGATAAACAACAACCAGAGAAAAAGAAGAAGCAATGGCAACCAAAAGTTTCTATACAACCGGATTACTCTTCGACGAGGAATTCTCAACAGTGGATAAGGAAGACAAGCAATAATATAACAGCTCAACCTTGGAAAAAAACGGAGTCAAAGTTGGTATGGAGACCAAAAAAGGCTGTGCCAGAGAACACAAAGGTGGAAAACAGAGTCTTCAATACCAGACAACAGAGTGATTCCAGACAATCAAGGACAGTGAAACAGATCTGGATTCCAAAGAAGTTCATGACAGCACAAAGCTATAGCAAGCAAATTTGGATCCCAAAGATTTGTAAACAGGAACTCCCTTCAATACAATCAACGGAAACTCCTAGGTATTTCAAGGCGAGGAAATCAACACACAGAACAAAGCAGGTTTGGGTCGCAAAGAGTTTGTGGCAAGCACAAGCAAAGCGGAAGCAGATTTGGATTGTGAAAAAAGACAACAAGGTAACGAAGAATCCATCTACTGATTCTACTACCGAAGTGCCAAAACCAACCCAAAACCCGACCACCAATCCTTCAATCAAACAAAGAGCAGCTTTATTGGAAAGACTGTTGTATCATCGCTCTACAATTGCATTGGGAACTTATGACCAAAACAACTACAATGCTTCACCCACAGACACTTCATAGTCGTCCGGGAGGACTCAGACTAGGAGGGGGGGAGGTATACAGGAGCTACAAAGCAGCTACAAGCGGAAAAAACAAAGAAAAACAAAAATTATATTACAAGGGCAGTGTCTTACATGATTTTGCAATTTTTTATGTTTGATTGCGGATATTGATAATATTTATGCCCTTATATACCTTGTTTTGCAACAAGAAGAGATCAAATGATGAATTTGGGTCTCTAGATGTGTAAATATCACTAAATAAGAGTGTTTTTGGAGCTAAAAAGTGGAAAAAAGTGGTAATCCAAGTCCAGAAATCACAAAGAAGTGTATATTCATATACACAGGGTTACCAGCTATTTATCGTGTATGTTTGGAATTTTTTGGCTTCAATTTGCTATTTTCCTTTATTTTTTATGATTTTCTTAATAAAAATAAAAGAAAAATAAAAAAGCAGGTGAAATGAGATCGGAAAAAAGAAAAGAATAGACGGTGATGATCCTAATGACAAGGGCAACCCAGGTAAAAATTGGGTACAATTCTGAAAAAGTTGCGAAAGCCCGAAATGACAGAATTTTGGCAAAGTGGACAGATTTCTCAGAAACAGGTCATAACGGAGTCCAAATTGAGAAATTTCAAATCCTAAAGTGCATTTCACGACGAGATAGGAGCACATGTCAAATTTGGTAACAAGTGATCCGGGAAGCCCGAAGTTAAGTATTTTTCACTTCACTATCAAGCTCATTTCCACTATTACCTTCTTGGAGAGAGCAAAGAGCACACAGGAGCATCCGACCTTCTACCGTCCTTCTACGACTGCTACGAGAGCTCAGAGGACACCAGACATGAGAGGTAGACTCGTTGCCATAAGCTTTTGATGCTTATCGTTAACTTTTGTCGCGAAAACTCACCAAAACCAAGAAACAAGAGCAGACGGGGAATGGGGAGGAACGCTAGGTAGGGGCACAACCGCTTAACCAAACCTTGCAAGAACTTAGAGGTGGGTTACCCTAGTATAGGAGATGAGTTTCTAGCACTCAAAGCTCGAGAAAGAACGACTGGAAAAACCCTAGGTCAACAGAGCCTGCAAGAGGCAAACAGAAAAAAATTGTCGGAACGACACAAAACTTCTCAGGAAGCTTAACAACATCGAGGGCAATGCAACCATGGAGTATCTCCGGTTTGGATCACCAAAAGTAGGTCGGAACAACCGATTCGGCTGCGGACACACAAAGCGTCATTTTGGCATAACGGCTGAAATTGACGACCGAATGACATGAAACTTCACAAGCAGTTTCAAATATATGGATGACTTATGTTTGCAAGCAAAACCCAAAAGAAAGCTGATTCACTTACCGATGGTGAAAAAGACGCTTTCGGGCAACCAAATGGAGAAAGATGGAGAACGGGGAGCCAAAGTCAAGTTCAACCAAATAGGTGGCTTCACAACATATCCAATGAGCTGGAAATGCAACTCTCGAGAAGAAAAGTTGAAGAAATTCAACTCCAAGGCAAAAAGACGACTTCGGAGACTGAAATGCCTATAAGGGGGCTTTTTAGCTAAACTGATGACTTTTTAAGTTGAAAACTAGTTAGCAGGGCTTAGGGCACTAGCACAAAGCATTCTTTGCACAAAAAGACCAACATTTCAAGAAAAGACATCATACGCGTATGATGTCTCACAGCATAATTTTCACATCCATTTCAACATTTGAGTGCATAGCCTCATTCCACATGTTAATCACATCCTATGAACCAAGTATCATGAGAATTGGAGTTAGAAAACCCAAGGAAAACCAAAAAGACGCAAAGTAGGCCATAAAATTGATTTTTGGTCCTAATTTTGTCAAAATAACTCCAAACTCATTGAAACTTTGTAGGATTGTTGATTAACACATCTACAAGCTATCTGGAACCAAAAAGCACCATTTTGACACAAAAGACATCATACGCGTATGATGTCTATTTGCACTTACAGAGCCAAAAATGCTCATTTGTCATCATACATCCATTATATATATCTAATACATGCTACATATGAAGTTTGGAACCATTTGGTCAAGTGGATCACCCCATTAGCCCAATTAAGAGAAAATCCTTCATACAAAGCCTATTTTTGTCCCAAATCCAACATATTCAAGTCCAAACCAAGATTTGAGTATAAACAGTCCTTCACTAGCACATGGAGAGTCCACAGAACCAATCCCATGAAAAATTGATGAAAAAGACATCATACGCGTATGATGTCTCCAGAGCCATTTTTAGTCCAAATTCTATCCAAACTTGATAAATCCACTGAATAAGCCTATCTAAAGCCAAAACCAAGCTTATAGAGAAAATTGGTCCAAAAATGCACTAAAAGACATCATACGCGTATGATGTCTCACTATGTGATTTTGGCACTTCAGGGCTTCAACCACCAAACAGAAGTGTTCTACATGCCATTTGAAAGTAATCCACCAAGTTTTACCCAATTTGGATCATAAAATCCATTTCCCTTTCAAAATTTTGCCAAGAGCCTGAACTGGACTAAACTGGCCAAAACTTGACCAAATGGGATCCAAACTCAAATCCAAGCATATGATACTCATGTGTACACTATCAGTTACAAGCACAACCAATATGAAGTCATTCTGACACAAAAGACATCATACGCGTATGATGTCTCAAGCATGTTTTTGAGCCCAGTTTGCATATTTTTTCACCTACATTGCATCCTTAGGCCCTGAATAGCTCATGTTTCAATTTTCAAGTCATTTGAATAGTTAAAAGCTTCATTTCGGCTTTCAGTACTAAAAAGACGCTAACTTCTGAAATTGGAGTTACAGGATCCATGGATTTCGCTAAGTCATCGGCAACTAAGAGAAAAAGACCAACCATCAAGGATGCTCTTGCAGAAGCAGAACCTTTTGATATTCCCACAGAAACCCTCAAGCCAACCAAGACTTGGGTGGAGGAAGCAGTACTAGAAAAAGAGGGAATAAAGATCTACCAGGGGACTTTCAGAGATCCTCAAGGGCAATCGGTCGATGTACCTATGATCCCACGAGAATTAGTGGATTATAGAAGATCAGAGAACATCAGCAGATACCTGGAAAAGGCTGACTTACACAGGTTCTTCACCTCGAGACCATCAGGTGTAGACACAAGAAGAGTGTATGAGTTGGCAACATCCATTCAGAAGGATGGGAAAGCCACGTTGACAGCCATGGATGGAGAAACAGTTGAAGTACAGATCACTCCACAGCTCATTGCAGATGCATTGAAGCTGCACAACAAAGGGAGTTCTGTCAGAGAAAGAAGGGAGGCCATAGAGGTCTATGGATCAAAGAAACAAAATACAACCTACGGAAATATGGCAGATCAACGAGCGGCAACCCTTTGCCGATTATACAACCAGTTTTTCCATGTGTGCAGTAAAAGACCGCAGAAGTATACTACACCACCCCATGCCATTGCGACAACCATCACATGGGCACTAAAGAGCAACATGCCAAAAGAGGTGAATTATGCTCAATACATCCACGAGCAAGTAATCGCCATGCACAACCAGAAGCCAAAGTACATAGGAGGAGGAGAAATCCTAACAAGAATAGCTTATGAAGCTATTGGAGCTAGGGATCAAGGGCCGCGGGTTCCCTCCCAGAATGAGTGGCTTAGAGGAGCCGATGAAGAGAAAGAACAGCAAGAAGTATCCAAGAGGGCGTCCACAAGAACACGCCGAAAACTAGAAATAGTTTCAGAACCTGAAGAGGCTGTGGTCGAGCCGCTAAAGAAGAAAGCGAAGAAGAAGGCTGATCCCAAGCAAACCAAAAGTCAAAAAGCCGCAAGAATGGAAAGGCTGGTGGAGCAGTTTAGAGCGGAAAGAGCTCTAAAGGGGGACTTTGAAGAAATGTGGGTGCCAGACCCCACTAAAGTCGGAACCAGCTCTGCCAGGCCACATGTTGATCAATATGATCAATATATTAGAGTTTATGAGGAGTCGGAGGCCATACTGGAGCAGCAACCTGTCGAGCCTTATACTGAAGAGGAAGTACAGCTTTTAAAAGCTGAGCTGAAAAAGGACGACAAGGAGAAGAAGGAAGTAGATGAGTCTACTGAACTTCGAGAGAAAGACGGGCAAGCAAACAAAGGGAAAGCCAAGATGTCTGAGGACAATCATCCCTCTTTTACTGATGTACCAAACCCGAAGAAGATGGAAATTATTGTGGAGGAGACCACAATAGAAATAGAAACAGAAGTTATGGAAAAGCCGGAGGCCGGGACCAAGGGAAAGGAGATAGATCCAGTTCAGCAAAAGAAAGATGATTATGAGGATCTGGTAGCGATCGGATACAGTGAAGAAGAGGCCCTGGAGGCAGTTTATGGGATATCCCTACGAAAATAAGATGATCGGAAAGGGACGAAGGAAAAGACAAAAGGAACAATGGAGAGTATAGAGAAAATGGACGAACAAAACATACTAGAAGAGCCGAAGCCATCGGAGGTGGTGGCAGAAAGAGCTGTCAAGTTGACAGATGAAGATGAAAAAGGCATGCACATGGTGCATGAACTGCTCAGCAAGATTAAAGAAAGATCCAGAGCAAAGGAAGTAGCAATTGAGACAGCAAAACAAAAGGAAGCAGAGTTGCAGAAGAAGTTAGAGAATGCTATGACTGAATCTGAAAGTCATAAAGCATCACTCTACGACGCAGAAAACGAGAGAGACGGCTTGATACTCCAACTAGCCGAAGCTTCAAGAGAGGTAGCAAGTTCACAGGAAGCAAAGGAGCGAATAGAAGATGAGCTGGAGGCAGCCAAGGATGAGCTCATTGAGCTAAGGGAAAGAGTCGAACTTCAAGAAAAAACAATCACGAGACTCAGGACCACCCCTAGAGCTAGCAGAGCAGGAACAAAACAAGAGGGAGCCCTCGTACCAGCTCTGGAAGATCAGGTCAGAAGTTTGCAAAGAGAGCTAAGGTTAGAGCAAGTGCAAAGGTTGCACATGGCGGAGGGATCATTGGCTGCAGAGGAGAGGCTCACATCAGAAAACCAAACACTAAGGACAGAAAATGAGGCCCTCCGCAAACAGCTCCAAGACCTCCAAGAGCAACAAAGAAGAGAAACAGAGCCACCACAAGAAGAAGCAGGGGGAGCAGCCATAGAGCTACCAGAAACTGGAGAGGCAACCACAATTGAAGATCCAGCCCCAGTTCAAGAAGTGGCCTCGACTTCAGGAATCTCTGAAGAAGAAGAAAAAAGGCTCCAGGACCAAATAGAAAAGTCAACAGAGGAAAGTGCCAAGGCGGAAATGGAATGGGAAAGGAGACTCCTCATCTCCATTAGACTTCAAGGTTTAGACACAAAAGTGCTCCATGAAGAGTGGATGCAACCCAGCCTGCCTTTCCCTCTGATGAAATTTGAAGTGATAAAGACGAAAAAGAGAATAGAGGAGGATCAGTATGTCGCTCTTTACGAAGGCGACATCACAAAGGATGAACAATCAAAGAAGATTGTAGATTCTCAACCTAGATGGAGGAAAGGTTGGCTGAACAAATACCCAGCCTACCTCATCTACTTGGTAGAGGCTCCAAAGGAGATTCGGGAGGATGCAACCTTCTGCCCGGCGCCAAGAGTCAGAAGCTGGAAAGAGCATGGCAGGATTGCAGAAAAGAAGCCAAATTGGCTTAATTACCCAAGGATGCCAGGACCAAAGGCAGGAGAGAGAATAGGTAAAGCCTACATGGTGAAAACCCTAACGGGCACCATCAAACTCTTTACTGGCTCTCCTGACCTTTCGTGTCAGATGCTAAAGAAAATCTGCAGGACTCTCTTAGCATGCATTGAAGTGTTCGCGCCAGATAAAGCCACGACCTCGAGTCTACTATCGACGGCCGACACAGCGACGGATATGATGTATGATCTTTCATTGCAGCCATCACCAAAGGTGTTACATCTCTTGTACCAAAGAATTATGTTTTTGCCTAGCTTCCACATGCAAACATTTGAAGAAGCTTTCTACACCGGCTTTTTCACTCACGAAAGCAAAATATTCGGCCCAACCTTGACCATCGGCAACCTACGCTACGAATCACATTTGCAGATGCTCAAGACGACAGGACTCTATTGATCAAGCCTAAAAGTCATGTCAGGGACGACATGAACGCGGAGGGGGGGAGTGTTGAGCCAGTAGAGGATCACACCCGCATTTTTGCTCACACCCATCATTTTGTAACCATTGATTGTAATAAATGTCTTTCCGACATTAATTTTGATTTGAGCCATTCATTAAGTAACGGGACTCAATTGAGTTTCCAGCTTGTAATCCCGAAGTAATTTCATCTGTTGATGTAAATAATTAGAGATGTTCTCACCTCCAAGGCTGAGGTATATAAGCCAAAGTTTTGTAACCTAAGGGAGATTCAATTATTAATCAAAGTAAGTTTTTGAGCGGCGTGACTGTCTGAGAGAGAGAGAGAGAGAGAGAGAGAGAGAGAGAGAGAGTCTTATCTTCTTGCTACGCAAGCTACGGGACCGCCATTGGAGAAGCGTCACCGCCATTGTGTTAGCAACGGTGAGAGCTACGCACAGATACCAAGAGTGTGCGCTATCGGCTTCTACGTGTGGTAAGTTCCTACGAGCTTCGGTGTGAGTTTTCTTTCAACTCGTGTGTCGGAATAGAGCGTGCAGCATATCTATAGAACCACAACGAGTAGAGCTACACATTAGTACCATCGGGGTCAAGTTTCGGTCACCTGTATTTTTCGGCCTGTCTTCATACGCGTTTGCCGCACGGAGTGGTTATAGGTTGATTTTGCAGTTCAAGTCTTTAGGGTGTTGTTCTTACCTAGTGTCTAGACTTCCCCTTGAGTTTGAGATCGATTCAATGATTCTAGATCCTGTTTCGTATAGCATTTGTTCGTAGTACGGATTTCAGTCACTTGCGTATTCTAGAACTTAGATTTGATTTCCTTAGTAGTGATTGTCATTAGAAGGTCGAGTAGGTGATTTGACACCCACCTAGTTGTTTCCATGCGCCTGCGGGTCAAGCTCCGTCCTCGTCTGACAAATTCTGTTGTTGGTTGAGTTCTCGCTATTTAGCTTCCGCTAGCGGCGTAACCGCCTTAACAGTGTTCATATGCAGTCCACTTGAAGTGATATGGAAAGATTGAGGTACCTGCTTCATGGCCTGACATTGTGAAGACTGCAACTTTTAAGGATCTTTCTCCCTATGACCCACATTGGTATCAGAGAATCTTCAATGGCTAGGAAGACCTATCTTCATGGAGGAGTTGGTGTGGGTGCTTTCCAAATAATATATGGAGGAAGGAAAAGTAACAACGGTCAATGGCTTTGTTGCTCGTGATGTTCTAAAGCAACTTGAGAAAATTGACATTGTAATGAAATATATCATCATGTCTTTTGAGTGGAGAAAAGCTTGCACAAATAAACCATTCACCAATAAAAGCTCACTAAAGTAAGCTCCAAAAAAAATTATCCCCCCATGTATCTCAACATTGGTGGGACTTGTGCTGGCGCTATTTGGGCTTCTGGAGTATATTGACATTCTTTCACATACCCCTTATTGCAATAGCACTCCTCAGTACTATGGTTTGTCCACTTCTTCTCTATCGCACACCAATTTATTTGCTTTACTTGAGGCTGAGCAATTGGAGTGATCCTTTTTAGCAGCTCTTCTATGAGTTTCTCCTAGTTCAATGGTGATTCAATCTTTAAATTGATTTTGCAGACCTTGAACCACTATTTTCAGAAGAGGAATCATCATCTTGATCATTGAAATCCCCTTCCTTGTAGACTTTGTAGACTGCACAATTGTCTACATATATAGAGCTTCCTTTGTCAATTCGTTCAGCGTAGTGCTCTTTTTTATATGCAAGTCTTTTTTAAGGTCATCATTTTTTAGTCCTTGAATAAATATGAGCATCAGTCTTGACTGAGTTTGTAGTTCCTCAACATGACATAATTTCACATATCTCTTCAACCTCACTACTGCGTTCTGCACAGATTCTCCTTCTTTTTGTTTGAATTTGTGGATTTGCAAGACAATGTTGTAAGCTATTCGTCTCTGGGAGAATTCCTCAACAAACTCTTCAAACAACTCTTGTATTGTCTTGAAATCCCGTTTTTCTACTGAGTTGAACCATGTAGCGGTATCTTCTTCAAGCGTCAAACGAAATTCGGTAAATTGCATATCAAAATCCTTGACCTCCTCTACACGGATTACTCTCACAAATACTGCTACGTGGTCTCTAGGGTCCTTGTCCCCTGAATATTTCTTGTTCACCCATTTTTGGACATGGGATGGTCTAACGCACCGATCGCCTACAAGTCTAACCATAGACTCTCCCCATCCTTCTCTCGCTTCAGGCCTTCTACTATGCCTAGGTTCTTCTTTGATTTCAGCTTCTAGTTCATATCCTCGTGAGTGTCTCACAACAGGTGGGTCTTTTCAGAACTCTCTCTCGATTTTTACTCTTTCTGCATAAGGTAACCCTATTGTAGTCGGTCTAATGGTTGGTCCTTGACCTTCACTCAAATACGGATATGATGAGAATAGTGGTGGTGCACTTGGTCCTGGGATGACCGAATAAACACCTCTATTGATATCTGGTCTTGGTATGGCATCTTGTTGTAGCCCCAATTGCAAAATGACTGCGGTGTATTTGGTCCCATGTTGTTCATTGGTGGATAGATCGGTAGTTTCACTCTCCTTGTCTGGTCCGATTGATATATGATTGTATATTGGTCTTCTTTGAAGGGATTGGTTGTTTTGTTGGAGATTTGTCCAATAGGGAGATTCACTTGAGGAGGCATTTTTTCCATCTCTGTGATCATTTTATCTCTCATTATCGCTCTAGAAGGGAATCCAGGTGGCTCCCTTTTGGTAATTCTTGTAGGAATTCTCGTGTTTGGTGGAGGTATCTATGGTCCTTCATTGACCAAATATCCACCTATTTCTAATGCAATATGTGGATTTATTCTTTCTACAGCTCTATATTCTTGTCCATACTTGTCAAAAACTATAGTTTTCCATTGACAGTCGACTCCGTATGTATAGACATATAAGAGCTTGTAATCCGTAGCTCTTCTGGGTATGGCTCTGAGCACCTATAAAGGTTGACCGCACTGTCGCCAATGTATCTATACAGTCCTTGACTATCATGATTTTTCATCCAAACTCTCTCAACAAAATTGGTCTTTATCAACCACAAGAGTTTGGAAGATCCATTATGGGAGGATGCTCCTCTATCGTTAGGATCTTGGAGGCTGTATAAGCTGAGTTTGAATCTAAAGTAGACATGATTTTTGGGCTTAACAGCTCTAGCTTGATGTAAGCAATTTTATTCCAATGTGTTCAAGTACTTTGGTTAGGAAAAAGTCGAAACTATGTCAAAAACCATGACCATTTCCTCACAATTCTCTCAAATTGTCACTTTTAGACACTCCCAACTTCTAGATGCATTTTGAGGCCTTAAATGAAGACTTTTTAAACGCTAACCAATAGTGATTGACCCAAAGGGTCTTTGATTTTTGTTCAGGGTTACACTAAACGTTGTAGAGCTACTCTTGAGCTTTGTCTTGATATGAAAAGTTTCTTGATCTGATATCAAGAGCTCAAGTTATGGCCAAAACAATTTTCTATTGCATTCAATCTTCTTGTAGGTCAATTCTGGTGATTTTAGAGTTTCAACACTGGATACATGCTTTGGTCCACTTATAGGTGTCCAAATTTTGTTTTGGAATGATATTTAAGATTCTAGGGTCAAAAGGAAGTCCTTTGACTAGTCAAAATTCTTGTATGACCTCAACTTGTGCCTGGAGTCTTCATACGCATATAATGTCTCCTAACTTAGAATTGCTCCAAACTTTAATTGTAGACTTTCCTTGATGTACTCCAACCACCTCAAGCCTTAGTTTGTGATTCTGACACTTTTAGTCAGGTCTATCACTCCCTTCTCTATTTGGTTTCTTACAACTTCCCTGGAGGTTAGCTAAATCAAAAGTGATACAAATTGAATGAAACTTGGAATCTTTGTGATGGCAAACATTTATCTAAGCTCAAATGTAAGTTTTGGCCTCTAATTTGGAACTTGAGACATCCTACACGTATGATCTCTCAAGACATGTTTTGTGATGGCAAACACTTATGTAAGCTCAGATGTATGTTTTGGCCTTTAATTTGGAACTTAAGACATCATACGTGTATGATGTCTTTTGTGGAAAAATGAAGTGGATTTTATCCCAAAGGCTCTTAATCTTCAAGCAAATCTCGGCAACTTTCAAAATTCAATCTCAACACTTTTTGTGCAAGTTATGGTTAATACAAGCATGAACCTTGTCCAATTTCCGTCTTTTGGCACTTTTTAGCCCAAAAGTGCTCCAAATGCAATGAAATTTTGGCTAGGGACTTCTTTTATGCTAAACACTAGGATATACTCGGATGTCTGATTTGACCCAGACCTAGCCTAAAATTTTGTCTTCATACGCATATGATGTCTTTTGGCTCAGATTTCACTTTTGTTTCTATCCAAGGTGCTCCTTGATGAATACAGCAAGAATATGTGCTCACAAAAAAAATTGGATGTCAAAAATACACAAAACCACTATTTTTCACTTTTACCTTCTTGGAATTGCAAAAATATTCTTAAACTCAAAGATATGTATCCAAATGAGATGAAATTTTGCAGACAAGCTTAAATCATCATTTCTAAACCTCCTGTGTGGTCAGAAGTGCAATTGGACTTTCACATCTTGACTTGAGACATCATACTATGTGCTCAGATTTTGGAACTCTGTTTACCTTAGGTCTGTCTTATCATAAGCCAACAAATTTTAAAGCTCAAAACTACTCTCAAAACACAAATCTTACCTGTCACCTTCCATGAAGTGCAAAATCACACTTTTCTCTCAAGATATATGTCCAAAATGATCAAAATTGCTAAGCACACTCAAAATAATGTGTCAAAGCACCCTATAATGACAAATGATCAGTTTTCTTTCAAAATTGGTCCAGGAGTCTTCATAGGCGTATAAAGACTAATGGTGAATTTGCATCTCTAGTCAAGCCCAAACTGGTCTTTATGGTCTCCTTACTAGATTTTAATCCCTTTCAGATTCTTCCAGGAGTTTTTGTACCTTTCCAAGCTCAAACAAGCCAATTTTCCAATTTTTAGTCTTTTGTTTCTCGGCTTTTGTGTTTTCGGCACAAAATGTAAATCAAAATTCTACTTCCAAGGTGTACCTAGGGTAAAACACCCCTTTTGAATCAGTGATGAATAGCTCTAGATCAGAATCAAATCACTTACCTAAAGCTACTCCTACTCATCATATGGGGTTTTGCAATTGTGAATAGAAAAACGCTTCACTGCCACACACGGACTACCAAACGCTTTTATCACCTCACAAATCACTTGACCACCAACAACTACTCTAATCTACAACTAATACTACAAATCCTAACAAAATCTAACTAGTCACAGACCCTCATCAAGACACATGCTTCTTGGTTGTCCACTTGATCTCGAGATATTCTCTTCCAGATCCACTAAAGAAAAATGCTCTCTTTAGTCAAAACTAAATCAAGCAACCATCACACGAGTGCTAGTAGGATTACCTACTTAAGTCCTATCCCTGACAATGGTGCCAATGTTGTGCAAGTGAATCACACCACCTAGAAAGTGCATGTCACACTACCTAGATCAATATAATGTCAATCGAGCACAGAGATGACACAATAGGTGCACGGAGGAAATCTCTATAGCTTGTCAGCCTAAAACCATCCCACACATACAACACTCTAGAAGGCCAACTAAACCAAAATCAAGAATCTTATTTCTCTCAACTACACCACCCAACCCACATACACACAAATGAAAGAAAACTCACCAAATCATACCAGAATTGTATGAAACTTAAGGAACACCATCCCCTCACTAGGATACACTTGCCCCAAAGCCTCTACACTCAAAATCCTCACTCCAAACTGATCTGTTGCAAACGCATATAAAGACAGAGCAAAATTTTGAAAGTGCCCAAAACCAAAATCTATGTGTACCTATGCATAGCTTACGTCGCCATGCTTCTAACAACTACTTTGCGCAAAAAATAGACATCCTTTGATACACTTATGACCACAAATAGCTTGTAGATGTGTAAGTGTGTGTGCTCCATTTTGTGTGGAATGCTTGGCGTTGTTGTGTGACTCTCTCTCTTGCCTATCACAATGGTGCAATCGGATCTCCAATGCAATGAGCAAGCAGGGAGAAACATCGGGATGAAGCTCACACACACTCTCTCTTTTTCTCTCACACACAGCCAAGGGTAGCACAATATCTTGATTAAGATTAAAGTTCTTTTTACAAAATGACATATGTACCTTATACACTAAGGCTACCATAGATTAAACCAAAAAAATAGAGTTCAATGGGTCAAATGGCTTTGTATTTACAATTTAAAAGTGCCATTGCACCGCGGCTTATGCAACTAGAATAGCTACTCATTACAAATGATGTTTTTAACCATAATCTGCATCATTTCATAGCTCTCAAAAAATAAGACTTTGGTACAAAAATTGAGTTATGACGTAATGTTGACCGTTGGTCAATAGTGTGTTTTGTGTTGAATGGGACTTGAAATTCTAAATTTTTGTAGTGCCAATTTTGTTTAGCCTTTGTGTGTGTTGTGATTTTGTTTTAGGTGAGGTGCTTATATCACTCATCCGTTTTCTTGAAGCATTGAGTATGCATGCTTGAAGGTTCTCACATTGGTGGCTAAGAAATGTGGTATCTCTCTCTCTCTCTCTCTCTCTCTCTCTCTCTCTCTCTCTCTCTCTCTCTCTCTCTCTTCCTACACCTTTGCTCACGTCCTAAGCTCGTGATACAAAAACATATGTCATAGTTCTAGAGAGTAATCAATCAGCCTTGGAGATGGGAGAATGTGAGGAGTTTCAACCTTTGTCAAGGGGGGTGTTTAGAAGTGGATGGAGGACATGGGAGAAACATGATCATATAGCAAAAAGGTATCATTCTCTTCAATGGTGTAGTAGTGAGTGGCATTTTATTCATGGGACTCTCTCCTAGCAAGAAAACCCAAGTCTTTGAAGCTCCAATCTGCTTAAGATTGGGTTTCACTTATTCAAGTTCAATCTCTCTTCTCTTCACATATTACTTTCATCCTCGGCACTATACTCCTTTAAATTTTGAAGAATATGAAGACTTGGTGATTGGAAAATGTTTCCAAACATCCCACATTTGTTTCCTTGGTGTATGGAAATATTGGACTGTGATAGTTTTGGTCTTCATTATAGATGGGAAATTTGTGTATTGCTACATTTGGATCTTGTGTTAGTCCTCACCAAAATCTCTTCACTTCCTATATGTTGGAAGCAACAAAAACCTTGGTCTATTGTCTACATGTGAGGTAAATTTTTTGCAACACCTTTTAGTAGCTAGAGGCATGGGTTAAACTCTCCTAAATTTTAAAGATCCTAGAGCTTTTGACTTGATGAAGGTTCCTAGGCTCAATGGGTTTTATGAGCTAGAGTTAAGACATTTTCTCATACAAGCTCTTGAAGATCGCATCACGTACATCAACCTTGAACATGAGGAAGAGAAATCAATTTTTTACATCATATTGAGAGTTGCAATGATGGTGAACAATATAAAAAGTTGCAGGTTCTTTCAACCAAAATTAGTAAGTGAGGGCGAGCTTTTTGAAATGGAGCCTCTAAACCCAAACCAATGGGCCTACCCTCACAAAATGTTCGTAAAGAGGTACGCACACTACTTGGGGCACCACCTTATTTTGGGAGTGGACAAGAAAACCAATCAAAATAACACTTGCACTCACCCACTCAAGCAACACACTTTGAAAACCCCCTTACTCTATATACACTTTGGACACTTGAACACCATCAACGATTATGCAACCCAATTCCGTGCATCAAATGAAATATGCAATTTGTGGAATAGCATTCACCTTCTCCCCATAAGAATACCCATAATACATCCAAACTCCTCCTCTCTCAAGCACTCATCAAAAAAATCATGCGCACAAGACTTACCTCTCAAACACACAAGAGAATCACTTACATCAAACTAACACACTTTGCATAGAGAGCTCATCTCCATCTATGCAATGCCGTGACACAAATAAAATCACCATGAGAGGTAGCCACATGCATATGTAATGAAGCAAAAGATAGTTGGAGTGAGAAATTTCTTTAGACCAATTGAATAAGTGTGGAGAAACAAACCAATGGTAAATTGAGAATAGAACACTTACTTGATTTCTCGCACACCTTTTAAGGGAAGGACAGACGCTGGCTAACCCTCACAAATTGCGACACTTGAAAGTTTTGAAGATGATTTAATGATCATTAACATAACCATGAGAGAGATCATGATGTATTTACAAGTTATTGAGGTTCTACAAATGATTTATTGGGTTGATGGAGTAAGAGATTGTAGAATAGAAAGAGTGGAGGATAGAGTTGTACTTCCTCCAAAGAGGAGGGTTAGGAGGGAGGATGTGAAAGAGGGAGAGTTGGGGTTTTCTCTACTATTGATCAAGAAACAACATGAAGTTGAAAATATAGGTGTGTGTCCTTAAGTCTCTCCAAGGGGGGCTATTTATAGTTGTGTAGGAGTGGGATTATGCTACACTTAATTAGGGTAAGTGATTAGACCTAATTAAGGGTCCTTTGACCACTCATTGAATATTGGACATAAAAGGGACTATTTATTTACCAAAAATATCATTTTAGACCATGAAGGCTCCATAGGGGTGCATAATGTAGGTGGGCCCCACCATGAGGCCCTACGGGTGACTCCTGCGGGGTATCTCAACTTGTCTATCTTGGCATTTAGAAAGCATCTTTAGGTTGGTCCCATCACATGCAAGTGACCTTGAACACTCATTGCTCTTCTAGAAGATGAGTAGGGGAGAAATAAGATCTCACCCTCTTGATTTACTTGATTTACAGCTCCCTTTTGCTGCGAATCTAACAGATTTACACTATTTTGACCATAACTTTTTACCTGTAGCTCGGAATGACATGCTTCAAAAGGTAAATTTGACCTTCTCAACATGTTTGATATGAATTTGGACTATTCTTCACGCCCATGCACCAAGGAATTCGGTTTGGAAGGTCCACACTAAGCTAGGGAACCTTTCGCTTCCAAGTCTTCTTGTATGGGCCCTTTGCTTGTATGCATCCAAGGGGAATCATGCTTTTTCAAAAGGCTATGATGCTTAAACAAATAGAGGAGGGCCCAATATTATTTGCTTGTGAAAATAATATACAATTGGAGTCTTTTTGAAAGGAGAAAAACTATATGTATATTCTTAAGAGATATTGGGCCACCTATGTAGGGGGCATAGAAGACTTGTAGAGAGGGACCATAATCTTTGGTAAAGACAAGTGGAGGGTTGATTTCCATGGTAATTTATCTATATGGGATGGAAGATGGATATACTATTTTTCTACTACTAATTCACAAGAGGTAAGAAAGTTTGGGGGTAGATAGTTGGTTATTGTATGCTTACTTTTATTTACAAAGCAAAAAAGAAAAGGGTGGTAATATAAATATATGACTAAGGTGACATTTTTGGGAAGAGTACAATGTATGTGTCGCCACAAAGGTTAAACGAAGAGGGGGAATTTACTCTAGATAACTTAATAGCATAGAAAAATATATACACATATGAGGAAGAGGACGTTGAGTGGCTGACAAATGTTGCAAAAAGATGGTTACCATTTTATGCCACTCATATTAGCCCTCCCCCAAGCCTAGAGATATTCATATCTTTAGGAGGATGGTGTTGCTTCTTTTTCTTCTTGTTTTTTCTCTTTTTTTTGTCATTTTTCCTTTTCCACTTTTTTTTTTTTTCAATAGGAGGAGTGTCATGCACTCTTTTCCTCCATTAGACCTGCTTTTCATTACCTCAATCCCATAAATCAGAGATGGGAGGGTTGCCTTGGGTATGTTCAGATTCCAAAGCTGGTTCTTCTTTGCACATCAAAGCTTTAAAAATAGGTGGAGCATTTGCCAAGCCGAAGGGAGCGATGCCAATTTGGAGCTTAGACGATGTAGGCAGATGACTTTGTATCAACGTATTGATACGTTGAAAGTAGGGCTTTATTCTCCATCCATTGACTCTGGTCTTGTGGAGTTTTCCTGATAAATCTGCTAATCTGTAACTACCATTCCCAAACTTTGTTTTTATCATGAAAGGTCCCTCCCATCTTTGCAAAAACTTTTTGTCAAGTCGAGTATCAAGTCGGTTATCATAGCGAAGAACCAACATACCTTCCTTCAATCCTTTCCCCTTGAGCTTCTTGTTGATTTTGTCCCTTTGGCTTGTCGCTTTGGTGATGTAGTGATCAATGGACTCTTCTCTATCTAGCTCAAGTCGTTGGAGATCTAAGATCCTTTCATGTAGAACCTCTTTTGGTTTTTTTGCCACTCTTGCAAGAATACGCAAGCTTGAGAGCTCTACCTCAATGGGGAGAAGTGCCTCCTGTCCATAAACTAGATGAAAAGGGGTGAATTGGGTAGATACCTTGAAAGATGTCCTATACGCCCAAAGAGCACCCGTCAAATGGCGATCCCAATCATTAGTCCGGTCCACAACCTGCTTACAAATGATCTTACATATCATTCCATTCACTTTTTCCACCAATCCATTGCATTGAGGATAGTAGGGTGTGGAATGCAGGTGTTTCACTTTTAACCTCCTCAAGAGATCATTCAAAAGGTCAGCCCTAAAACCCGGGCCTCGATCTGATAAGATTTCTAGGGGTGTTCCAAACCTACTACAAATATGGTCAAAAATAAACTTTGATACCTCTTCAGCTGTGATTCGGGTTGTGCTTGTTGCTTCCGCCCATCGTGTCATGTAGTCAACACCCATGATGATGAAAACCTTCCCTGTAGAAGTACGAGGTAGGGGACCTATTGCATCCACACCCCACTTTTCAAAAGGGCCATAAGATATTATTGGGACTCGAGGCTCATATGTTGGTCGTCTATCCCAAGCAATTTGGCATGGCTTACATGCCTTACACCAATATTGGACATCACGGTGTAAGCTCAGCCAAATAAACCCTGCTTGTAAAATCTTCCTACTTGTAATATCTTGAGAAAAGTGACCACCACAGACATCATCATGACATGAAAGAAGAATTTTCTCTATCTCTTGCACACCTGGCACTCTCCTCAAGACCAAATCTTTCCCTTTGTGATATAAATCATCCCCGATCAACTGGTAAGGTGTGGCCTTCTTAACTAGTCTATGTCTTTGCACCTTGTCTAAGTGTTTGGGACACTCACCTGCTTGTAGAAAGAAGATAATGTTTTTTAGCTCCTCTTGACCTTGATATTTGGGTTCATATAGTTTCACACCTCCTACTGCCATTTGAAGCTTTTCATTTGCGAGTAAGTCTGCTTCCTTGTTATGAGTTCTCACAATGTGTTGTACCTGTGTTGCTTTAAAACCCTTCATCAAAGCTCTTACACTACTAAGCCACTCAAACAATGTACGATTCTTGCACCTCCAAGTCCCTTGGATTTTCCTGACCACTAGCAAAGAATCACCTTTTATAATAAGTCTTTGTATGCCTAATTCTTTGCATTCTTCTAACCCAAGGGTTAGAGCAACATAGTCAGCCTCATTGTTAGAGTAAACGTTGGGTAGAGTGATACCTTTTCTAACCATTACCTCGTTTTGTGGGTTCAAAATGATGATCCCCCCTGCTGCTTTGTCTTGTTGGCGTTGATAAGCTCCGTCAAAGCATAAAGTATGGGCATTATCAATCTCCTTCACTTTGAACTGTTTTGAGCCTTCCTCTCGTTGTAGTCGTGATCCTTCCCTTTCTCTCACTTTGTAGGTGAGAATGTCTGCAAGTCCTGCTCTTGTGCTATCTTCTACAAGGAAAGTGTATTCAAATTCTTGGAGTTCAAGCAGCCACTTTGCTATTCTAGATGAGAGGCTCATGTGTTGTACTACATATGGTAGATTGTGCTCTAAGGTGAGAAAAACAAATGGCACAGGGAGAAGATACGATCGAAACTTCCTTACCGCAAACAAGATTGAAAAGACCACTTTCTCCATTTCAGTGTATCCCTTCTCGGCTAGAGTCATCACCTTGCTTGCAAAATAGATCGGCCTCATGTATGATGTTTAAGGATCTTTTTGCATCAAAACAACACCAATTGCTTCGAAACCTACACTTGGAGTGACATAGTAGGTCTCCTTTGGATCTGGTGGCATTAGGATTGGGAGAGAGCTAAGAATGCCCTTCACTTCCTCAAAAAAAATTTCATGTTCCCTCCCCCATTCAAATGTAGATTGGCTTGCCAACCTATGCAAAGGGGCAATGGCTTCTGCTAGGAGATGGATGAAGCGAGACATGTACCTCACTTTGTGGTTGAAGGTCATTAGCTCCTTAGTTGTTGTTGGTGGAGATAATGACAAAAGGGCCTCTACTTTAGAGGGATCCACTTGAATTCCTTGTGAAGAAACCACATGGCCTAGAAAAACCACCTGAGATTCACCGATATGACACTTCTCTAGGTTGAGTTGTCCCCCAAATTGATGGAGCCTCTTAAGCCCCTATTCAACCTTTTGGCAGTGAAGTGATCTACAACTATAAATACAGAAATCATCCATAAAGACTCTTATAGATTTTCCAAAGAATGGCTGAAATACAAATATTGTGAATCTCATGAAGGTGCTAGGAGCATTGGTGAGCCCAAAAGGCATTACTCTGAATGCAAAACATCCCCAAGGTGTGATGAAGGTGGTTTTTGGTTGGTCCTCTTCTGCTATTCTAATTTGAAAATATCCTGAATACCCATCACACACAGTGTAGCATTCGTGACTTGCTACTTCATTCAAAATTTCATCTTGGAAAGGGAGAGGGAAGTGGTTCCTCTTTGTCGCAGCGTTGAGGGGTTTGTAATCCACGCAGACCCTCCACTTACCATTCTTCTTGGGAGTGACTACAATAGGTGATACCCATTCGGAGTTGGATACTGGATAGATGAAGCCAGCCTTCAAGAGTCGATTCACTTCTTGTAGGAGAGCCTTTTGTTGCACAGATCCTAGTCGCCTTAACTTTTGAGCCACGGGTTTGGTCCCTGGTTTCAATTCAATTCGATGCTCTATTACATCTACACCTCTTATTTGTGAGTAGTCAGTGATAAACAAATTGGGATACCTCCTTAACATATTGATGTAGGACCTCTTCTCCTCACAAGTAAGATCTTTTGCAAGCATCTTCTCAAATCCTTCTTCAAGGTGGTGGCATCTTTCATCCCCTCGTGTGTGATTGTCTGTTGGCTTTTCTTCTACAGAAACATCTTGGGTGTTGGCGTTGAATACAATTCCCATTACCTCCAAAGAAGACTCCTCTTCACTGGTTGATGCACTGGTTGATGCTTCCTCATCACTTGAGTAAGGACTCTCCTCCTCGCTCTTTTCATCTGTCGTGGTTTCATAGTTGATATCTAGTTGCTTTCCTTCTCGCCAATCATACACCACCGGTTGACCCTTCTTAAGAATCAAATGACCACTTCCCCATTTTTTATCTGCATTCACAACAATGAGCCAAGGCCTCCCTAGGATGATGGGATAGCCCTCCCCCTTAGCTGGCATGACATACATATCCACTCGTGCATCTATGTTACATACAAAGACTTTTACATTTTCAATGATCCCCAAACACTTCACACTTGAGTTGTTGGCTAGCCTAGCTTGACAATTAGAGGACTTTGTAATTTCAAGCCCTAACTTGTTCATTGATTTTTCTGTGATCACACACATTTGAGCTCCACCATCAACATATACATTAGACACCTTTTTACCCCTTATGTAAGCATCCACAATGGGTTCCACATCTTTTTGTAGCTTTGAGGCCACAACCTTAATGGAAAGATTTGCTTTCTTTTTTGGAATTCTTGTACTTACCAACTTTGGCCATTGCCTGCTTACTTTGGCTGATAGGTGTAGAAGTTGAGGCCATGAAATGTTTGGCTTTTGGGTTTGTAAATCCTCCAGGATGTTGTAGGGCTCTAGCTCCTTTCCCAATGGAAAGTCGTTGATACCAATTTCCCTTCGCCTTGATCTTTTTTTCCTGCTACTTTCAGCTTCTTCCATCTTTGACTTCTTCTTCTTGTCCCTTCTGGCTGAATTTGTTCCTTCACTTCTCATGTCTTCATCCTTATCATGTGCTCTTGTGCGTTTTTCTGCCGGCATAACATCAAAGTTTAGAGTATGCTCATCTATTACCTCTTCTAGCTTGATGATGTTGACTCCTCTTTCTTCCTCCTCATGTGGGACGGGAGATATATTTGCTGGTGGTGGTGATCGACGAAGGATTTGTGGGCCTTGAGCTAGTTCTTGCTACACAGTGAGAGGAGGCGGTCTGGGGGGATATATGTCGCCCAAAAGTCGCCTTGGATGTGGACAATTGTACATGCCATGGCCCATTTCATTGAAATTCCAACATCGCAACTCTTGAGTTTGTCTTCGTTGATTGCGATTCCCTTCTCTTGGTTGTCGTTGTTGAGGTAGTCCCTGTACTAGATTCAGAGTGAGGTTCTTAAGCTGTTGAGTTAGCCTTTGTAAAACCTCTTGTTGAGAGTTATCTCCTATTTGTGAAGATTGTGCAAGAGGGGCCCTAATTGGTGCTTCCATGGTTTGTGAAGACTCCCTCTCACTCACTTCATTCAAACCCCTTGCTCTATGTTCTTGGAAGTGTAGTTTTCTAAACTTGATGATGGCTACCTCACGTGCTTCTTCGAAGGTGGATGGGAATTTTAGCTCTACTTTAGCCTTTAAAGGTGGATACAAGCCAACCATGAATCTCTCTTTTTTTAGAAAGTTAGGTGCACCACCATGATTTTCTAATGTAGCCTCCCACCTACCCCATAGATTGACAAAGGTTGCTTCATAAGAGGGATAGTCTTCAAGTGATACCTGCTTATGTCCAATAAGACATTTCCATAGTCCTTTAGAAGTATCACCTTGCCCGAACTTGGAGAGGAAGCTTGCTCGCAGTCTCTCCCAATTGGACTTGATTTGGGGTTGCAAGGTCTCATACCATGCTTTAGCTTCTGCTTTTAGAACCAACGGGAAGGCTCGTAGCTTTACTTCCTCTTCATCTCTCCCGAATATGAGATGTGCCATCTCCACGTTGTCAAGAAACTCTTGCGCATCTTCTCCACTTCTTGCATAGAACGTGGGAAAAGAACTTGACATTTTGTTTAGACTTTTTGAAATTTCTTTTTTTAAAAGAAACTTTTCTCTTACGGGCCGCACAAGATTGTTGACACTATAAATCTGATTACATTAAAATGAAAATGTACACATCCATTGTTAATTTGTACTTTATCATAGGTAGAATAAATGGATTAATTGAAGCATTGATTTCATTGAGGCGAGTGGATCCAAATATCCTCCTTATGATAGATTGAAACCTAAACTTAGTTGTAATGATTATATGAATGGATTGCCAAGCAATAGGCCTAAAAGGTTCATTGTTTTGATCGTGTTTCATGTGCTACTCCTCGTTGTTGGTTTAAAGACCTCGTTCCTTCATATGGCCCTTGAGCACCCCTTCACCACTCCTTGTTCTTGCCTTTAAAAAAAAATGAAAATGTGAACATCAAAAGAAGTTTCATAATTGATGATTGGAAGTATAATTGGAATCGGGTGATGCCAGTATTTCTCTGAGTCTTTCTGCACCAAACATAAAAACAATGCATTGCTGGAAAAAGACTTTTCTATCTATGTGAACATTTACTCTAATGTGTTGTGCAAAATGAAATGGATAGATGGGAACTCCATTGTTCATCACTAAAAAATTTGAAGGTAACTTGGAAATATGTTCCTCAGTGGGGGCACCACTTTATGAGGGCGAGGTTTTTGAAATGGGGCCTCTAAACCCAAACCAATGGGCCTACCCTCACAAAATGTTCGTAAAGAGGTACGCACACTACTTAGGGCACCACCTTCTTTTGGGAGTGGAGAAGGAAACTAATCAAAATAACACTTTCACTCACCCACTCAAGCAACACACTTTGAAAACCCCCTTACTCTATATACACTTTGGACACTTGAACACCATCAACGATTATGCAACCCAATGCCGTGCATCAAATGAAATATGCAATTTGTGGAATAGCATTCACCTTCTCCCAATAAGAATACCCATAATACATCCAAACTCCTCCGCTCTCAAGCACTCATCAAAAAAATCATGCGTACAAGACTTGCCTCTCAAACACACAAGAGAATCACTTACATCAAACTAACACACTTTGCATAGAGAGCTCATCTCCATCTATGCAATGCCGTGACACAAATAAAATCACCATGAGAGGTAGCCACATGCATATGTAATGAAGTAAAAGAGAGTTGGAGTGAGAAATTTCTTTAGACCAATTGAATAAGTGTGGAGAAACAAACCAATGGTAAATTGAGAATAGAACACTTACTTGATTTCTCGCACACCTTTTAAGGGAAGGACAGACGCTGGCTAACCGTCACGAATTGCGACACTTGAAAGTTTTGAAGATGATTTAATGATCATTAACATAACCATGAGAGAGATCATGATGTATTTACAAGTTATTGAGGTGCTACAAATGATTTATTGGGTTGATGGAGTAAGAGATTGTAGAATAGAAAGAGTGGAGGATAGAGTTGTACTTCCTCCAAAGAGGAGGGTTAGGAGGGAGGATGTGAAAGAGGGAGAGTTGGGGTTTTCTCTACTATTGATCAAGAAACAACATGAAGTTGAAAATATAGGTATGTGTCCTTGAGTCTCTCCAAGGGGGGCTATTTATAGTTGTGTAGGAGTGGGATTATGCTACACTTAATTAGGGTAAGTGATTAGACCTAATTAAGTGTCCTTTGACCACTCATTGAATATTGCACATAAAAGGGACTATTTATTCACCAAAAATATCATTTTAGACCGTGAAGGCTCCATAGGGGTGCATAATGTAGGTGGGCCCCACCATGAGGCCCTACGGGTGGCTCCTACGGGGTATCTCAACTTGTCTGTCTTGGCATTTAGAAAGCATCTTTAGGTTGGTCCCATCACATGCAAGTGACCTTGAACACTCATTGCTCTTCTAGAAGATGATTAGGGGAAAAATAAGATCTCACCCTCTTGATTTACTTGATTTACAGTTCCCTTTTGCTGCGAATCTGACAGATTTACACTATTTTGACCATAACTTTTTACCTGTAGCTCGGAATGACATGCTTCAAAAGGTAAATTTGACCTTCTCAACATGTTTGATATGAATTTGGACTATTCTTCACGCCCATGCACCAAGGAATTCGGTTTGGAAGGTCCACACTAGGCTAGGGAACCTTTTGCTTCCAAGTCTTCTTGTATGGGCCCTTTGCTTGTATGCATCCAAGGGGAATCATGCTTTTTCAAAAGGCTATGATGCTTAAACAAATAGAGGAGGGCCCAATATTATTTGCTTGTGAAAATAATATACAATTGGAGTCTTTTTGAAAGGAGAAAAACTATATGTATATTCTTAAGAGATATTGGGCCACCTATGTAGGGGGCATAGAAGACTTGTAGAGAGGGACCATAATCTTTGGTAAAGACAAGTGGAGAGTTGATTTCCATGGTAATTTATCTATATGGGATGGAAGATGGATATATTATTTTTCTACTACTAATTCACAAGAGGTAAGAAAGTTTGGGGGTAGATAGTTGGTTATTGTATGCTTACTTTTATTTACAAAGCAAAAAAGAAAAGGGTGGTAATATAAATATATGACTAAGGTGACATTTTTGGGAAGAGTACAATGTATGTGTCGCCACAAAAGTTAAACGAAGAGGGGGAATTTACTCTAGATAACTTAATAGCATAGAAAAATATATACACATATGAGGAAGAGGACGTTGAGTAGGCTGACAAATGTTGCAAAAAGATGGTTACCATTTTATGCCACTCAGTAAGCTTTACTGTTTTATGTGTGTGTCCTTAGAGAAGAACATTCAAGATCTTTGATCCTAGAGGGTGCTTCTAGGAATTTTGGCTAATGAAGGTGGTTTACACAACCACTTTGTTAACCCACAATAATGGACTTTTAAAGAACTTTGGTAGAGCCAACAATTTCTCAAGTACAAGAGCCAGAGGTAAATCAGAGGGAAGGCTTGATTTGGTGAGCCCGGAAGGAGAAGTGGTGATGAAAGAGAAAGTGGTTCTAGAAGGATCGATAAGCAACAATGAAGCAGAGTACAATGTTCTACTCAGTAGGTTGGAGATGTGATTATCCCAAAAGATACAACAACTTATGGTGAAAGGTGATGCTTTGTAATGGAATTGGACTTGTAACATGGAAAGTAGCGGCATTAAAATAACTATAGTGATCATTTTTAAGAGAATTCTTCAAGAGAATAAAGAGAAGACTTGATGATAGATAGCAACATATTCATTATACCTTATTAGCTTAGCGTGAACAATACTTTTCAAGAGAGATAATTAGAGAAATTGACAATAGTTGAGGACCGGATTTACTTGGAGTCGGTCCCCCTGCAAAAGATTCTCCCATAATGAGAGACTTGGTACAATACAAGATTTGTGTTCCTTAAGGCCTAATCAATGCAATGAAGATGAAAAGCTTCATGCATCAAAATTATGCCCTTAATCAACTTAATGAAAGCATTAACTTGTCCTGACCTCGGACCTCAAACACCTTCATAGGTGGAGAGAGCTAGAATGGAATGATGGTAGGGAAGAGGAATTAGAAGTAGCATACAAGAAGAAGTACCTTCCTCCCCATAGATTACTCTTGTAGCTTAGCTTAGCTGAGCATGCCATTGAAGTTTGGCTCTTGGTTTGATTTGCATTCCATAACCAAGAGTTGTTGGTGTAGGCTCTCAACTTCTCAAGCTTGGAGAAGGAAATGGAGTTCTTTGCTTCACACCATCAAAGTGTGTGTGTGTGTGTGTGTGTGTGTGAGAGAGAGAGAGAGAGAGAGAGAGAGAGAGAGAGAGAATAAGGATGCCCAAGTCAGGCCCCTCTCATGCTTGGTCTCTCTCTCTCTCTCTCTCTCTCTCTCTCTCTCTCTCTCTCTCTCTCTCTCTCTCTCTCATTATTTAATTATATCATTTGGACAAGTGTCCTCTTTTCCCTCTTTGAGAGAAAGAGCTTAATTATTTATTTAAATGCATATAAATTCTCATTGGACCCCTTTAAAGTCTATCCAATAGGATTCAAACACATCATGAGGGCAAAATGGGGAGGATCTTGACATGTGTCTTCTCTTGAGAGATCATGTTTGAATTAGACACTTCAAGCACCTTAGTCATTTAAGCATGACAAGCACCTCAAGCTTGGGCAAGGTTCCCACAAACACCTTAAGCACCTTAGTCAGCAAGCACCACAAGCACCTCAAGCTTTGGTAGGGTTCCCACCTCAAGGTCAGACCCAGTTTGCTTAAGGTCCTAGGTCTAAGGACTTTTAACACTAACCTTTGGAGGTCTTTAATGAAGCTAACCCTAAGGTCTTCTAAGCTCCATTATATGAACATGTCTATATTCTACCTCTTGTTTACATTCATCTCCCCCATATTAAATGATCATTCAATATGAGAAAGTGTTTTTGGAATAGGTAGACATTAAGTGATCAATTCAATATGAGAAAGTTTTTTTGGAATAGGTAGATATTATATTTGACATTAGGAAAAGTTTGGACTCAAAAATGGGCCTTGTAAGAATTGTTGATGTGGCATAGCTTTCAAAAAGTGGGGATCGGTAAATTTTTTACGGATAAGATCCAAAATTGTCGGAGGTTGGATATTTAGAATCTACTCTTCAAATGCTATCTATTGATATATAGCATGCATGTATCGGACATTGCCTTCATGTAGATCTAGAAAAAGGTGATTTTAGATTACCATAACGGTAAAAACAAAACCTGGCTAATTGAAAAAAATGGCATAACTTTCATAGAAGTCATCCAAACTTTTCGGACCTTGGCTCTTTAAAATCCATTTTTCAAGAACTTTCCAATGATAGGTCATATCATGGGGTTCTAAGCAATATTTAGAGGGGTCTACCGGGTTGCTTTCTTTTGTACAACTTTGATGATGTGGCACTCTTAAAAGGCCCAAAAATGAGTTCAAAATTTTCCTAATGTGACATGATTTGCTAATTGTGAAACAAATTCTTGGTATTTGGGCTTGTAAGAATGAAAGACTTAGATCCAAATTTTCTATCATTCGTAAACTTTTGGGAGAAATTGAAGAAGTCTCCTAAAAATGATCACTTTAGTTATTTTAATTCCGCTACTTTCCATGCTAGAAGTCCAATTCCGTTACATTGGAATCATAGCTACTGGTTTTATTTTCTTGTTTAAGAAGAGAGGTTCTTAAGTTGTCCACGAAAGGTTGGACTTGTTAATTGCAAGAGGGTAAGTGGAACAGGGATCTATTTTCTCGGTGGAAAGAACTTAGTTTGAGGTACACCGTTGGGAACTATAGACCTAATAATGAAGTCTTTCGGGACTAACCTTAGGCTTAACCATTATTGACCTAATAACAAATTCGATAGGGACCATAATCCATCGGGCACTGTTAGACCCTCTCTACTACTCTTTGCAATCAACAATCTCTAAACCACGGGTGTAGTTCCTTGAGAGCCAATTTTGAAGAGTCAAGAAGGGTAGCAACTACGATTTTGAGGTATCAAAGCACAAAGTACTACTTACATAAGTTTAATTAGCATGGTTGATAATAATAAAGAGAAATTTAGCCGTGTACCTAGAGTCTCAAAGAGACCCTTCCAAAAAGTATTGGTCATTCGAGGATCTCTATCCGACACTATTGATGTTGGCAAGCCATGGTGTTTAAAAATTTGGGATATGAAGAGGGTTGCCATTTGGTGTGCCTTGATAGTCTTTTTGACAGGTATGAAATGTGCTTGTTTGCTAAACCTGTCAACTATCGTCCATATTCCCATATTCCTATGGATAGACTTGGATAATCCAAAGATAAAATCCATGGATATGCTCTCCCATGCTGAATTAGGAATTGGCAATGGCTGGAGTAATCAAGGTTGCTTCCCCCTATCATACTTGGTCTTTTGGCATACCACACATTTGGAAACATACTCTTGTATGTCCACTATTATGGTAGGCCAATAGAAATATGTCTCTACTCCTTGAAGAGTAGGTTGAATCCCTCGATGCCCCAAATAGGGAGGAGAATGGGACTCATACTTTACTTTCTCACAAAGAGAGTGAGTAACACATAGCCGATTGCCATGGACAAGATAACCATCCTGCAAAGTGAATGGTTCTTCTTTATTCCTTGATGCAAGGGCTGAAATTACATCTTTAAAATTGGGGTCAATAGCATACTCATATATCATGCAAGATAGATCATTGTGATTTGCTCTAGACACCGTATTGGCCCTTGGCTGTCATGATAGTGCATCAGCTATTTGATTGTGTTTGACAGGAATGTGAGCATATGAAAATTAAATTGCAAAAGAAAAATTTTCCCACCTCATTTGTTTGTCAGAGATCTTGGTTTGCTTCATGAAGTACTTAAGACTTTGGTGATCCATTCTTAGGATGAATGGAGTCCCCAAAAGGTAGTGCATCCATGTATCAAGGGCATGTAGGACAGCTTGTAGCTCCTTTTTGTAGATGCCCATTACATGCTCATTGGAATTGAGCCTTTGACTCTCATATCCTATGGTATGTCCTTCTTGAAGCAAGACTGCTCCAAGGAAATCTTAACAAACATCACATTGGACCTCAAATGGTTTTGAGAGGTCCGGAAGTGTAAGCGCAGGTTGAGAGGTAAGCTTTTCTTTAAGCTTGTCAAAAGAATTTTGCTCCTTGGCAGACCATACGTACTTAACATTTTTCTTTTTCAAGTCATGTAATGGGTCCTGCTATTTGGGAGAACTTAGCTCTATGAAGCGTCTATAATATGCATACATACCAAAAAGATTTTGTAGCTCATGTAGATTCCTTGGGTTAAGCAATCCGTTTATTACCTCTAACTTTGTTGGATCCATACGAATACCATCTTGAGAGATAATGTGACCTAAGTATTGAATAATATACAGTAGGGTCAAAATATTCTCTCCATTAGGCGGCTAAACGTGGCTGGAGAATTTGTCAAGCCAAAGGGCATAACAAGATATTCATAAAGACCAAACGTTGTGTGAAACACGGTCTTTATGATATCTTGATTCACTATCTTTATTTGATGATAGCCACTTTTAAGGTCAATCCGACTGAAGTAGGTCGAGCCTTGTAGCTTATTGAATAGACCTTCTACCCGTGGTACAGGAAATTTGTTTTTGATAGTGATATGGTTTAGTGATCGACATTCGGTATGTACCATCTTTCTTTTGCACTAGAAGGACTAGTGATCAAAAGGGAAAGGAACTAGGCCTCACCATCCCTTTATCTACCAATTCATGCACTTGCCTCATAATCTCCTCTTGTTGAGCTTGAGAAAATCTATAAGGAGACTTATTAGGTGGTGAGTTCCCAAGTAGAAACTCTATGTTATGATCATCATCCCCTCGTTTTGGAGGTAGCTCTCCAAGGATTTCTTCGATAAAAACATCTTGGAATCCATTTAATCAATTAGAAAACTCTAATTCCTCTTGATTCCTATCATCTTTACCTAAAACATTAGGGTCATTAGTGGATTCTTTGACAAAAATCATGTATGCAAAAATCGAGCTTTTCATTGACTTATCAAAAGAAGGTGAATTTACAAGTGGTATAGTATGACCAGACTTATTAGCATCTATATACATGCTCGTTTCCCTGTAGGCACACTAGATTCTCCTTTCAGGGAACTTTATGTTGGCAGCTATGCGGTTGAACCATGGTACCCCTAGGATAGCATCCTCATGTTGGAGAGGGGAGATGTGTTGGAGAGGGAGATGAAGAAATCTTCTTTGGTGGACATAGCTTTGGACATGAAGCCACAACTTCCCAATTAAAGGTGTGATGGAGGCTTGTTGTCCCTTGAAAGCTTCATCAAAAGTGACCATATCTCCCATCTCAAAAGCTTGTATGCCCAGCTTGGTGGCCAACTCCTTTGATATAAAGTTGTGAGTAGATCCAGGGTCAAAGAGAATAAGTGAATCATGCTCCCTCACCTTTCCCCAAGCATAGGAAAGGGATAAGCCTTTGCAATGAGTATCCTCTTTTGGAGCTTCAACCATGGAAGCACTAGGAGTGTCATTGAGTACATTTCTTTTGGGGAAAGAATGATAACCATGTCCTTGCTCCCCACACTTAAATCATTTATGGTCTTTATGAAAGGCCTCTAATTCTTTGGAAGAGAGATTATTTTTACCTTTGTAAGCTCCATTCTCCTTGGCCTTGTTGTTGTTGGTGTGAAGCAAAGAACTCTATCTCCTTCTCCAAGATTGCAAAGTTGAGAGCCTATTATAGAATAAGCAACGAGCCTATTATAGAATAAGAAACATATGTCATAGTTCTAGAGAGTAACCAATCAGCCTTGTAGGTAGGAGAATGTGAGAGTTTCAACCTTGTCAAGGGGGGTGTTTAGAAGTGGATGGAGGACATGGGAGAAACAGGATCATAGAGCAAAAAGGTATCATTCTCTTCAATGGTGTATTAGTGTGTGGCATTTTATTAATGGGACTCTCTCCTAGCAGGAAAGTCCAATCCTTTGAAGCTCCAATCTTCTTAACATTGGGTTTCACTTATTCAAGTTAAAGCTCTCTTCTCTTCACATATTCCTTTCATCCTCGGCACTATACTCCTTTAAACTTTGAAGAATATGAAGACTTGGTGATTGGCAGCAGATGTTTCCACACATCCCACATTTGTTTCCTTGCTGTATAGAAATATTACATTGTGATAGTTTTGGTCTTCATTATAGATGGGAAATTTGATTATTGCTACATTTGGATCTTGTGTCAATCCTCACCAAAATCTTTTCACTTCCTATGTGCTGGAAGCAACAAAAACCTTGGTCTATTTTCTATATATGTGGTAAAATGTTTGCAACACCTTTTAGTAGCTAGAGGCATCGATCAAAATCTCCTAAATTTTAAAGATCCTGGAGCTTTTGACTTGATGAAGGTTCCTAGGCTCAATGGGTTTTATGAGCTAGAGTTAAGAGATTTGCTCATACAAGCTCTTGAAGATCGCATCACATACATCAACCTTGAACATGAGGAAGAGAAATCAATTTTTTACATCATATTGAGAGTTGCAATGATGGTGAACAATATAAAAAGTTACAGGTTTTTTCAACCGGATTTGGTATGCTTTACCGTTTCATGTGTGTGTCCCTAGAGAAGAACTTTCAAGATCTTTGATCTTGGAGGGTGCTTCTGGGAATTTGGCTAATGAAGGTGGTATACACAACCACTTTGTAGCCAACAATAATGGACTTTTAAAGAACTTTGGTAGGGCCAACAATTTTTCAACTACAAGAGCCACAGGTAAATCGGGGGAAAGGCTTGTTTTGGTGAGCACGGAAGTAAAAGTGGTGATGAAAGAGCAAGTGGTTCTAGAATGATTGGTAAGCAGCAATGAAGCAGAGTACAATTTTCTACTCAGTAGGTTGGACATGTGCTTATCCCAAAAGATACAATGACTTATGGTGAAAGGTGATGCTTTATAATGGAATTGGACTTGTAACATGGAAAGTAGCGGGATTAAAATAACTATAGTGATCATTTTTAAGAGAATTCTTCAAGAGCATAAAGAGAAGACTTGATGATAGATAGCAACATATTCATTACACCTTATTATCTTGGCATGAACAATACTTTGGAAGAGAGATAATTAGAGAAGTTGACAATAGTTGAGGACCGGATTTACTTGGAGCCGGTGGTCCCCCCTCCAAAAGGCTTTTGTATTATGGATTCTCCCATAGTGAGAAATTCTCATTGGACCCCTTTATAACCTATCCAATAGGATTCAAGCACACCATGAGGGGAAAATGGGGAGGATCTTGACATGTGTCTTTTATGCTTCTTAAGAGATCATGTTTGAATTGAACACTTCATGCAACTTAGTCATTTAAGCATGACAATCTTATATGTCTCTTGAGAGATCGTGTTTGAATTGAACACTTCAAGAACCTTAGTCATTTAAGCATGACAAGAACCTCAAGCTTGGGCAAGGTTACCATAAACACATTAAGCACCTTAGTCAGTAAGCACGACAATCACCTCAAGCTTGGGTAGGGTTCCCACCTCAAGGTCAGCCCCAACTTGCTTAAGGTCCTAGGTGTAAGGACTTTTAACACTAACCTTTGGAGGTCTTTAATTAGGCTAACCATAAGGTCTTCTAAGCTCCATTATACGCACATGTCTATATTCTACCTCTTGTTCCCATTTATGTCCCCCATATTAAATGATCAGTTCAATATGAGAAAGTCTTTTTGGAATAGGTAGATATTAGATTTTGTGACATGTTTCGCTAATTGTGAAACAAATTCCGTGTATTTGGGCTTGTAAGAATGAAATAATTAGATCCAAAGTTTCCATCATTCATAAACTTTTGGAAAAATTTCAAGAAGTACAACTCTATCACATCCCTAAAAAAGAAAATCATGATGCAGACTTATTAGCTCAACAAGCAATCTCAGGTCAAAATGAAGTGCAAGTCATCATTGCAGCTATAACAATGAAGGGACCACAATATGCAGGCATGGATTTCTTAGCACATATGGTTTACATCATGGAGGGAGAATTTCCTAAAGATTTGTTAACGGCACAAAGAAGGAGGCTCATCAAGAAGGCATGCTCATTTCTTTGGTTTGAGGGGGCTTTGTATACCAAAAGGGTAAGGATCTTGTTTGTAGACGAGTACCATGCACTAGTGAAGTTCCTCATATCTTGAGAGGGTTGCATGAAGAAGCTTATGGGGGTCATGTTTTTCATGAGCTAACAATCCAAAAAAACTTGTTAGCTAGATATGTTTGGCCAAGTATGCATGGGGATGTCCAAAATTGGTGTAGAAGCTACCAATATTGCCAAATCATGGCAACGGTAAAGTCTATATCCTTGTGCTATCAATTATATGACAAGATGGGTACAAGCACAAAGTATAGCATGAGTAAATAAAAAGACAGCAAGTAGCTTTGTCTACACCCAAATCTATTGCAGGTTTGGTACACCTCTTGAAATTGTCTCTGATAATTGTCCAGGTTTGAGAAAGGGCTTACTAACGGAAGTGTGTAATGAGCTTAAATTCACCATAGAAATAGCACACCATATTATCCTCAATCAATTGGTTTGGTAGAGAAAGCTAATAGAATCATTGTAGGAATCATAAGGAAGATGGTGAAAAGTAAGCCAAAGGTATGGGATCGTTTCTTAGATGGGGTATTATGGGCATTTAGGACAACTTACAAAGATGCTACACAATTCACTCCATTCCACTTAGTGTATGGACAACAGGCTTTGCAATCAATTGAACTTTCCATTCCTACTATAAATCTTATAGGTAGATAGGAACAAAAGGGCAATGAAGCATGCGATCAATAGGCTCCTCATTATGGTGGAATACTAGAGTGGAAAAGAGAGTCGGCATAAAGGTGCTACAAGAAGAAAGCTTTGCAACTAAGGAGAAGCTTGACGAGGGTATCAAAGACAAAAGGATTAAAGAGAAGAGCCTAGTCCTTCACTACAACAATACGTGGGACAACAAGTTTGATGCTAAGTCTGAGAATAAATGGGAAGGGCTTTACATTGTAAAGAAATCTTATACAAGCGGCGGCTCCTACCAATTGATTGATTTGGATAGAAAGGTGCACCCTAGGAAGGTCAACGGCTATCGACTCAAGCCTTATCTAAGTTGCATCCTTCCAAGAGATTGGAAGATGGAACAAGCCAAAGAGAAAACAAGGGAGCTATCCTACTATTGTTGCACTGCTCACGCATTGAAGTCATGTGCAACTAGGTGTAGAACCTTTGAAGGAAAAGAAGCATCAAGAAGGTGAGGAACCTTGGAGAAGGCATTGCAAAATTATCCACAACTTTCATTCCAGTATAGCCAATTGATGGTACATGAATGAACCATCAACTAAGGGGGGGACTAAATGATAGTTGTTTTTCGGTCCAACTAGAAAAGAAATAGAAAAAATATCAAATATAGACAAAATAAACCGAATATTTATATATGTACATAATTCTAATAATCTATTTATGCATAGGTAAAATGGTGGGATAAATAACCGTCGTCGATCTTTCTCATGGAAACCCCACCTTTTGCTTTATATTAACTTTAGGTGTGCGTTATAAATAAATGTGAGTTTGCATATGTATATTATAGTTGAGGGTTTTTAAATAAATAAATAAAATTGTCTTCACCTATACTTTGTTATTATAAGCTTACCCATATAGCTTTCTATGATACTCCTTGTATATATCCATAGGGTAATAAATAAGATTAGTAATATCTCCACATGGGAAAATAGCTTTAGGAGGACATTTTTCGAAAGGACATGTACAGTTTTAGGGAATTAAGGAGACTTGAATGCAAAGAACATGAGGTGATTAGCTCCACATTTGATTTCAAAAGAAGAGTTATGCATTTCATGGACCTACAAGCCTATACAAAAGGATATTTTTTGGTGCTATATATTTTATGCAAAGTCATGGTGGACATGTGGACAAAGGTACACAAAAAAACTTGGACATGTAAGGTCTTTCAAGATCTTGGTGACATGTGTGCAGCTTCTACACTTTTTCACAAAACCCTAGCTCGAATTTCACCCTCTCCTCACTTTTGAGCCATTTTTCTCTCTCACACACCTCTTACACATTAAAAAAAGACCCAAGGACCAATGACCATGACCTCGAGGGCTTATTCAGGCCTCTCTAGGGCCCTAAAATGCATTTATGCACTTTCAAACAACCCACACTTTTCTTACATATTTTTATTTCCTTACACACTCTCATTTCACACACACACACACCACCATTAGTAGCATGGGGTAAATTTAGCATGGAGAAGATAATTAGAATTAGCCATGTCTACTATTGTATATACCTTCATATTTTGCAAGTAGGCTACATTTATATGGCCGTATAATGAAAATTATGTGTATTATTTGGATTATACAGTGTTTTCTTGAATAATATGTTATAAAAAGTATAATCAAATAAAATCTTCGATTGAAGGTTTCTTCGATCGAAGAAGCCTTTGATCAAAGAACTGTTTAATATATATGCCTCTTCAATGGAAGGAGCGCATTGTAGCTTTTAGCTTGATAGAGACAGAGGTGACAGAGAAAGCAGGTATAATTGTATTTTTCAGTTTTATTTTTAACTTTTCTTTTTTGCTAATTTGTGTTGTGCTAGAGGTTCACCTCGCACACAGAATTAGTTTGCAGGTGTGTAGGCCTATTCCAAAGTTGCGTTGACATAGTCACACTCCTAGAATAGATAGGACATTAGAGCTTTGTCCCATGGTTGTGTAGACATGCGGTCGCAAGGAAACACACACAGTTTGGAGAAGATGAAGGAAGCTCAAGGCACACAACATAGAGTATACTACTTAGTGTGAAATAGAAAGATCAATTAATGCTAGAGTGATGGGCGTATATACAATGCACGGGGGGAAAACCTCCTAGTGAGGGAAAAATGCCCCAACGATCCTAAGTGTGTTCACACACATCATTACCACGTGTGTATGGTAACAATGGTGGTGGCCTACATTCTTTTGTCATGGTTACACATTCCATACCCACAAAGTATGTTGGATTTTTCCAACCATTTCAGATGCAATTTTCTACACTCGTCAAGAAGTATCATGGTGAAGTGTGCTTTTGGTTGCAAAAAGGAGACATGGAAGTTTGCTGCACAATTAGGTCCCCTAACCTGCTGACATATCGTGCTACACTTCAACCATGCTATATATTGCACAATGTGCTGATGGATCTACTAAATGAGTCGGAGCTCAAGGTATGTCAAAAAGATGTGATTGGCTCACTAATCAACAACCCATTTTCCAAAGACGTTTTCTATTTGTGTATATTTTTTGTGGTCTTCTTTATGGAGAAGGCAAAACACATCACCCGTACATGCTGAGGACATACGAGTTGCCTAAGGTCATGAGAAGTAATACTCTAATGGCCCACATCACCTTATATAGAATTGAGAACAAAGAACTCATGAGTGGTATACTAGTCTTCTTTTTTAAAAAAATTGGTGATGGTATTACAAGTGATAGCACACTTGTGGCTAACATTCCTAGTATAAGCTTTTTCTGTGTGTGAGTGTGGAAAAGAATTCTACTAATGCTACAATTTATGTGGTTTGAGATGTGGATGCTCAAAGGAGTAGAGTGTTCCATCACATGTGGAAGCTCATGAGGAGAGTAAGCATAAATTAGACTCACCTCTCATTGTAAATGTGATCATATGCAATAGAATACAAGTTGAGTGTGCTACTCTCTCTCTCTCTCTCTCTCTCTCTCTCTCTCTCTCTCTCTCTCTCTCTCTCTCTCTCTCTCTCTCTCTCTCTCTCTCTCTCTCTCTCTCTCTCTCTATGGAGTTCTTGGTGTGGTTCAACCCACCATAGTCTAAGCCTAATCCATCTCATTATCACCATGGCTAATCCCACACTTTGTTTCTTGACATGGTACCAAATCTAGGGTGGGCTCTTAGCATGGTGGATTACCTATGTATATAAATTTCTTTTGTTTATGTCCTTGTTATGCATTACTACTTTGATTAAGGAAAAATTTGCACACTCTATTGTCATTCGGATTGCATTTGAGAGAGATTAACTTTGTGGGGATTATGAAGCCATCATCACCAATCATGTAGTGAAGATTTGCAGCATAAAAGTTGCAAGAAGCTGCCACCAAGATTTTTGGAAAAATATTGTATCAATGTAGGATGCAATGGAGTTGACATTGTTGCGAAGAATCTGTGATGGGGTCAAAGAAGACCAAGGGAAGGTAATCTTGGAGTTTGCCTCAAGTTTTTGGTGTTTATGAGCATGGAAGTTTCTCATGTGTGATTTAGTGTGAAGAGCATTAGAAGACTGCTCAAGAAGGACTACTTTAATGGGAATACGGATCCCATCATGGCTCTTGCTATGAGCAAGGAGCAAGTGTGAAGGTGCATCCTTGTTGGCAAGGACGCGACAAGAGGTGATGAGTGGAAATTATATTTTATAGCTCATAATGGAGCATGTGGGAAGGGCATGGCTCAAGTAGAGCTGCCTCGAGAAGGGGGGCAACATTGGTAGAAGCAATGCATCTTTCACATATATGGAACCTTGGATTTCTTGTGAGAAATTCATAAGACTTCTTTAGAAGAAGAACCGAATACAGGCAACCTTTGAAGGATACTTGCTAACTAGAAGGAAATCATGCATAATGCAGCTCAGCTTAATGGCCATGGGAAAAGTTGTTGAGGCAAAGGTTAGCAATAGATTGGTTGCATTTATAGAAGCATGCAAGGAATATACACAACTTTGAAGCTTAAATGAGGAGTTTACTTTGAATTCGAGAAAAAAGGCTTGATTGCAAAGTGGTGACCCATCAAATCCTGAAGGGCCAATGAAGAGTGGGGGCTTGATTGAATTTTGTGGATGGAGAATCCTAAAGCTACAAAATGCAAGCTCAAAATATTGGCAAAATCAAAAAATCAATAAGAGGTATTACCAGATAATCTACAAGAGGAGGATACAAATGATGGAAGCAAAAGGATGCCTTATATTCATTGGTAGGGCTTGAGTGATTGTGGATAACTACTATGAAGTGCAATGTAGGACGCTAGTAGAAAAAGGTCAAATAGTGCAGCAAGAAAAGGATATGTGATATTAGGAATAACTTGGAGGATGACCAGATATACATCGAAAAGTTGAGGTCTAGGAAGGAAAGTGAGAGAAATGGATGGGAAATTAAATGCATAAAGAGAACATGGATGCAAGGCTACAATTGTATATTAGCAACATAGATGTGGTGTTGAATAAGCTTTGACAAATAGTATCATGTTGCCATCATATTTATGTAGCATGTGAAGCTCATGATTGTGGTGGAATCTATTTTGTGACAAGTAGGGCAAGATTGAGAAATTAAAAGGTTTGTGTGCAAGAAGGTTCAGGCCTACAATAGGTGAAGATATTGAGGTCTCAAGGTAGATCAATGAAGTATAGCACAAACTTCATAAATGAATTGATGCAAACATAAGGAAAAGGAAAGTTTTGTTGTGCTACGGAGAAGAAGCCAAAGATTTTATGGATCATATCATGATGCATTGGCAATTGGAGAATGCCATAATGACAAGTTGTGCACTCACCACTCAAAAGTTGACAAATTCTCAAAGCACAACACTTTTTTGAAGGTTGTAAGTTTATTTTGAGGACCCATTCCACGTTTTCACATGTGATATTCCAAGATCCACTCTCTTTTAGAAAATTTGATGTGTTGTGTATGCAAGGGTAACTGTACTTGAGCCTTTAAGTTCGAAACACGTAGATGTAAGCACATTGAGAGGGGGTGTTGGGTATGCTTGTGTGAGAGTGACTAGGAACACCTCACTTAATATGGGGTGTTGAAGATGTCCAGATTCCCTGTGAACCTTGTAGCTATTCCTCTGGGTGGCAAGACTAATTTTAATAACTCTAGGGGAGATAGTCTGACTGTCAAGAGAAAATTAGCTCAAGCCCTTGTGATTGTCAAAATGGAATGATCCATTAGGGCCAAAAACGGCTAGAAAATGACTATTTGTTAATTTAAGGATTAAGGAATAGTCCAATAGTCATTTGACACGTATACAAAATTATGGCACTGTTGTTTCCTCTATCTTAGGTTTTGATGGTCCTATTTTGGTGGAGAGTGGCTAAATGTCTTGATCACAAGGCCAAAACTGCTATATTTAGGTACTTTTGGTGAGTAAGCCCATTAAATTTGCGGTCCAAAGTACTGAAGTCTGGTCTTTTATTTTATTTTATATTTCACAAAATCGTTGTCAAAAGATACGAAATCTCTATTTGAAGGCTCTAAAAACAAGGCCATTAATGACAAATCACCAGGCTTTTTTCAAACATATACTTTTTTCACCTTCCCTCCATTTTGTGAGAGCTTTGCTTCTTTTTGTCACTGTATTTTCCTTTTTCTTCTCTAATCTCTGAATTTCCATGGAGTCTTCTACACATTTCCCTTTACATAACATAACTTCTTGTGCCTTTCATAACGTTAGAGAGGATGGTCTTTGGAAACCCATGTCTTTTCTGTGAATGATTGGGTAACAATGATTCTTTCATGCAAAGGTGTACACAGAGTGAAGAGAACCAAATGAGATAAAGTAAAAAACCATTGGAAAGGTCGTGTTCTTTCTTTCAAAGTGATTGACAATGGTTGGGTAGCTAAGGTTCAAGATGTGTACGTGGTCAAGGATATGGTGTTAGACTTGGATGAACATCCTACACTACATTTTTATTGTAAGGAATAGAAAATCTTATATATTTGATACAATGAATTAAACATTCTCCCATTGTTCTTTCTCATTTTTTGATTCCATTTCAGATATCTTTTCTTCAACAGCTATGGAGTGGCAGCCTATGGAGAGCCTAAGTGGGACATTCAAAGCAATGCATAAGGGGATTTCACATGTTATGTATGCTAACAAGCCACCTTCGTTTTATAAAACAATGGATTTGTTTGTCTATTTTGCAGAATGCAAGGTTCCGTCACGAGAAGGTGTATATGGAGAACTACATCAATTACCCGTTTCCACCATAAGATCACTTGATTGGGAAGCCCCAGATGCATATACTATATCAAGCTTCAAATCCAAGATCAAAGAAGACATCCTTAAAGCTATGTCTCCAGGTAGGATTTCAAGAAGGATTAAAGTTCAATAGTTCTTGCCTATACATGTCTTTGTGACATGTTTCAAAACAATGGATTTGCAAAGGACAAAGATGATGTGGCTCCAAAGATTGGAGCCAACGAAGGCGCCATCAGGAGAAGGTTTCTTGCCGCTCTCATCGAGGAGAGAAACATGGAATTCTATGTCTATCTCATATCAACTATGTTGTCACTTATTGATTTTAGGCTATGACTATAGGAGATAGAGAAGCAAGTCAGGTAGTTGGGTTCCTCCTCTCGACTTTGAGGAAAATTGTCCAAAGTTTGAACTAAAGGTCATAGTCCATCCACAAACTGAGCATCGAATCCTTATAGTAACAACAAATTGGAGACTATAGGATATTAGAGAATCTCTTGAGTTTCTTGATGAAACATCTCCCGAGTATAGATTCAAAGTGGATGGAATTGTTTCAACCTCTTATATCACATGTCTTCCCCCAAAATGAATTGTATTTGAGCCACTTGAGGACTTGAAAAAACCGGGGTTCAATGTTGTAATCATTTCATTTTGCAAATATACATGTCTTTTCTACCTTGTTGTGATCATTATTTATGTTGTTTTGAATTTACATGACACCATGATACACAATCAAGAATCAAATAGTTGGTATTAAATTTTGAAGTACCAAATTATGAACCACCAAAGGGTGTATGTTCATATGGACAAAATGAACAAAAGTGTAGATAACTTTTGTGGAGTAATCAATCATGAAGCTCCACTTTTCTTTTTGCCTAGGAGGATCCTACAACCTCAGGGACCCTTTTTCTTTTGTGTTCAGGAGGGGGTGAAGTCAATTCAGGAGGGGGTGGTGATGAGTTAGGTTCCTTTGGGGGGGCGGGGGCGGGGGGTAGTGGATTCTATGGGGGTTGGTGCTTTGGGCTCCTGAGGAGTGGTTGGATTGGGTGACTTGGCAACCTTCTTTGGCAACATGAATGGTAGTTTGAAAGGTGAGCTAGGTGCCTCCCCCTTACTGTTCTTAACTGAATGACACTTTTGAACCTTGAATTCAATGGTGAATGGAATGGAGGGCCCTTTGCATCTACTTTTCTTCTTGCAGGGCTCTTCCTCTTGGTAGGGCTCTTCTTGGCAGGGCTCCTCCTTGCATGGTTCTTCTTTGCAGGACTCTTATTTGTATGACTCCTCTTTGAAGGGATCTTCTTTGCAGGGCTCTTATTTGTATGGATCCTCTTTGAAGGGCTCTTTGTGTGGCTCTTCTGCTTGTGATTCCTTTTCTTTGCATCCAAACCCTTTGTGGGGCTGTACCTTTCTTTGGTGGCAAAGGAGACTCTGGGGTCATCTGTAATTGATGCCATAGGAGAGTCTGTATCGTTTGGGTTTATTGATCTTTCCAAAACCATAAAAACATCCTTCTCTTTCACCCACATGACCCAAGACTCTGGATATTCATGCAATTGTAGCAAATAGGAAAACAAAATAAAGAACGTGAGTACATACATAAGTTAAGAAGTCAAAACAAATCAATGGCACATGGGATGCACACTTACAGCAGTGAGTGTAGTCATCATGTACCTTGACTCAAGATATCTCCATGCATTGGCAAGCACCCTTTATCCAAAAGATGTTGAGTATGTTTGTAAAAGTACTTTTTTATTATAGTACTTAATAACTTCTATATTGTAATCCTTATTTGTGGTACTCAGGTGACCAATGATAAGTTTGGCAGCACTGTAAGAAGATATCAATCAAAAATCTACTAATAGAAAACAAGGGGCCATCAAGCATAGATCATACTTCAAACTTACATTTTAATTCTCCCATGGATACTTGACAGTGAATTCATAAATATAACATCTTTCTCCAAAAGATTAAAGATAATAAGACTCCAATGCCCTCTACAAGAAAATAACAATTAGCTAGGAATACCACATAATATAAAAATTTGTTAGGAGTTAAGACTTACCCTTCAACATAAGGGTATATTATGTAATTGCAGGTCAGCATGTCATTGGAAGATCCCTCATAAGACACCTCAAGTCAAAGAAAATACATCCCCCAATGAGGCCCTTGTAGGCGCATATGCACTTATGATTAGCAAAGGGGCAACACATACCTGAGACAAATAAAGATCATAGTATCACCAACCTCAATGTTGGGGTTTACAAGCATACTTGTCTCTTGAGGGAATATGTCACAGTACAACTCATCATTCCCATACATGGAGACATCCACAACCATTTGGCCTGTAAATTTTTAATAAAGGAGGGAGTTGGATGCTCTTAAAACTTCTACTTGCTCTGTAAGGATAGCATCTTTTGATATCATGTCTTGCTCCCTCTCAACCTCCTTGCGTGCTTTGATATCCTTAGCCTTTCTTGTGTCATATTGATGTGTAACATCTTCAATCAACCCTGACTTCTTCTGCTGTGTGGCAAGAGGAATATTTAAAATTTTATAGGCCCTAAGATCCTCACTAGGAATTGCTTCCCGAGACTTATCAAACTTGTACCTCAGCCTTGACACAAGCACAAAATCTTTGCTCGTCAGTGTGACACTGTGTGAACAAATGCAGCTGCAATGTAGCTATCATTCATAAAGTCTATTAAGAAATCCTCAGCAGCCTCCTGAAGGCACATCAAGGCTTGAGATTTCCACCTTAGTGAAACAAAAGTTTTGCTTTTCATAATGCTCACCAATCTATTTGATATATCCTTGACAACTCTCATGAAGGGTAACCTAGGGATAAGAAGACAAGTAGAAATTTGTGCTTTCCTTATCTCCCTTAGAGATTTCACTTGATAATTCATTCCCTTCCTAGCAGTGGGCCTCTGACGAGATTGTGTAAGTGGCTTCTCCTCCTCTTTCTTCCCCAATTTTGGCTTGATTGATTCCTTCTAGTTGTCATCATCTTTCTCTAAATTCTTTGGAACTTGGTAAACTTTTCTTGTAGTTTTCTTTGTCCTTGCCATATGATATTCAAAAAGGAATAAGCCGGAAATTATGCCCAAACAAAGTGATAGGAGGTGCTTCCAACTTTACTGACCAGCGCTATCGTGTCGTGCGGGAAGATCAGAAGAAATCATCTGCCACCTTATGAGATTGCCCAAACAAAGCAACAGGAGGTGCTTCCAAACATTTATCACCATGCCCTATAATGCCATGCGGGAAGATTAGAAGAAATCTTCTAACACCTTATAAGATTTCCCAAACAAAGCAATAGGAGGTGCTTCCGATGTTCATGACCATGCCCTGCTACACCATGTAGGATGATGATATAAAGTCACCTGGTAGCCTGTAAACATGCCCGAATAAAATGGTAGGTCCTTCCAACGTTCACGACCACGCCCTATCATGTCGTGGAGGATGATGTTGAAAAATCATCTAGTGGCCTACAAACATGCCGAGACAAAGCAATGGTGGCTTCGTTAGCTTTCTGGAGCAAAGAAAAGGTCAAATGGCATTGCAAGGTGTGCTATTGTGACCATGTATGAGTTGCCTCTATCATGTTGTGAGCAATGAGGAATGAGAATAGGCTCTATAGGATGACATGATGGGAATAGTGCGAGAAGGCTTAGAACGGCTTAATCGTGTCATGTGGGGCAATGGGATTAAGACTAGAAAAATGAAAAGAAGACAAAAGGACGTGACCTGATGACTCAAGAGATGTGAAAAATGAGCACGTGCCATAGACATTTTATACCATTGACCATCCATACAGTTGACCATTTGAGCCATGCTACATGGCATGTGTGCTTGCATGGCACGTGTCACCAACGATCATTTTTCGGTCTCATATATTAAGGCACTTTTTGGTTTTCTCTCCCTTCCCATACCCTACGATATCCCTCCCTACTGTGCAATTAGGCATAGTCCACCGACCTTGCAAGTCCCTTCTTAACGCTTTAATATTTGTTCCGCACGGTGCGATTAGGCATAGTTCACCGACCTTGCAAGCCCCTTCTTAATGCTTTAATATTTGTTCCACACAGCGCGAGTAAGCCCTGTTGAGAGATCTCAATCATACTATGATTGCACCGTTCAGGCTTCAACAAATTCTCTCTCTTCCATCCTACCCATCCATTTATCAACTCTATCAACCCCTCTAGAGATCTCTCATCCTCCCACCCTCTGTATTTGTCTATTAACTCCATTCCTCCCTATCCTATCCTCCAGATCTTGCACGAAGCAATAAATCATAGTCGTAGATTTTAGTTCCCTGCCGTATTGCATTGTCTAGAACCTTCTCTCTAGATCTATCAACTCCAACAAATCCCCCTCCCCTCCATGTCCATCTAAAAATTCCATTCTTTTACATCCTTCCTATCCCATCCATCGACTACCATCCTCCCCATCCTGCACGATGCAATAAGCCATACTCGCAGACTCTGCCTCATGGCTGTATCATGCCGTTTGGTTTTGAAGTCAAGGATGTGTAGTCTTTCAAGTTACTTCTTGTTACCATCTTTTCAAACCAAAAAATAAGTCTCATTGTTAAAGGTCGAGAGGAGATTTTAGAGGAGAGCCCAAGTCAGAAGATTTTGGTTGTTGTCATGGATGGTGGTAACATGGAAGTGTACACAAAATCATATGAAATACTCAATCCTATGTTTGGTCTTGCAGTTATGTTAGACAAATTAAAGGACATTCTGTCAAAGGAAGTCAAAGAGTTTGAAGAGGTAGTTGAGGGTAAGTGTTTTGTATTGAATGGCAAGACTTATCGTCATCTAATTGAATTTACTACCAACTCAATTGAGAAATTCAAAGTAACAAAGAGGTTAGGAAGATTTTCCAAGAAGACTTATGTTGTCTGCCCACCGACCATTTCTTATCCTATCCATTCAAAGCCTTGCAACCTTGTTCCAAAAGAAGTTGCCGTTCTTTTCTTTTTGTTACTTAAATTTGACATGCAAGGCAAAGGTCAAGATGAAGTGAAAGATGCAGACAAAGAGGGAACAAATACAAATGTTTCCACAGTCCTGTAGCTTGAGAAAATTGAAGTTCTAGAGGAGGAGGAAACTGATGTTATAGCTGAGGAGTAGGAGAGTTCAAATTTTGATGTTGCTCAATTTAGAGCTAGTATTGTCATTGATGAGCCCACAGAGGAGGTAGAGTTATCTGAGGCCTCCCTTTCTGTTTCAAGCCTTTCCTATTTTTATATCAATGGAAAAGAGTATATTCCTCTCCACCATATTCAATGCCTACTTAATATCAAGGAGGACTATTGTATTGCAACCATTTTTGAAGCTTCTGATGTGGCCAAAGACTTCATTGATACCGAAGAAGAGTCAAAAGAGGAGTTTTTGGCACTTGATCTGCAGATATCTGATAACTTATTTCTTCCTGATCCTGATGCACTTTCTCTATGCATGAAAAGAGTGGAAGAGGCGAAACCTACTCTGAAAGATGAGGATATCATCTCCATAAAGGCCATGAGTGGATATTATTGAAGGAGAAAATAGAGTCCACAACGGTGTTTGTTGAATGAGCCTATGCCTTGAATAGGGTCCCTACCAATGCAAGAGCAACCTTCCTCTCTCTCTCTCTCTCTCTCTCTCTCTCTCTCTCTCTCTCTCTCTCTCTCTCTCTCTCTCTCTCTCTCTCTCTCTCTCTCTCTCTCTCTCTCTCTCTCTCTCTCTCTCTCTCTCTCTCTCTCTCTCTCTCGCTCTCGAGTGCTTGTCAGCAGTAGCCTTTTGCCTTTGCTGTGAGATAGAGATAGCATCCTTAATCTTTTGGAAAGATTCTTGTAGGTCTCAGCTATACTCATCTGCAGCGAAGATCTTCCCGTGTACCTTAAGTAGCAAGGGACTTTTTCATCTTCCTTCAATCACCTCAAAAGGTGCTTTTCCCGTGGAAGTATGTACAATGTTATTGTAGGCATCCTCCACTAAGGGTAAGTACTTCTCTCATTGGGATCTCTAATCTACTTAAGTTACATAGGCTTTTAGTAGATCGAGAATTGTTAGGCTTGCTATTCCACTTTGGCCATCCGTTTGCGGGTGATAGGCCGAAGAGAAATTTAGCCTTGTTCCTAAATTCTCAAAGAGACCCTTCCAGAAATTACTGGTCATTCTAGGATCTTTATCCGACACTATAGACATTGACAAGCCATGGTACTTGAAGATTTGTGAAATGAAGAGGGTTGCCATTTGATGGGCTTTGATAGTCTTTTTGACAGGTATAAAATGAGCTTGTTTACTGAACCTGTCTACAATCATCCATATTCTCGTATTCCCATGGATAGACTTAGGCAATCCAAAGATAAAAATCCATGGATATGCTCTCCCATGGTGAATTAGGGATTGGCAAAGGTTGAAGCAATCCAGGTTGCTTCCCTCTATCAAACTTCATCTTTTAGCATACTACACATTTAGAAACATATTGTAGGCCAATAGAAATATGTTTCAATTCCCTTTAGGGTAGACTGAATCCCTATATGCCCCGCATAAGGAGGAGCCTGAGATTCATACATTACTTTCTCACGTAGTGAGTTAGTAACGCATATTCTATTGCCATAGAGAAAATAATCATCTTGTAAAGTAAATGGTTCCTCTTTCTTCCCTAGTGCAAGGGCTGAAATCACATCTCTAAAATCGGGATCAATAGCATACTCATCTATCATAGAAGATAGATCATTGTGAGTTGCTATGGAAACCACATTCACTCTCGGTCGTCTTGAGAGTGCATCGGCTACTTGATTATGCTTGTCAGCAATGTGAGCAATATGAAAATGAAATTGCGAAAGGAAATTTGCCCACCTCATTTGTTTGTCGGAGAGATTGGTCTGCGTCATGAAGTACTTAAGACTTTGGTGATCCGTTCGCAGAATGAAAGGAGTCCCTAATAAATAGTGCTTCCATGAGTCTTAAGGAATGTAGAACTGCAAGGAGTTCCTTTTCATATATGCCTAGAGCTTTCTCAACGGGGTCAAGCCTTCGACTTTCATAGACTATGGCATGCCCTTCTTGGAGCAAAACAGCTCCAAGGCAAGCACCACAAGCATCACATTGGACCTCAAATGGCTTTGAGAGATCCGGTAGTGTAAGCACAGGTTGAGAGATAAGCTTTTCAAAAGCATTGTTCTCTTTGGCAGACCATGTATACCTAACGTTTTTCTTTGTTAGGTCATGTAATGGTCCTGCAATTTGTAAGAACTTTTCTATGAAGGGTTTATAGTATGCACACATCCTATAAAGCTTCTTAGTTCATGAAGATTCCTTGGTTTAGGCCATCCTTTTATTACCACTAATTTTGATGGATCCATTTGGATGCCATCTTGAGAGATAATGTGACCTAAATACTGAATCTCTTGCAAGAAAAATTCACTTTTCTTTTGATTAACATAAAGTCTATTCTCTCTTAGAACTTGAAATATTACCAGGAGGTGTTGCTTGTGTTCGTCTCATGAATAAGAGTAGATGATGATATCATCAAAGAACACTTCAGTAAAGGTTTGGTGAGGCCTGAATAGCTTCTCCATCAAGAGGTTGAATGTGGCTGGTACATTGGTAAAGCCAAAAGGCATGACTATATATTTGTAAAGACCAAACGTAGTGCAAAATGCGGTCTTTACAATGTCTTGATCAACTATCCTTATTTGATCATAGCCACTTTTTAGGTCAATCCTACTGAAGTAGGTGGATCCTTGTAGCTTATCAAATAGGTCTTCTACCCGTGGAACGGGAAACCTATTTTTGATAGTGATCCTATTTAGTGCTCTATAGTCGACACACATACGATATGTGCCGTCTTTCTTTTGCACTAATAGCACAGATGAGCAAAATGGAGATGAGCTAGGCCTAACCATTCCCTTCTCAACTAACTCATGCACTTGTCACATAATCTCCTCTTGTTGAGCCTAAGAAACTCTATAAGGAGGTTTGTTAGACGTGAACTTCCTGGAAGAAGTTCAATTGCATGGTCATCATTGCCTCGTTTAGGACGTAGCTCACAAGGGATGTCGTAATAAAGACATCTTGAAACCCCTTGAGAAAATTGGATAACTCTAATTCCTTGTGAGTGTGTTTATTTTCTTTGGTTAAAACATTAGGTTCATTTTGAGAATCTTTAACAAAAATCATGTACACAGAAATAGAGCTCTTTATTGACTTATTGAAAGCTTGTCTATGTACTGAAGGGGATCGGGGAGCACCACAGACGAAGAGTGAGAGAGAGAGAGAGAGAAGGAGACACACAACACAGATATGGGTGGGGAGACTCAATGAGTGAGCAGCCCCCTATACACTAATGCTATGTATAAGGTATAGAAGTCAGTGGGCGCCCAGACTCTGGGCGGCCAGGCAAGGCACAGACGCCCATACCCCAACAACCTCCCACTTAAAGGCGACTGTGCCTTTAAGCAAGGGAACCTAGTTTAAAGACTACAAAAGGTGAGAGAAAACCGCTCTCAACCGATGCCCACTGGCTGGCTGTGATCGTGTGCATCCGGCTGTCCTACTCCCGTGTAAGTCCATACACCACCAGACGTACCACACACGTACTGCAAGTATGTATGCAATACCTACATATCTCCCTCGTGCACTATGCCATCATCAGTCAACAAACGACTGACAACCCCAACTGCAAATGCTCCCACTGCAGCTGCGATATCCGGTCTCAAGATCAACATCTCATACATGAGACCACCGAATGCCGATGCAATGCTAGCGGGCCCTGCTAGCTCTACGAAGCATGCATCAACATATATATCCCTCGCAATAGGCATCTCTGACTGACAAGGCGTGTCAGCCACATGCATCTCCTGACTATCCAAAAAAGACGCATCAACCTGTCGTGCAACCTCAGAGCAAACCAGATGCTCTAGGTGTCTGCTGGAAGACATATCGTGCACAACTATATCCCCATGCTCACTGTCGAGCATAGAAAGGAATACTGCATAATCGCTGACATCTCAGTCTCCTCTACAATCATCCACTGCAAACATGACCACTCAATCTGTTGTGACTCACTAGAGCTCTCATGCTCTAACTCCGTATGCATAGACTCTTGCAAAACGTCCTCCTGTCGTGACTCACTAGAGCAAGACCGCTCTACCTGTCTATCCTGCATAGAAGTATCTCGCACAACTGACTCTCTGCTTTGCTCAGCCACTAGCAAAGCATGCATGTCTGACTCTGTCACCTCTCTGTGTGACTGCTCAAGTCGTGCCCCAACTGTGTGCACAACGAGCTCACTACTCTGCACTCCATGCAAAGTACCATGCAACCCATGAGCAAAAGAGACTCGCCTGCTCTCTTGCTCTCTACCTGGCTGCATGATCACAGAGACAACACCGTCTCTCCCGTGATCCACATGCAATGGGTAACCTGTACCACTCTTGGCACCTCTCGCAATCACTAGCGAACCCAAATGCATCACAAAATCTCGCTCTCGTAGCGAAATCTGACATCCACAATCTCTAAGCTGACCAATCGAGATCAAACTCACTGTCAAATCTGGTACATAGCGCACATGTTGTAACAAGTAATATGTACCACTCGGTAATGACAGTCTCACATCTCCTGCACCTGCTATCGCATACACCGATCCATCGGTCAAACGTACACTTCCAAGCATCCCGCTAGAATAGCTACAAAACCATTCACGATGCGGCGTGACATGAAACGTAGCATCTGCGTCTAGCAACCACTGCGAAGGGAGTGCACTATCCACATGTATAGCATCTCGTGCATAGCTCGAGGTAAAAGTGACATCCCCGTCACTAGTATACTCCGACACTACATCTGCCTCAACTGTCAAAGCAAATGAGTCCATGGCATCACTACATACATCTCTGAGACTGCCATGTCTCCTACGATGTCGCATACAATGAAAACAACGCCGTCTAACGTGTCCAGAATGACCACAATACCAACATGTCACCTGTCGGCGTGCTCGTGAATGTACATGTCTCACACGAGTCCGTGATGACTCAGATCTATCATACATATCATGTAATCTGCGCCAAAGTGCTCTCGAAGTAGTCTCATACATAACAAGAGCATATACAGATTCCGCAAGGTGCAAAGATAGCGTAGATAGTGCCATCTCCTCTAGCTCCTGCCACTGATCGTCAGACATGTTTGAAGGTCTACCTGCATCACCACTCAGTGGTCGATGCAACCCTCGCTGTGTCAATGCATCAAGCATACACTCTCTCCATGCAGCAAAGTCTGACCCATCAAACATGCACATTTCGGAGAGATCATAATCTGAGCGATCACCTATCTCTGCCATGAGCACAATGTAGCAAACTAGAAAGCAAAACCACCTCACCAACAACACCTGGAAACTCTCTACAAATATGGCCACAAACACAATGTAAAACCTGTGAGACACACTCCAAAATAGAGCTCCCGCAATGTCAATACAAGCCTCGCCTGCTCTAGTATCACACTGCAATCAAACGCACTACTTACAAGACGCATTCATGAGGACCATAACCTTGTGCATAATCTTCACCGAATCAGCCCTGAAATTCAGCCCAAAATTACAAAATTCTCAGCCCTCTTGCATGGCCAAAAACAGTCCGTAATTCAGCCCCACACTACCAACCGTAGCGCATAAAGAATTAGCCCAAAACTTCTCCAAGAAGTTATGACTTGTTCGGCCTGAAGATCACCTGCACACATGCCGTCATAGAGCATACATCTGTGAGCTAATCACCAAGCCCACACTGTGCGGTATCGATGCATACACACGCACAAATCTCCCACCTGCAGAGAACACCGCACGCAAATGCTGAGTGCAACCCGCAATCTCTACCTAGATCACATAAATGATACGCATAAAACTCCTGGGAAAATTTCGCCAGAGTTTCGTCAGTAAAACGGCCACAAAACCAGTAACCAAACTGACTGCACGCTCAAAACCATGAGCAACCAAAGCGCATCAAACCGCACTCCAAATGCATGCACCAATCTCCACACTTTGCATACATCATTGCAAACACCTGCAAATCTAGTACACTCTACCTGTGACTGCCAAAAAACATGCTCGAGGCATACATTGCCGAGTTCAAAATGCAATCACATTAGTCTCCCTGAGCATCAAACCACATAAGGCATACATTGTATCCTCCCACCTGTGAGGAAACTTGCAGCAAATATCACTCTCACATCTGAGAGCAAACCATGTGTGGAATCCTCGACAGACAATAAACAACTGCTGCTGCAGAAAATTCAGCATTCAGAATTTTAAAATTCTGATATGATGAGCGCGTCCGAAGCGTGCCATAACCCCAAGGTAGACTCTTGGATCACATGTATCCGAGTCCGGGTGTGAAAGCTATGCCAAAAAACCTCCGTTTCGACCCAAAAAAGCAGCATAAACTGCTAAAAGAGGGCTGAAAAATGCATCTCCTCAACCGTAGCTCGAATGAAGTTTTTGATGGCTCGAATGGCTTTGAAAGGGGGGTAAAACAGCAGGACGCCTGAAGGAAACGCTAAGCTGAATTTGCTGATGCCGAAGTCGAAACCCTGTTTCCACTCTTGAAAGTGCGCGCACGTGCGGACGCAATTTCGGGAATGAAACTGGCTCTCCACTGTCATCGTGACTGTGCACACACGCGCTCCCTCCGCACCTACGCTCTGATACCAATTGAAGGGGATCGGGGAGCACCACAGACGAAGAGTGAGAGAGAGAGAGAGAAGGAGACACACAACACAGATATGGGTGGGGAGACTCAATGAGTGAGCAGCCCCCTATACACTTATGTTATGTATAAGGTATAGAAGTCAGTGGGCGCCCAGACTCTGGGCGGCCGGGCAAGGCACAGACGCCTATACCCCAGCATGTACAATGGGTATGGTGTTACCCATTTGCTTGGCATCTATGTACATATCTTTTTCCTTGAACCGTTAAAGTAGATTATTCTTTCAGAGAATCTAACATTGGTAGCCATGCGATCAAACCATGGTGCCCCTAGGATTACTAAGATATTCTTTCTTTGTGGATGGTACAACTTGTAACCTTTGCTTTCATAACTGTAACCAACAAAAATGCATTTGATAGCCTTATCATCCAATTTTTTGTGCTGCATTTGTGGCACCAAAGCATAAGCCAAACAACCAAAAATGTGGATGCAATCAATAGAAGTCTTTCTATCATGCCATGCTTCATATGGAGTCATAGACTGCAAATCTTTTGTAGGACACTTGTTGAGTACATAAGTAAGTAGTACACATGATGTCCTGTAACATTTAATGGCCTAGTAACTTGTGTGTAGCAGAAAATAGCATGAAAATAGTGAGCATTTCATTAGAATAGATTCCCAATGAGAATAACAAGAGTGCTTGGGTCAAGAGAGCAACAAAAAGTATAACACCTAGTTAGATAGCATGAACAATACTTCAAAAGAGAGAGAAATTAAGCTATTGACAACAATTGAGGACTGGATTTGCATGAGCCGTTCCCCCCTCCGAAAGGCTTTGTATTATGGTTTCTCCCATCAAGAGAGACATTTTACAATACGATTCTTTGTGTTCCTTCAATACTAGCTACTGCAATGAAGATGGAAACTTCAAGCACTAAGCAAAACACTTATTAAACACAACATCAATTCCCTCACGGTCTCAGACCCAAGACCTCACACACCTTTGAAGATGGTGAGAGCTAGCAGGGTATGAGAGTAGATTGAGAGGAAGAAGGAGTAGTCTTACGAGAAATATGTACATCTCCTCACATAATCACTCATATTAGCATAGCTTAGCTTAGTAATTAGCATGGTAGAGGAGATGAGCATGCATTGAAGCTTGGCTCTTGGTTGGATTTGCATCACAAAGCCAAGAGTTGTTGGTATAGGCCTCCCTTCTCACAAGCTTGGAGTAGGTGATAAGCTTTCCATTAAAGCTTGAGAAGGAGAGAGAGAGAGTCTTCTTGCTTCACACATGAGTTTTGTGTGAGTCTAGTGGATAATACCTTGAGAAAATCAGCCCCCTCTCTCTCTTCCTCGACCCCTCTTGCTATTTGCTCATGCTGCAACCCTCTTGGCCCTTTCCAGGCTTAGCCAATGAGTATTCAGAAGCATAAGTGATAGCCTTCTGACATGTGGCCCCGTTTCCCCTTTTGTGAGAGCTTTAGGTAATCAATAAATGCAACTAAACTCTCATTGAACCCCTTTGCCTCCTGGCCAATAGGAATCATGCAAGCCATTGGGCTACTGAATGCTCACTATTGGACCCCTTGGGAGACTGTCCAATAGTCTTCTAGAGAGATTAATTCTTATTGGTTCTTTTATTAAGTGTTTTTAAATTAATTAAACTAGATTTACTCTAGCCTAATTCTCATTGGTCCACCTCCATGGCCATCCAATAGGATTTGAGTACACCTTGTGGGCATCTGGGCTAGGGAGCAGCTGACATATGTCCCTCATTCCCTTTGTGTAAAGGGAGCTTGTGTGTGTGTGTGTGTGTGTGTGTGTGTGTGTGTGTGTGTGTGTGTGTGTGTGTGTGTGTGTTTCTCTCTCATCCCCTACTTGCAAGGCTCACCCCCTCCTATGTAGGGATTATGAAGACTTTTTTGGGACACACACAAAGCTCCCAAGACCAAGCCTAGCAAGTGTAGGTATAGAGAAAAGATTCTTCTTGATCCCAAGTAGATGAAGTGCAGCAACCGATATACATGCATCATAGAGATAAGGATCATAAGTGCACTCTACACTCAATGCTCACTCTGCATCTACATCAGCATCACAATCTCCTTTCACAGAAGATTCTACAGTAGTTGCACTTGTAGTAGAACCTACCTCTTTTTTCTTGGCCTCTTTTGCTATTCAATTTAGGACAGTGCTTGATTAAGTGATCATTAGCTTTGCAATAATGGAAATGCATCTACTTTTTGCCCTTTTCACCATAATTCCTTGACGAGGTGTTTCCAGCAGAAGCATTAGGAAACAAGTGATTTGCCACTCGCTGAGAAGAACCATGAGAAGTGGCTACATTGCTGTTATCATCTTTTCTTTGAGCAACAATAAAAGCCTATTCAATTGCACTCTATTTAGACCTATTTTTTACGCCTGCAACAACAATGTGCATAATGCATCAAACTTGATAACAACACAATTTCCTTGGGTCATAAGTCTCCAAGTACTAGCAAAAGTCCAATAGGAATCTGGCAATGCATCAAGAACAATCTACACAAGGGAACTGTCTGAAATAACTTCACCTGCAAAAATGAGTCACTCATTAATATCCTTAATACCAGCAAGGAAAGTATCCATGCCATCTTCCTCATGCATAATCTGTCTTAATACCAAAATAAAAGTGTCCATGCCATCCTCCTCATGCATAATCTGTGATTCCAGCTCTTTACACAACAATGTAATTTTAGCCTCATTGCAACTTGCATAAAGACCGGTTAGAATATCCCAAGCTTGTTTAGTTGATTTAGTTGAGCGAATGTGAGGAGGATTAGTGTGCTTCATAGATAATACATCAATGCATGAGGAGGTGCATCTCTAACATCCCAATGAGATTGCTCTAGCAACAGCAATCCTACAACCAAAACCTGCAACAGCAATCCTACAACCAAAACCTGCAACATCCTCAGCATCACTACATCCATGGAACTAGGGCATACATCAATGCCCTGCAAAACATTCCAAATGCCCTTTGAAACAAAAACATGTTGCATCATGTAAGTTCGCATTGGGTAATTGTCCCCATCCAATTTATCCTCAATAGAAAACATCTTGAACATATTTGTGATGTTGTTAGCCATGGCGAGTGTCTGCATCTAATGTGAAAATTGCTCAAAAAGAGGAGAAACAGAGCAAGACCAACACATGCTATGTAGCACAACACTCAGAAGACTGTAAGGACCTGTTATGCAGAAAAAGACACTGACATAAATTCTACACAAAAGGACAAAATTGCATGTGCAATACTACCTGTAGTGGAAACGAATATTGAAATGAGCCTAAATCAAAATTCTGAGCAGACTAAGCTCTTCAAGTTTACCAAAAGTACTTGTCAAGCTCACCCAAATTGAAGAAAATGAGCAGGTGTGTGTTGGCGATACTAGCGACTATGCTCGAGAGGATGCAACCTGCTCCGATACCAATTGTTGGAAATATGGTTGCAGGGAAACACACACAGCTTGGAGAACATGAAGAAGCTCAAGGCACACAATAGAGAGTAGTTTTGCTTAGTGCACAATGGAAAGATAAGTTAGAACTAGAGTGATGGGTGTATATACAATGCACGGGGGAAAAGAACTCCTAGTGAGGGGAAAAATGCCCCTGCAATCCTAAGTGTGTTCACATACATCACTACCACATGTATATGGTAACACTTGTTTATGCAAAACATCCAAATCCACCAAGTTACCATGCAACATTATTAGATAAGCATGTCATAGTCATCTTCCAAGTAGGTGCATGAGCACCTACCTGCTTATTAGTCTTGTAGCCAGTCTATCTAGATGTATAGGTTGTCGTAGCTTTTGATGTGAGGGTCCTCCATACATGTTGTTGGTGACTTTGCAAAGGTTGTGATTGCATCATCAATGCATAATCCGTGTGTGTGTGTGTGTGTGTGTGTGTGTGTGTGTGTGTGTGTGTGTGTGTGTGTGTGTGTGTGTGTGTGTGTGTGTGTGTGTGTGTGTGTGTGTGTGTGTGTGTGTTGAATATGGTATCCTACGATGAATGTAGTTGGGCCTGCCAAAATGTTGAGTTTGAAGGGTTGTCGAGGAGGGATAAGCATCAAGGGGAACATGTGCATGTGTGTGTGTGTGTGTGTGTGTGTGTGTGTGTGTGTGTGTGTGTGTGTGTGTGTGTGTGTGTGTAGCTATTTTAACATAAATGATAACACATAATTGAACTTTCATATTCAAAAGACAGCTGGCTCTAGAGAAAGGAAAATGATAAGTGCAAAAACAACTCAGTTTTAAAATCATTTTTGTACAATGCTTATAAGAATGAAGCCTCATTCTAGTAAACATTATTAGAAGTACTTCCTCTGCAGTAATTGTATGTGCAACCATGTGTGGACAGCAGCTTTTAAGCCAAAAAAAAACTCCAAGATAAGATAGAGTCCTTACCTACATCCATCCAAACAAGACAACAAATATGCTAGCCTCGGATGTGTTTTACAGGTATCAATGGACTATACCAGTTGTTATCCATGTCCATCTTTTAACTTTTCTTTAAACTTTCAAGCTTAGTCCAAAGTAATTAAGCTATTTTTAAACCAAGGTTTTATTAACCCAAAGTTTATTTAGTATTTTAATCTTGTCTTTAGAGGGCCAAACCCCTTTCTACTCCAAGTGGTATGTTCCCCAACACCAACTTCTTGAGTTTATTATCTGCCAAATTACTGGGGCTCTGTCTGTAAAGAAGCCTAAACTATTATAAACGAGTACAAGCCTGTTGTTGAATATATTCAGAACTGATAAAGTTTAAAGTGGAATCCAATCCGTCCTAAATTTATAAGTAACAATCTCCTATCAAGAGCCAAGTGGTAGAGATCTTTTGTGGTATCTTGGCATGTACGATTGTAAAACCAAAAAAAGAAATTGGTCAAGCTATGAATGCCAATAGAGTATTGCATTATCTCGACTTATCAATTGATAACAAACAGATGCATACATGTAGTGCAGCCGGGCCATAAGCCCCCAAAGTCGCGCAAAAAAAAATTCAACATCAATGTGTTAAAAGGTAGAAAATGGCCCAAAAAAACCCCGAGTAAACCCAACCAGAGGGTTATACCAGTTTTTATAAGCAACAATTTAACATGATACCGTGTTATAGCGACAACACAAAAACCAATAATCATCTGCGGTATACCCACCATCCCAAAGCACCTTTATGTACCCACAGCAACAATACCATATGCAAGAACCAGTACCCATCCGGGGTGTACCTTTCCAACCAAAGCTTCCATTATGCATAGACAGGATACTTACCTCTTAGTGGGCAAGAGAGATCGCCACAAAGTCCAATAAGCCAACCCCCACTGTAGGGTTTATCAGTATATGTAAACGACAAGATACTTACCTTCATAATGGGCAAAAAGAGACCATGACATAGTTCAGTAAGCCAACCCACATAGTAGGTATCACCAAAATTAGTAAGTGATATGCAAGTGATGACATAGCGTCAGCATCATGTGTAAGACCCACTATTCATTAGGTGTATATAATCCATCCCCAAGCTCCAGGCACCTTACTATTCCTATGTCAAGCTAAGAGGTAGATATCATACCACATTCCCCCATATTATTGCGCAAAAAATCAATGTTGTCCGCGCTGTCAGTATGTTTGCAACTAGATTATGCCAAAACAAGTATTTTTAGAAAAATACCTCCCCCTAAGAAAATGAGTGAACCAGTTATCACAGAGTATCAGAATAACCATTTGTGCAAAGCGATAAAAATTTCCAGCCAGAACCTCATCATTAAGTGCTACCTTTATTAGAACAATATGTGTCACCTATTGAGATACAATCCAAAACCCAGTTGAGGGTTTAAACATAATACCATTCAACTTTATGTAATAATAAAGCAACCATATTCCGGCCATAACAGGCATCTTGAGCAGGTTTAGAAAAATACCCAAGCTATGCTTATGAATCACAACAGGAAAGAAAGCTTTGTTTAGTAAATAGTGGCAAACCTGGGTTGGTTATGCTATAAGCTCCATGTTGGTGCAGTAGTAAATATTACAAATCAACATACAATCCTCTCTTTTAAAAAACACACACACACAAAGCTAAGTGAGGGGCAGAAAGCACCCTCACCTTCTTAAATAGAGGGGGAAACATCATCATTCTGGCGTGCGCAGTTCACTTCTTAGATCTTGAGTGTAGTATGCGCCCTCTGGGGAATCGACACCACGTGGTTGCCTCAGTAGTGGTCTGGCTCACCATTGCCAAGTATTTTTACCACAGCGCCTCACGGCAAAGTTGGTAGGTGTAGAGTAAATATACCCACGTTCTTTTACTTGCCAATTATAACTTAAGTGGTAATCAATAGACTATAAGGGCTCTGCCCCATGGTAGATTTTACACTCAATGTAAATTTGAAGCCTTTTTAACCAAAGTGACATAATTTAAGTGGTTTTTATAGAGTTTTATTTAAGCTGAAAGCTGTAAAAAAGCAAGTAACAAAGTGTGTGTGTGTGTGTGTGTGTGTCCCACTTGTCGTATCACTACTGTGTGCTTTCTATGTGCATTTACATCAATCAGATATTGTTACTGCTTTCTTAAATGGTGACATATTTGAGGAAGTTTATGTAATGTAGCCTCGCGGTTTTGTCATTAAAGGGCAATAAGATAAAGTATGCAAATGTAAAAAAGATTTGTATGGATTGAAGCAATCTCCTCGTTCTTGGTATGAGAAAACTGACACCCATTTGGTTGTAGGAGGCTTTTGTAACAGTCCAATAGAAAGCACTTTGTATGTTAAGTGTGAGGGTGATGTACTTCTCATCGTCGTTCTTTACGTTGATGATTTGTTGATCACTGGACCCAATGAGACACATATTGCTGAATTCAAGTCTGATTTTAATACTACTTTCAAGATGAAAGATTTGGGGTTGTTGCATCATTACTTGGGCATACAGTTTAAGCAGTGTGATGGTGGTATTGCCTTACATAGAGACATTGCTATGTAAGTTTGGACTTGAGGACTGCAAACCTATTGCTACTCCCATGGAAACATGTTTGAATTGAGTCTTCATGATGCTGTTGATCCTACCAATGTCACTCTTTACCAAATTGATGTTGGATGCCTTATTTATGTATGCAACACGAGGCTTGATATTCAGTTTGCAATCTCACATGTCAGTAGATTTATGCATAGCCCAGGGTTGGCAGGATGTTAAGAGGATTTTTTGCTACTTGAGTGGCACTTTGCATCTTGGACTGTTTTATTGCAAGGCGGGATCATTGCCTCCAGATCTACATGCTTTTTTGGACTCAAAATGGGATGGTTATTTTGACATGCAAGTGTCCACAAGTGATTTTTGTTTCATGCTCGGCATTTCATGCATATCACGATTGAGCAAGAAGAAACCTACTATGTCCACTTCCAATTGTGAGGATGAGTATAGGGCAGTCTTCACAGCTACAATTGAGTCTGTATGGCTTAGAATCCTTACAATGGATTTGGGTGTTGGATAGGACACTTCCAACATCATCTACACTGACAGCCAAAGTGCATTTGCAGTTGCAAGGAACCTAGTTTTTCATGCTCGCACAAAGCAAATTGAGATGCATTACCACTATTGCAAGGAGAGATTCTTAGTAGGAGAGTTCAGATTGGCTTATGTGCCGACACAAGACAACCTTGCAGATCTGTTCATAAAAGCATTGCCTTGTGGGAAGTTTGAAGCTTTCCGCAAAGCTTTTGACTTACTCCCCTTTGTGGATTGATCATGCACTCAAGGCATGGCACTTCCCTATACATTATGTGTCAGCTCTTGTTCACCGCATCACCCAAGTTACCTATACATGTGGTAGTGATGTGTGTAAACGTGAAGGAGTACGAGCGGAAGTGCGACGCGAGAGAGAGTGCGAGAAGAAGAGCACGACGATATGGTGAACTCGCTCTACTGTAATGTGTAGAGCATAGTGAGTTCTTATTAGGTTTTTACAAAAGAATATGTGTACATACCTGGCGGCCCACCCACTTACCTGGGCGACCACATTGGGCTTTATACCCCAACAACCTCCCACTTAAAGTCCAATGTGGTACTTTAAGTGTGAGAGAAGCTATTATACAATCTAATATACAAGAGATGTAGAGAAGTGATGTACTACCCTACACCTAACTGCTTGCGAAAATGCGCAAAGCTCTCTGAGGGAAGTCCTTTTGTAAGTAGATCAGCACGATTTTCTGTGGTGTGAACTTTGACAAGCTGAAGTTTCTTATCCTCGAGCATTTCCCTGATGAAATGATACTTCACATCCACATGCTTTGTCTTTGAGTGATAAACTGGATTGCGAGCCAATTGTATAGCACTTTGACTATCACAATATAACACAGGCATCTCTTCTTTGATTCCCAGATCTATTACTAGTCGATTAAGCCAAATTGATTCTTTGCATGCCTCTGATGCTGCAACATATTCAGCCTCTGTAGTAGACTGAGTAACACAATCTTGTAATCTAGAACGCCATGATACTGCTCCACCAGCCAATGTAAAGACATACCCTGACATAGACCTTCGGTTGTCTAAGTCACCTGCATAATCTGAGTCTGTAAAACCCTTTACACTTAGCTCCTGACTCCCATAGCATATACGCATACTCTTTGTAGCTTTCAGGTATCTCAATATTCCTTTCACTGCCTCCCAATGTTTCTTGCCTGGGTTTGACATGTATCGACTTACTACTCCCACTGCAAATGCAATGCCTGGGCGAGTAGCAATCATTGCATACATCAAACTACCCACTGCAGACGCATATGGAATCTTATCCATTTCAACCTGTTCTTCCTCAGACACAGGACAATCTTGTTTGCTAAGTTTCACATATGGTGGCAATGGAACACTCAGTGCCTTTCCCTTCTCCATATTGAAACGTTGCAAAACCTTGTCAATATACTCTGTTTGAGATAACCAAATCAACTTCTTTGATCTGTCTCTCTCAATGCGCATACCAAGTATATGACTTGCCTCACCCATGTCTTTCATGTCAAACGATTTTGCCATCTTTGACTTCAAAGCTGAAATTTCTTCCAAGTGCTTGCCAGCAATCAACATGTCATCCACATACAAAATAAGGATCAGCCAACTGCCATCCTTAGCCTTCTTTGTATATAGACAGTGATCGAACTCACTACGTTTGTAGCCTTGAGAAAGCATAAACTTGTGGAATTTATGGTACCATGCCCTCGGTGATTGTTTTAAGCCATAAAGACTCTTTAACAATTGGCATACCCAATCTTCCTTGCCTTTCTCAACAAACCCCTCTGGCTGCTGCATGTAAATTTCCACATCTAAATCACCATGCAAGAACGCTGTCTTGACATCCATTTGGTGCAACACCAAATCTAATATGGCAACCAATGCAAGAAAGCATCTCAATGTAGTCATCTTGACCACCGGAGAGAAGACTTCATCAAAGTCAATGCCTTGTTCTTGCTTAAAGCCCTTGGCAACAAGCCTTGCTTTGTACTTTGGCTGACTATCATGAGCGGTGATCTTATACCTGTAAACCCATTTACAAGGTAGAGCCTTTTTGCCCTGTGGTAATTTAACTAGCTTCCATGTCTTGTTTTTATGCAGAGCTGTCATCTCTGACTGCATGTCCAATTGCCAATTCCCGGAGTCCTTCATTTGCACTGCTTCCTTGTAACATGAAGGCTCATTGCAATCAGTCAACATGACATAGTTCATAGATGGAACAAACCTATCAGGAGGTTGCGTGATACGTCCAGATCTACGCACAATAGGTGGCTCAGGCTCAGCCACAACCTGTGGTTCCACTCTATCCTGTCCTTGCTCCTCTTGAGCCCTAACATTTTGTCTTGCACGTGCAGGTCCATCTTCTTGGAAGACAACTCTTCTAATCTCCTCAACCCTCTCTGGTTTAGAATGATATTTGGATTCATTAAAGTGAACATCATTGCTGCGGACAACCTTTCTGGATTCGGGATCCCAAAGTCTGTACCCCATCTCACCAGAATTACCATAGCCTAGAAAGATGCACTTTCTACTCTTTGGCTCAAGTTTGTTCCTAAATTCCTTTGGAACGTGAGTATATGCCTCACAGCCAAAGACTCTGAGATGCTTGTATGAGGGCATTTTGCCTGACCATACCATCTCTGGCACTGAATCCTTCTGCAAAAACTTGCTAGGAGATCTATTTACAAGATGAACAGCTGTTGATACAGCTTCAGCCCAAAACCCATTTGGCAGCTGTGCATTAGACAACATACTTCTGACCTTCTCTTGTATGGTCCTATTCATCCTCTCAGCAACACCATTTTGAGGAGGATTGTAAGGAGCAGTAAGTTCACGTTTTATACCTTTTGACTCACAAAAGTCCTTAAAGGCCTTTGAAACATACTCTCCACCATTGTCAGTGTGTAAGCATTTAAGCTTCTTGCCACTCTGATTCTCCACAAGTGTCACAAACGTTTTGAAAACACTAAACGCTTCATCCTTGTGCTTGAGAAAGTAAACCCATACTTTCCTCGAGTAATCATCTATAAATGTCATAAAGTAAGAAGCTCCCCCTAGAGATAGGTTAGGCATAGGTCCACACAAATCACTATGAACAAGTGCCAACTGTGTATCTCTTCTACTGCTTCTATGCTTATGTGGCTACTGTGTTTGCTTACCATATAGACAATGTTCACAGAATTCAAAATCATTAAATGAAAATCCAGGCAAATAACCAGAACGAGACAAGATTTCCATTCCCTTCTTGGACATATGTCCTAACCGGCTATGCCACAAAGAAACGTTCGGCTGCTCGGTTACATTGATTACATTTTTAGAGACATTTGATACATAAATCATGTAAAGTCCTCCAGACTTTACTCCATGTGCTACTGTCATAGAGCCCTTGGATATCTTCCACATGCTCTGTCCAAAAGTGGTGACGTAGCCAGCATCATCAAGTAAACCTGTGTTGATCAAGCTCTTTGTAATTGCGGGAACATGTCTCACATTCTTCAGCGTGAAAGAAGAGCCATTCTGAAACTTCAATTGAACATCTCCAACACCTAAGATCTCACATGTCTGCCCATTGCCTAGCTGAACATGATCTTTAGTGGTCACATAAGAGGTAAACCACTCCTTGTTTGGAGACACATGAAGTGATGCCCCTGAGTCTATAATCCAGTCACTCAGTGCATTTCCATCAGATGCTGTAAGAAGAGCTGAGTCCATTGTATTCTTCAAGAAGTAGATGTCTCCTGACACTAGACTGTCATCCTCTGCAACAGTGTTTGTCACATTTATTTCTTGAATCTTCACTGAGGACTTGTTCTTCTCACCATGGTCTTCAGCTTTCTCTTTGCCTTTTTCTGCTTTCCATTCTCTGCGGTCTCTTTTCATGTGACCCTTCTTGCCACAATGGTAGCATTCTATGTCACTCTTGCCTTTAGCACTACGGGACTTGCTACGAGACTGATTCCTCTTTCCACCTTTGTACTTTTCTATGGTCCTTCCTCTGACAACTAAGGTTGTTCCTTTGCCTTTGTCCATTGTCTTTCTATTGGTTTCTTCAGTAAGCAGACTTCCTTCTACACCTGCTATGTTCAAACCATCTGGAGGTGCAGAATTACTCAAAGCTGTGTGAAAAGTGTCCCAACTTTCCGGTAATGTGATCAACAGGAACATAGCTCTAACACGTTCATCAAACTTGACACCTTGAGCTGACAACTAACTGTAGATTGTGTTGAATTCATTCAGATGATTGGACATAGGTGTCCCTTCTTTCATCTTCAAGTCAACAAGCTTCTTAAGCCAGTATACCTGTGAAGCTGCACTCTGCTTCTCATAAAGATCACTCGGCTTTAACCATGCTTGATAAGCCGACATCTCGTCTGCTACATTGAAGTAAACGCTTTCTGCCAAAGTCAGCATAATGGTAGAAAGTGCCAATTCATCCATTTCGCTCCATTCATTTTCGTCCATATCTTCTGGTTTTATCCCCTTGAGCTTTATAGGTTTTATCTGATTCTTTTGTACCAACACGTGCCAAATCTGCTTCTTCCACAATGGGAAATTGGTTCCATCCAGCTTCTTGATATTGTAAAGAGCAGTGTCTTGTGATCCAGCCATAGCTACGCTTCACAGTAGTTTACTTTCCTGGGAAAAATTCGGCAGAGTTTCCCCTGTAAACTGACCTCTGAGCCAATATCAACCTGTCAAATGAACCAAGAAAGCTTCAGATTCTGCAGAAATTTTGGCAGAGTCTCCTTTGTAAAATGGCTCTGGTGTACTAAAAAACAGACCAAAAACAGCTCAAAAAACACTGTCTCTCTGACACTGTAAGCTGCGGGTAAACCTGTCCTGCACCTGTACTATCTCTGACTGTCCTGTCACTATCCTGTAAGCATAGACTACGACAATGCCTCAACGGCAGTAAAGCAAAGATGCAATCCCAACTGTCTAACTCACAGTCAATACATCCTAGCTGCATATCTAAGGGTGCTCGAGGGATCGCTCCAAGACCTGTATCACCGAAAGGATCTCAACATTCGAGAATCCCCCAGCTCAATAAAACCTCACTCGACCCTCAACAAAGGCTGCACTAAATCTGGCAGTACATAAACTTCCTACAAAGTCATACATCCACAAATTTCCCACTGTATGCTGTAACCACTGCGGCGGTTGTTTGCTACGTGACTCACAGCCAGCAAACCCTCAACAGACATACATCATCTCTGACAATACATCCCATGTGGAAGTACCTGCAATGTCAGGATGAAATCTGGAATATCAAGCAGCAAACACAAGCTACCTGACGAACTAGTGGATGTCGCCTACATCTGTGTGTAGATGCACCCGTGTCATATGTGACACGCCTCCAAGAACTGTGAGCCGTCGTTCGATGTGTAGACAGCCACAAATCAACACTCTGGGAGTGTCGATATCCTCAGCACCTACAGTCGTAGGCCGAAAAACCCCAAATTTGCAGAGTCGGATCTGCACCCGTCGAGACCACGTAGTCGAAAATGGCCTGCGCAGACCTTTGTCGAAGCCGAACGGTGGTCGAGATTTTCACTCCAATCTGAGTTGGTGACTCTAGCCTCCTGCAGTGCTGCCCCAAGCCTCGATCTGAGCTCTGATACCAGTTGAAGGAGTACGAGCGGAAGTGCGACGCGAGAGAGAGTGCGAGAAGAAGAGCACGACGATATGGTGAACTCGCTCTACTGTAATGTGTAGAGCATAGTGAGTTCTTATTAGGTTTTTACAAAAGAATATGTGTACATACCTGGCGGCCCGCCCACTTACCTGGGCGACCACATTGGGCTTTATACCCCAACAAAACGCACTTAGGACTGTCGGGGCATTTTTTCCCTCAATAGGAGTTTTTTCCCCCATGCATTGTATATATGCCCATCACTCTAGGGATAACTTATCTTTCCATTGTGCACTAAGCATTACTACTCTCTGTTGTGTGCCTTGAGCTTCTCTGTCTTCTCCAAGCTGTGTGTGTTTCTGTGCAACTCTAGTTCCAACAACAAGGAACCATTAGTAATGAAACTAGTTGTGCCATTAGTAATAAAAAAAAACTAGACGGTTGATTAATTTTTTATTGAAAAGTATACCCTAAGAATCACAATTTCAAGTCACAATTTCCCCCCCAAATTGTATGCAACTATTACCTCTCAAAAACAAGAGCGAAGACCCCAAATTTGCAATGCCAGGACTAGACACAACACTTTGCTATGCCTCATATTACTAGGGGAAAGGCCAAACACATGCACGGTGCCCTTGTCACTTGAAACAACAAGCCAATGAGCCATGGTTGAAAATGCAAGGCCGTATATTTTTTCTCTCTCATCACCTTGCTAAAGCTGCTATTGAAAGGATATAAAGTGACTTCAATAAAGTGCATGTCCTTTACAAAGGTTGATGATAAATAAACAAAAGACTACAACTAGAAACATCAATAACCTTTGAAATTCTAATTGAAATATTTGTAGTCACCCTTTGAATGCTTACTTTACTACAAGGTGCCATATGAGTAGTGAAATGAAGATTCATTGATCTCTCATATGAATACAATGTCATCAAATGGAATTTGATTACAAATTTTTTAAAAAAATTATTAGTAAATCAAACAAGAGGTTGAAAACTTTTTTTCCAGGACTATTGTATCTAGTTTGTTTTCAAAAGCATTAAGGCATTGTGAAGCAATAGAACCATCTTTTAATATATTTGTCAATTTTGAACCTTTTTGACTGATTGTGAATTGGTTTATACCTATGGACAACTTGGCTTAATGTAGAAATTTTGCATTGATACCTTACACATAAAGTTCATCTCTATATACTCTTTGATTCTAGAATTTGCCCAACCTATCAACATGGTATAGGTCTTGCTCTAAGTTAACAAAAGTTTCCTATGGGCATCATGGCTCAATCATCCTGAAGGGTATGTTTACACTATCTACATAGATTTTTTGAAACTTACTCCATTTTGCCACAAGATGTTGTCCAACCTTTTTAGATTTGCTTGACTATTTCTTTAAAACAATGGCCTTTGGATCAAAAGATACACACTCAAATTTCACGTACATTTCTTGCATGGTGACTGGCTTAGACTAAGACATTTTGCTTAAATTTCTTGCATTGTGAATTGCATTGATTAAATTAAAGAATAATACAGACTTCCTATGATTACATGACTACGTAAAGTTTCCAATTTCGTTTAAAAGCCGTATTCTCCTGTGAGGGTCTCCAAAGAGATGGCAACTAATACAATTTTTTGACAATTTCTCTAAAATACAAACAAGATGCTGTTCAATTTTTTTCAGAAAAGACTACTTCTTGGCATTAATGATACATTAGACGTATGCTGACTTTGGTATATAGTTGAAAATAAATGATAGTCCGTAGGGTAGGCTATAAGCTAATTCTGCACGTGTGGCATGGATAACAACTAGACCCATTTCTAACACCTCCTATAATACGCACAAACATAGCCAATTCTAATTGAATGCTTTTGTATGGATGTAAATAACAATTGGATCCTTCTCCTCCTAAAATTAGTGGAGGTTTATCTCTAGGGACTGGATATCTTCAAAGTGGATCATAACAATAGCAATACGTGAAGAAGTAAGTTCTACATCAAACGTTTTTTCACTCATTAGTATTTCATGCTAATGTAAATTATTAAAATAACATTTGACATGGTGTTATATACATGTAACTTATCTTTCTACATAGTGTCATTGCCCTTGTCCATATGTCATGTCTGGTCTACTCCATTGTATGGTTCAATAGTTTGTATAATCAAACTATTGTTAGGTTTCTCATTTCACACACACACACACACACACACACACATAAATGAAATGAAAGTATATATTAACATCTTCAAAAGGCCAAAGTAACCTATGAGACAAAAGAGTTTACAAATGGTGAATCTGATACAGTGTCTGTGTAAAAGATAGAAAACTGAAAACTGAAAAACTGAAACTGAACTCAGCTAAAGTGAAATGGAACGAAATGAAATGGGATGAAATGAAATGAAATAAAAGGCTGAGATGCTAGAATCAATATCCTATCCTATGATATCCAACATCGGTCTTTGGCGAAGCTCATCAATGTCCTCCTCAGTGAGTACTCTTACTGGGCATCTCCCATGTCGTGCTAGAATAGTCTGGATCCTCTAGTGCAACTTCCATCGATGTCTCAATGACCCTCACAATCGTGGGCGTCTGGATTTCTCGAGCTCAGTGGCCCTATCAGTCGATGTACCTTTGGTATATGTGGACTCTGAAGTCTGTTGTGATGCCTGCTTATCTAGAGATCGCACATGTAGTCTAAAGAAATTAGTGATCTCCCTCTGTGAGTGTCTCCTACTATCTGTTATCCGTAAAAGGCTCTCCCTATGTTTGCGCAGCTCTAATAAAAATAGCCCAAGGCATCTCTAATCTTGGTATCTCATAACTTAGGCCAATGATCCTAGACCCTCTCTGAATAGGCAGTGGAAACGGCCTCGTATCTCATAATAGACTGGGCAGTGACAGCTGTGATGTAGCTCTATCTCTGGCTGTATCCATGTCCTCTTAGTGTCTAACTGAACCAAGTCATGTCTGATGAGCTGGGTGATCTCTGTTTGTGTGAGAGACAAGGAGGGTGCGTCTAAAAAATATTGGAAGGGGGGTATTCTATCCATGTCCAAACCATGCATCTTGAACCAAGCTGTCATCTATGCATACCAACAAGAGGTGTCTCCCTATGAGGCAAGCTGTGGAGAAGACTCCAAAGCTAGATGGGCATATCTGTCTCTGGACATGGGTCCTACGGTCAAGGCCACTGAAACGACCGGACAGTGTATACGCTAGGGGGAGGCTATAAGATAGCATGGTGGGGTTGAGACTAGCACACACATTACTCTCGTCCTTTCAAGGAAGTAGTTTCACCCTTCCTTTTCACTTCTTTGAGAAAGGCAAGTTTTCCTCCAAAAATTCTTTTTTCCTCAAGGAGGAAGCTTCAAAGTGAACAAAAGCCTTCACAAAAATGATGAGTTTTTGTGAAGAATCAACAAAGGTGTTGTTACGACAAACGAGATGTGAAGCGCTACAATTTCCGCAAGGTGAGATTCGCATGCAATGCAAAAGTTATCGAGCGTAAGAAACATAAAGACTTCAAGCTTTACAAGGTACAAGTTGATTTTTTTTTTCTTCTCTCTCTCTCTCTCTCTACATTAGTGTGTGTTTACCATGGCCAACGAGGATATTCCACCTACACACACTTTTGATTTTGAGCACGTACATCAAAACTACCGATATTAATATGCCTGACGATGATGATCTAGGAGATCATGGCTTTGTAGATATGGCTGGTTTCAAGACTTTGAAAAATTGCCAAAGCGTACTTGAATGCAATCTCTCTGCACTAAATAAAAATTTTACAAATCTTACTGAGCTACTTGTGAAATTTATGAATTCACAAACGGCTCAAGGAGCCTCAGGTGGCACGATTCAAGGAACCCAAGCTCGCACGACTCAAGGAGTTCAATAGACAAGTGCTTCAAAAGATGTAGAAGGTAGCAATGCATTGCTTAAGAATATCACCATTCCTGAGTTTCATGGTGAAGAGTGTGATCGCAACAAGGATGCGGCCAACACGTTCTTACACAAATGGAGTGATATTCATCGGTTGAGACACACCCCATATATAAAGACAACTATGGAAAAATATCTCTTAAAGGCAAGGCCTATAAGTGGTGGATGACATTTCCAATAGATTCTCATCCTCCATCTTGGACTGCGTTTCAAACATCTTTCTCCAAAGAGTTTTTGGACTCCAATAAAGAGGATAAGAATTGGTTAGCATGGGATGCATGCTACATGTCTGGCCTCTTTCTCACTCAGTACCTTTCCAAGTATTGGGAAATCATATTAAAACTAGAAGGTTTAGATGAATTCCAAAAGATACACGATTTTAATAGGGGTCTTGACAAAGACTATCATCTTCATGTCAACACCCAACATCCAAAAACTTTGGAAGAAGCCATCGTTCATGCCCAAAGATATGATGATGACAAAGAGAGGAAGGGAAATGTTCCCTACTCTAAGAATAATTTTGCTAAGAGGAATGTGGCTAAGAGCCAATGGCAAGGTAGATCTCCCACACATTCCAAGAGGAATAAGAGACAATCTACCTCTCCACGCCCACAAGAGGCTAAGAAGCATAAGCACTCACGAGATACTCCACGTGGATCTTTCAGCACTGCTGATTTTGAGCATGCAAAGAAACACAATTTGTGTTTTGAGATGATTTTCGGACCAACATAACAAGAAGGATTGTCCTCTTTTGCAAGGCAAAGAAAAGGCCATGCACACGGTGCAACGCCTCACATTAGATTCATCTCCTAAATATTGTGTTGTAGAGGTTCTTCATATGGAAGAAAAGCACAAGTGTTGTGTGCCTGCTTCAATGTGGCATCCCACCTTTGGCCCCCATGAGGTGATTCGCATGCATGGCACTATCAACGGACAACGTGTTCGTATTTTAGTGGGGATGATGGTGCAACTCAGAACTTCCTGAACTATAAGCTAGTCAAGAAATTGAAGCTTACATAGACTCCCTGCTATGACAAGTATGTGGTAGAACAAATGTCTGGAAATGATAAAGAAGTATGGGACATGGTAGTTCAAGGGGTTGAGCTTATTGTTCAAGATCATACAATGACCCTTGACTTTCAAGTTATGAACATGGACCGTGCTGATGTAGTTTTAGGACGGGAGTGGCTGCATGGTTTAGGAAACACATTGCACACTAGTTATGAACACAACTCCCTATCCTTTATGGCCAATGGTAAACATGTGATTTTGCTTGGTGAGAAAAAAATACCATCTGCACCTCTTATATGTACATCCGAGCTTTCTATTTTACAGAAAGCAGATTTAATAGATGAAGTCTTTTTGTGTTACTGCTTGTCTCCAAGTTTTGCAAATTCTCAAGAGCAAAGTGTTGTGAATTCTAGTTATGGTATGCAAAGTGCAATGAACTTTAATGATAAGCCAAGTGTTAACAATTCTCAAGAGCAAAGTGCTCTCAATTTTAATTCTATTGAGCAATGTGCAACTATTGTAGAACAAATTTTACAAGAATTACAAGATTCTCCATCCCTGCAAAACTCTAGTTTACTTTCTCATTTTGCACGGCAAAATCTGACTCACTTACTCACAGAGTATAGTGATGTATTCTCAAGTGATTTACCGTTGGGTTTACCCCCTACACATTGATAAACCACGTTTGGTATGTACAAAGTAGTGCGTATATGCATGGTAATATGTACAAAAGAATGTAAATACATGCATTTGGGAGCTTTGCAAAGTGGTTTCAAGTTTTAAAAAAGATGTGACATGTACAAATCGTAAATAGTCATGCTTGCGTGCCGACGGGGTCAGAGACACGTACATGCATGGATAGGGTGTTGGCACCTTAGATATGGTTCTAGGTGGCTTCTTTTGGATCTAAGGAATGTGTTTGAGCTTCTAGAATGTGAATAATGCAAGTGGAAGGTGTGGGAACCCTCGTCTCGCTCGGGAAGTTTTGCATATGCGGTAACTGTCTATTTGCAGTGCCTGATCTGCAGTGATGCGTACACCACCCTAGAAGTGGTCAAAAATGGAATAGGGGGATGTGCCAAAGGACTTTGGGTTTCAAGGATCAAGTCTACAAAAGTGGTGAATTTTGGAGTCCGTTTGGGGTTTTTCTCGCAAAAAATGCCCGCCGGGGGTCAAAATTGGTTAGAACTAGGCCAAAAAGGGTTAAAAACGATCAAAAAAGGTGTGAAAAGGCTTCAAATTGCCACATCACTCACGGTGCCATGATGGTCCAGGCTGAGGGAGAATTTTTGAAGCCAAGTCTTGGAACTTTCACCCCTCTGTGTGTGTGAGGAAGTAGGGTTCCTACAGGTGGTCTAGTGCAGTCCAGTTGCGTTCACGTCTTGTTTTCGAGTGTGTGGAGGAGTGAATGAGAGCTTTCTCTCTTCAATTTTGCACTTGGGAAATTCTATGGAAGTTCTGAGGTTTCCATGGATGTGTGTGTGCAAGGAATTGAGGGAAGAAGGTGCGGCTTTCTGCAAGACTATGTGACCCTGTATCGGTGCCATTAGGGTTGGCGCTACTCCAAAGAGTCCAACAGAGTGGAGTTTGGTGAAGCTTTTGCAATAATTTGAGAGAGGCCTTTTGTGGCTGGAGTTTTTGGGTTTCTGATGGTTTTTCTTGTATATTTTGGTCACCATCAAGCGTGATTTCAAGTGTTGATCAACTCGACTCACCTTTGTAGTGTCTGTGGGCACGCAAGGGCTTGTTGGTCGAGGGGTTTGGAGTTTAAATCGAGCTTGTGGGTAGACTTTTTAGAGATCTCTTGAGTGGTGGTGAGTGAGCTGAGGAATTTGAGTAAATTCCTTGTGTGGTGTTGAGTTGTCTGGGTGTGTGAGTGTGCGCACGGCGTCTTTTGCTCCATCAACGTGATGTGCAGCATGGCATAGATGTCCTACCGGGCACTAAATTGGTGAGTAAACCACCTTATTGTATGAGTGCTAGTGAGGCCAAGGAGGTTGAGAGTCAATTGTTGACGGACTACCTCACCCGTGGTTTCATTAGACCTAGCACTTCGCCTTGGGCATCACCGATTCTATTGGTAAAAAAGAAAGATGGTACTATACACATGTGTGTAGATTATCGCGGATTAAACGCCATAACCATCAAGAACAAGTATCCTTTGCCTTGAGTGGATGAATTTTTTGATCAACTCCATGGGGCAAGATGCTATACAAAGATAGATCTTCGGTCAGGTTACCACCAGGTGCGTATCCGTTTGAAAGATATCTCTAAAACTGCCTTTAGAACACGGTTCAGACATTTTGAATTTTTGGTTACGCCTTTTGGTCTAACCAATGCTCCAGTTACATTTATGACACTCATGGATAGTGTCTTACGTCCCTATCTTGGAAAATTTGTTTGTGGTTTTCCTTGATGACATTCTCATTTACAATAAGACTGAAGATGAGCACATAGAACACTTACGATTAGTGTTTGAACAACTACGAGATCATGCTCTGTATGCTAAGCAAAGCAAGTGCGATTTCATTAAAACAGAGATACATTACCTCGGTCATGTGATCTCTTATTATGGCATCAAAATGAACACTGACAAGGTTGTTGCCATTCTTCGATGGCCACATCCCAACACGGTTGAGGAGCTTCAAATCTCCTTAGGCATGGCTGGATTTTATCGACAATATATCCATGATTATGCCAAAATTGTTGTTCCTATGACGGATCAACTTAAAGCAAAAGGTAAGACCTTTTCTTGGGAAGAAGCCCAACAATGCAGTTTTGAACAACTCAAAGTAGCTGTAGCCACTGCTCTCATCCTAGCAATCGTTGACCCACTTAAGCCGTTTGTGGTAGAGACTGATGCTAGTGATAAAACAATTGGTGCGGTACTTCTCCAGGAGAGAAGACCTATAGCCTTTGAAAGTAAAAAGTTGGATAGAGCTCAACATAATTATTATGTCTATGAGAGAGAGCTCTATGCCATAACTCATGCTTTATAAAAGTGGCGACACTATTTATATGTGCCGAGTTTGAAGTAGTTTTTGACCATGAGAGTATTAAATGGTTTACTACTCAAACAGATTTGAAGGGTCGTAAAGGTAGATGGGCAGAGATTCTTCAAGATTATGATTGTAAGCTACGATATCGCAAGGGGTGATATAATGTGGTAGCGGATGCACTAAGACAGATGCCTCAGATTAATTCACTTGCTTTCACGGAAATAAAGAGTGCATTTTGGAGTCATTATGTGGAAAGTGTGCACAAGATCAATCATATGCTAAAGTGTGGAGTGCAATTTTAAGAAGGGATCCCTCACACTCACATGTCTCTGTACAGCCAGATCAACATGTCTCTGCAAGCGCAGATAAAAACTCCAACACATAGAGCTCCACCCCTTCTCAGGAAGAGCTTAAGCAATGGAAGAATTTTTCCATTGATGATGGCTACTTACTCCACAAGGGTAGAGTATGTGTGCCAAAGTACTAGACACACTGGGCGCCAAATATTAATTGAGTCTCACGATAGTCCAAGTGCTGGTCATCCAAGTATTCGTAAGACGTATGTCTTAGTTTGACGGCAATTTTATTGGCTAGGCCTACATTATGATGTTCAAGAGTACGTACTAAACTGCCAACAGTGCCAAGTAAATAAGGCAAAGCGCCTCAAGGTAGGTGGCCTTTTACATCCTTTAGAGATTCCACAAGGTAAGTGGGAGAGTATCTCTATGGATTTTATAGTAGGACTACCTACTACAAATCGTGGCCATGATGCCATATGGGTAATTGTAGACCGTCTAACAAAGATGGGTCGATTCATTCCCACTAAGACTACGGTTAAGATGTCGGAGTTAACATGGCTATTTGTAGAGCATATATATAGACTCTATGGTCTTCCAACTAGTATCATAGTGAAAGAGATCAAAAGTTCGATAATCACTTCTGGAGAGTTGTGTTTCAAAAGTTGGAAACTACACTTAATCTTAGTACGACTAATCATCCAGAAACAAATGGTCAAAACGAAAGAGTTAATCAAGTGCTAGAGGATATGCTACGAGTGTACGTTAGCAAGAAGCAAACCAATTGGGAAGACTACTTACCTATATTGGAATGTGTTTATAATAGTTCAAAGCAGCATGTGACTACATGGTTTAGTCCATTTATGCTTTTATATGGTTTTCAACCTAGATCACCCGTTACAGTGGGGTTGGCTAAGGAGAAAATACAACAAGCGAAAGATTTTATCCAAGACCATTTTGCTATGCTTTGAGTTGCTCGACACAATGTTAAGCAAGCTCAAGATCGATATAAGAAGTACGCAGATGAGCATCGTCGTCTTGCTACTTTTGAAGAAGGAGATAAGGTTTTCCTCAAAGTTCCGGAGCATTCAGAAATTTTGAAGATGGGAAAAGTTGCTAAACTTTCACCACACTATTGTGGACCGTTTACCATTCTCAAACGTATAGGTCAAGTGGCCTATAAGTTAGCTCTTCTTGAGCACTCACGAGTTCATCTTGTTTTTCATGTTAGCCGTTTACGAAAATAGCTAGGACAAAATGATAATGTCATTGACACAAATGTGTTAGTTAACCTTATTGAACCGCCAAGCATCCCTCATGAACCCGAAAAGATTTTGGATTCTCTTGAGCTTTGCACCAGACATCATGTCGGACGACATGTGTTGGTAAAATGGCTAGATAGACCTGAAAAAGGTTCTACATGGAAGAATGTCTCCGCACTTAAGAAATGTTTTTCTACGTTCGTTTTCGAGGACGAAAACGATTCTCCAGAGGGGGGGGGGGGGTAATTTAAGGACATGGGTCCTATGGGAAAGGCCACCGGCACGGCCGGACAATGTGTACACTAGGGGGACGTTATAAGATAGCACGGTTGGGTGGAGACTAGCACACACATTACTCTCGTCCTTTCACAATGTATTCTAAAACCTCATCCACATAAATACCAAATAAAGTAGGGGAGAGTGGGCAACCATACCAACTGTTTTAGGGCATGCTCCCAGAACGGCGTCTATGCTCAGGCTGGCTGTGTGGGTATGCCTCTGTTGCTGCTTCATGTAGTGTCTCTGTTAGTATCTGGATAAGCTCCTCTAATGGAAGTCCCGACTCCTCATTAGCTAAGCGTATGTATATGCCATCTATGTAGACATAATCAGTCTCTGACGTGAAACTGTATCGAGTATTGTTTGGATTGTGTCAATTGAGCTGTGCTGAACTGAAAAGAGACGGTAAATGTGAGAAGGGCATGATCGACTGCTACACTAATATGCATGGGCCCAACTGTAAAATCGTGAATAAAGGGTATAAAATTGGGTTGAGCCAAAACATAATCCACTGTTCTAGCCCCATGTCTGTGAGAAAAACAAGTGAACTCGCTCGATACTGGAAATCTATGTAGACCATTCAAAATGGCCAGTTCGTGTGTAGTCCCCATGTCTATAAAATATCCCCCATAACCCGTGTTCTCCTCATCCTGCGAGCACCTGGCCAATCCCATATCATTGACATCCAATTCTCTCAACACTCCTCTGAGGTATCGTAGAAGACTGTCTGAGAGTGGCCCATCCTGGCATTGAAGTCCCCTAGAAGGATAACATTAGAGAACTCCCATATATCCTCATCCAAAATCATATAAGGTGACTATCCCTTGGCGAATGCATAGTGAGATGTACTTGGTGGAAAATAGCATATTGAAACATAAAGTGGCCTCCCAGTCTCCATTCTCACCTTGACCCACATATACTTGGCATGCTCATCTCTACAAACAATACGAATGAGGGACTACAACTCTTCCCTAAATAAGACTGCCACAACTCCTGACCCGCCTTCTCTATACTCTGATCTCACCTCCCGTCTACAAGTAGTCTCCCAACGATACCCCGACACTCTAGGCAATGTGCCACCAAGAGCGTGGTGTGTCTTTGAGCAGAAGGTAATGTCTCTTCCTCTGAAGCTATCCTCAAAGGCGCCCACATCTAGCTTCAATGACCCATTAAAATTCAATGCTACTAGTTTTAGGCTTGTCCCATAGGTCTCACACCATCATGCGGTGCTTTTTTCTAGAATCACTACTCTTCCTCCTGTGTAAAAAGCAAATTTTCTCTTCTCTCTAGCTGTCCTGATCTTCGACATCTTCTCTTGCATGTGCGCTATCTGTGCTAGGGTGAGATCATCCCCCAAGAAAATCCCGGTCCTCTTGAGTGTTGGTCTTTTCTTCAAAAACCCCTTCCTAGCCTCCCAAGTAGGAAAGCGCATAATGAGTGCTCTTCCTTTGGAGCTACCTGTCCCATCCTTCCCTTTCTTCCCCACTCTCCAAGCCCCTGTGTGGGTAGGCTCTGGGAAGTTCATTCGTTTCAGAAGTTCCTTAACTTCTTCTTTTGTGTGTGTGTGTGTGTGTGTGTGTGTGAGAGAGAGAGAGAGAGAGAGAGAGAGAGAGAGAGAGAGAGAGAGGTGGGTTCATTATACAACAGTATGTGACACCATGCTCTTTTCTCGTAGGTAGTAGCGATATATAAGTTGGAGCCTTAGGTTTGGCCATGTGTCCAACCTTTTTTTTTTTTTTGAAATAAGATAATAGAAAAAGTTTAGCTTTATGTGAAAGCATCCTCTCTTTGGGTTGCTTTAACACCTTCAATACAAATTTACTCACAAAAAATGGCATCAACTCTAAAGAGAGAGGAAAAGGGAGTACAATTGGCCTCCTCCTTTTTTTTTGTAAGAACAAGATAGGACATTGCCAACGTTGAGATGCCTTTTCTATATGGCATTTATATGGTATCATCTAAAGAGTTCATAAGTGTGGTTCCTTCTTTGAAGATCAGGCTAGGACAAAGGACAAACTTCACAATCTTGGAGCAAGCTGAGCAATACATGCTTTATAAAAGATCTAGGCTTGGGCAGAAAGTGAAGTAATGTTCGAGACAAATGAATTTTGCAACCGTACACAATTCCTTATATGGTTTTTCCAATAGGATTAAAAATAAATAAATGAACTAGTTGTTACTATTTTTGCACCCTTTTTCTCAAAATCTAGGTGGGATTTTCCCCTTTCCTCTGCCTCTCAATCAACATTTTTGAATTTCAAAGCAGCACGATTGTAGGTTGAGACACTTTTCTTGAATAGTGAAGTGAAGATATCCTTCTTAATAAGAAGCTACATTTAAATATCTCCCCATTTTTGATTTACACCCTCCATTTTCTTAGAAGAAATCTAGAAATATAGTATGTGCTTGTGACGCTTCTGTTCACTCACCCGCTCATTTCTCTTGTTCATGTTTGTGCAACTGTGTCAACGTGATACAACTACATCAAATGTAGATAACGGTATAGATGGCTCACCTATTTAACTACTATTGACACACATTTGTAGATGTGAGGATGTGCATCCGTCGGAAAGCCAAGTGTGGGTTTGCTTTTTTTCCCGAGACGCCGGATGGGAGGTGCACATACTAGTGTAAGTAATCTTTAAAGGAAAGGAGCAAAGGGCCATGAGAGTTCTCTACAAACTGAAAGCTAAAAGCAAAGCAACAAAAAGTTGAAGATACCCCAAAACATGGATCCCTCAATACCTTGAGAGTTAAGCATAGGTAGAAAATGTGTTTATTATTGTTTTCCTGCGTAAACTCTGGTTAAAGACCAGCTCTTCTTCATTCTCGCGATCTCTCTCATTTCCCACATAGTAGCAGATTTTTGCGCTCGCCATAGCCGGCAGGCTTCCGGCCTGCGCAGAACCATGAGTGTCGTGCATTTAAAGTAGCGTTCTCACTGCTCTGTTGCTGGCTCTCATGGAGGACTTCGTCAACCTTCTTGAGCGGGACTATGGGCTTAAACCCCAGGGAAAGATGGCGCCTATGGCCAATGCGAAGCAGCCTCCTTTCTCTGCCTCCATAGCCAAGCCAGCGCCTGCAGGAAACCCTAGAAATGGGACCAAATACAGAAGCTCGGCACCCGTCTTGGCTGACGACGACCCATTTTTCGGTGGAACTGGAGTACGATCGCCTTCTTCGGGCAGGTGCAATTCAGTTACTGGATCTGATCCACTAATCTCTCGCTATGATGATACTTTTGGAGTCCCTCCATCTGCTCCTCCTGCAACCCACATTTTTGAAGACATTTTCAGACCAGCAGCATCGAAACCCACACCCATTCCCTCTACCAAAGGACCATCTTCTTATCCTGTGTTTGATGCCCCTGTATATGATGATGATATCTTTGGAGGATTGCCTGGTGTTAGAAGGGCTGACTCCGGTTTTGAAGATGTTTTCAACATTGGCTCTGCTGCAGCAGCTGTCCCCACCACGAACTCTGCATCCTATGACGATCTCTTGGGCGGGCTTGAGATTAACGATTCCAAAGTTACTGGCATTAAAACCAAGCCCACTTATGATGCGACGCCAGCAGGAGAGTCTGCATTTGATGAGTTGTTTGCTGGATTGCCTGCCAAGTCTCAGTAAGTGGTGCGATCTTCATGTTTAAATATCAAATTAATGCATTATTGAAGAGATCTATATCTACGTCCCGTTGCATTGTCTGGATGACCTGCATAGAATGGGCCGGATCTTGGATTGTTTGATCAAATGGTTTGGTTGTTGAGCTTAATGCATGTTATTCAAGGGGGATGTCCAATTAGTGCTGACGTTGTAAAAACGAAGGCTGGAGTTCTTGTGTTGCAATGGTGGGAGTTGTCCCTTTGGGTATGTGCATTTTATTTCATTCAGACCCGACTTTGAACGTGGGCGATCGTATTTTTGCATTTACAAAGTGTTGTCTAGGAAGGGGATGTTCCTGTTGGAGTCTCTTGGCTGGAAATTGCCTTTCCAGCTATTCTTTCCTCTTAAAATTAAATTGGTAGATAGTTGCTCTTTGAAGCAGAAAATGCAAATTTCTTTGGGTTTTATTGTGTAGATTTTGTGCTGATATTTGCTTAGGTCATCAGAAGCTGGAAAGCCTTCTCAGCGCAATAACGCTAAGTCAGCCAACTACCTTTCCTCTAACATTCTGGAGGACCCTTTTGCAGTTTTTACTTCAGACAATATTCTGCACATGAATCATTCGACAAGTGCATCCAATTTAGAAGCCACAACAGGGGAAGCCGATAAGCTGAGCGAGAATTTCGCCCAAAACCAGAACAGCACAAGCAGTGTCAATTTTGAGAATGATCCATCACGCCCAAGTCTGGACTTAAACAAGGCCTCTGCTGCGGCAGAATCTTTTTTGCCAAAAAAGAGCAAGTCAGGCCTTTCACGAAGTCCAAGTGGTGTTAGTGAGAGTGAAGATTCTAACGATGTGCCATATTTCACCGGCATTCACGACAATGTTGCAGTCGCAAAGGAGCACAAGAAAGTCACATCAAGTAGAGCAAAGGCTGATTCAAGCATGCCAGCAAGTAGTGATGAGTCTGCTTCTGCAGGTTCTCCATCTCGCAGAAATAGGGCCGCACAGAGTGGACAGGCTGATGATTCAATCAGAAGAAGCAGGCCGACATTTCGAGAGTCAGCAGTTTCTCCTAGTCGGGATGGAGAGGAAGTTTCATTGCAGATTCCGAAGGCTGGAAAAAGTGGAAGGGTGGATGAGTTTTGGTTATCCATTGACGATGTGAAGTTGGTGACACAACCTACAACAGCACCACCTCCTGTTAGACCACCTCCGGTACCTGGTTCAAAGCAGGGTCATTCTCTAAGGAAATCCTCACCAGAAGGGAGGTTCACTGAAAATGGTGGACATTCTACTGTGGATCCCTATGTTAAGAGTGGTTTCAATTCAACTGACCCCATCTTGGATGATCGTGAAGCATTTTCATCAGGCAGTTCTCGAAGAATGGATGCAGATGCAAAGGATCATGGAGCTTTTTCACCAGATGAGGAGGAGCAAGGAAGCGCAGCTGCAACAGCATCTGGTGCAGCCATGAGGGAGGCGATTGAGAGGGCAGAAGCCAAGCTCCGGCAAGCAAAGGAGGCAAAAGACAGAGATAGAGAAGAGGCTCGAGGCACAAGAAACAAAGAAGGGGCTTCAACTCGTGACAGAGATGAGGGAGGAGAAGGTAAAGCTGTGCGTGATAGAGAGGAGAGAGAAAGAGATGAGAGGGAAAGAGACGCCAGGGAAAAGTGGCGCAAGGAGAAGGAGAGGGAGGAAAGGGAAAGAGAGAAGCAGAGAGAGAGGGAGAGAGAAAGGGAGCGGGAGCGGGAGAAAGACAGGGCAAATGAGATTGCTCGGCAAAGGGCTGCTGTTGAAAGAGCCAATGCTGAGGTGCGAGAGCGGGCAGAACGTGCAGCTGTTGAGAGAGCAGCCGAGGCAAGGATAAAGGCGGAACGTGCGGCTGTAGAGAGGGCTAATGCAGAAGTCCGAGAAAGGCATGGGCGTGCAGCTGCAGATAAAGCAAGGGCTGAAAGAGCAGCTGCGGCTGAGCGTGAAATGGCAGAGAAGGACAGGATGGCTGCTTCAAGAGACCAAGAACGAAAGAAAGAGGATGATTTTGATTCCATTTTCGGGTCAACCTCTCGGCCCACTAGTGCGCCAAAACAAAGGACTCATCCCACAGTAGGTCCACTTTGCTGTTTATCTACTGATGCATGGACGTTCTTGGCTGGCTTTGTTTGTGTCCATTGATTCACTTTGGCTGCTAGCAGGATGGTATTCCCGCTTCGAATGAAGGGCTTTGGAGGAGCAGTAACTCAGCCTCTACTGTGAGAAAGGTGCCATCGATGCCAAGCATGGCTGATGATCTTACATCGCTGTTTGGTAAGCATTTGGTAGCCCTCTCTGTACCTTTGTGAAATTCCAGTCATTATTCTGAGTTATTGTTTGTTTCAACTTTGTACTAGTTCAGTTATGTTTTGCCTCTTCTATGTAGGTATGTAGTAGATTCTCATTTTAGTCTTTAGCATACATTAGGCTTTAAGATTTTGTTCTTTTGGTGTGGAGTATGAATTCAAGGTTAAGTGTTTGGGATGTTTATCCTTGTTGTGATTGTTCAAAGTTGAGTGCTTGTTTCAAAGTTTCGGTGAAGTAAGCTTCTCTGACTTATTTTGCCGATGCCTTTTCTAAAAGCATTTTCAAGTGAATAGTGGTTCCTTTTAATCTATTTTTGTTCAGAAACAAATAAGGTGATTTAGTTTTATCTTTATCGGTTTCTTTTTTTTCGGTGTCCTTCGCTGTTGTGTTTTTGTGAGCGTTTTAGCCTCTCTCGTAATTTATGACTAAAGAATTTTCTGACCTCAATTTGTCCAGCACTCCATAAGAATTTTAAATATGAGTTTGTGCAAAACTAGTTTTAACCTATGATCCTGGATCTTGCTGGCCCTTTTTGTCATGTTAGCAATGGTTTAACATATGGTCAACGTCTTGTAGTTCCCTCTAATTTATGGCAAGGTATAATTTGTGCTGCCTTCTTCTCTTTTTTCTGCAGCATCCTCTACTTATTTTTGAAGACATTTCATGTTTCCTGCCTTGGTTACTTCACCACAGTGCTAAACATCAGTCTAACCACTGTCTCTTATTCTTAATGCTTTAAAGTGGTAGTTTCACCTACAGAAGTTTTTTACATTTTTTCTAATGCTGGCTTACAAGGTTTGATGCTTGTTGTGTGGCTGTGAAGGTGGACCGTCGTCAGGTCCTGGCACATTTCAAGAAATGGAAGGGGAGTCAGCAGAGCGCCGGAAAGCAAGATGGGACCGCTATCAGCGCACGCTTGAACGAACTGTATATACTCGGGCTTTTATGTCCCTTTCACATGCTGAAATGTCTACAGTTCTCTCTGGTTTAACATATTGTGATAACATAAAGCAACTAGGTAACTCAATAGTGTAAGATCTGATGCTCGTTAGATTTCGACATGTGGCACTTCATCTAGTCATTTTTATGCTTCTCAACTGTCAATGGAGTATTGTACATCAAGCAAGCAGTCTCAGAATCGAGTTCACAATTAAACCAAAATGCTGTAGTTCCTTGCTTTTTAAGACTTTTGAAGGCCTTATGTAGGCCAAAAACACATCTTGTGAAGAAGAAATCTAAGGTCTAATCTTGTAAATCATTCTTGGGAGCAATTGTGGACCGTTGGATAAAGCTTGTCGATTAGTGCCACATGGCAAGCTAATAATGCGAGACCAATTTTCTTCCTTTTCATGTAAGCATTGTCCTATGTATGTGTAAGCCAGTGTGAGAGATAGTTGACATTTGTTTTCCTATTCCTTTAAAGAGGGACATTGAGTAGTGGGTCACAGATAATCTTTCTCATCCTCTTATAAGTTATGTAGGCCGTTGTGACTTTTCACCTTGTTGGAATTGTAGGCCAAAGCCTTGGAGGAAAAGCATCAGCGTGATCTGCAAAGTGCCAAGGATCAAGAAGAGAGACATGTAAGAGGGGGCCTTTTCGTTATTTTCTCATATAAACCCTTGTTTTTTTTATTGAATATCACAAGTGGGGAAATGTGAGCAGAGGGCTGGTGAGCTTGTGGATGCCGAGATTAAGCGTTGGGCTGCAGGAAAGGAAGGGAATCTGCGTGCGCTTCTCTCCACACTTCACTATGTAGGGGCTCTTCATGGTTTTTGTTGTGTCTCGGTTCCATGTCCTCAACTTGCTGACCTTCACCACATTCTTTTACAGGTCCTATGGCCGGAGTGTGGTTGGCAGGCGGTTTCCTTAACAGATCTAATTACTGCCGCAGCGGTGAAGAAAGTCTACCGAAAGGCTACCTTGTATGTTCACCCAGATAAAGTGCAGCAGAAAGGCGCTACAAATCAGCAGAAATATATTGCTGAAAAGGTTTTTGATCTGCTAAAGGTAAAATGTGATGGTCTTTTGTGCTATGTTAAAGCTTTGGAGGGTAGGTCTCTACAATTTCAGAAAAATAGAAAACCTTTCAAAACATTTAACATGCAAAAGTGCAAGGGTAAGAGAGTAGGAATGCCTCATGACAATGGACATTTTGCACTACATATAAAGAGGTGGCCTTGCGTGCATGCAATCTGCCTTGAGTGTAAGCCATTAGGAGGCACACACACACACACACACACACACACACACACACACACAAGGTGGAATCTCTACGTACGTACCTAACGATTCTGTACGGTACAATACGTACTGTTTTTTTTTTTTTGGGCGTTTTTTTCACGGACCACTCGTGCTAGGGGCGCTTTCAGATTGGGATAATAAAGTGAAGGGGAGAGAGCCTTAGGCTTTTTTAATCGACCAGGATTACAAAAGACTCTCTTTTGAAAGGTCTGTGAACTTAAATTTAGTGTAATTTTCTTTTTTTACAAATGGTACGTACCTATCACGTACCTAAAGGTTGGTTCAATACGGAAGTACGCTCCGTACGTACCTAAACCGTACCGTACACTACGTACCTTTCCACCTTGCGCGCGTGCGCGCGCACGCACGCACACACACACACACACACACATACGTACGTACATGCGTGCATCCATCCATACATGCATATGTGTGTACGCACACGCACACGCACACATGTGTGCGTATTAGGAGGTAGTTCACTTGCCACAATGTCTTTTTGTTACTTGCATTTTCCCCGTCATTCATGTCTACTTAGTGCTAACATTTATAGTGTGAATTTACTTGCTTAGGAAGCTTGGAATAAATTTAATTCTGAGGAGCTTTTCTAAATCTCGCTTCGAAAGCTTTGTTTGTCGAAATTTTGCGGAGGAACTTGGCCAGCTAGTTCGTGGTTTTGATCACACACATTTCAGAAAAAGAGCACAGGCATGATGCCATACATAACCTGGTTCTCTCAAGGGAGTTGGTGAGGGCCTCACAATGTCACTTTATAGAAGTTGCCTCTGCAAGTACGTTTTGAGCCTGACTGTGGTTGGCCAAGCCTCACCAAATAACATTATAATAGTGGATGTTGGCTTGCATAGAGATGATTAACACATGCGAACGCATTATAAATTCTTTTGTAAATTTAGATTTATTAAATTTGGCTGTCTTTTGTTGTTTAACCTATATAATCAAGCAGCTGTTTATGGAACATGCACATGGATTTCTTAATTTCTCAATGGTTTTTGTGACGGGTTTTAGGGTTAGGGGTTTTGCGCCGAGGCCAACGAAGGCAATGATCAGTTGCATCTGTGACCTCAACACAAAAGCTCTAATCCTGAAACCTGTTATAGTTTCAGACACTGCAAGTCCCTAGTCTCTATGCTTTTGAAGTTTTGGTTAAAGCTTTCATCGAAGAGAATACTAACGAAGCGTAATCGGTGTTTGATATCGCAAGCTTAGTTAGTGGCTTTGTGATGTCGGGGTTAGATAGCTTGAGGGGGTGAGTGCAATTAGCACTTATTACTGCATGAGATGTACACATGTTATTGATTCGGTACAAGATTGGGTGCTTAGATATTCACACATACCCTCAGTTAATTATTACATGCTTAATTATGGGCATTTAAAGGCATAACAAAATTGTCAACTCTTAGTTGTCCAATGCTCTTTTTTGATCTCTCTCTCTCTCTCTCTCTCACACACACACACACACACACACACACACGAATTTACATATTGCGTGCATACTTATGTATATCTAGATGTGTGTGTGTACATGTGTTAAAAAAACCAAATCAATACAAAGTTGGAAACTTGACAATATGACTTAGATGTTGGTAAGGCATTTTGAAGCCTTCGTAATTTATGATTTTGAGAACTTGTATATTTAGTTTGATAGGCTTGTATTTCTAGTTTGCATTGTGACAACTTTGAAGACCTTGGAGCCATCAGGGTGAAATTTTATGGCACCAAGTCCATTTTAAGAACCAAATGTACTTTTGCCAATGGGCTACATACCTTGTTTGACTCGTAATTGTACATGTACATAAGTTTGGGACTTTGAACAGTAAATCCACATAATGGCTAAATTTACGTATCTTCCTATTAAGTCTCCAATCTCGGAAAAATAAAAATTCTTTTAGAACATCTTTAGCGCGTAAGTGAAGGGTGAAGTTTAGAAAATGATAAGACACATGAAGGTGGAAAGTCAAAAGGCATTTTGTGTCCATATAAAGAGGTGGTCGATTTTCCATTGGTCTATTTGTGTTTTTTTCCCCTTCATTTTTCGTTTGGCATTTTCTTCTCTTTCAAATGTCCTCTCTCTCTCTCTCTCTCTCTCTCTCTCTCTCTCGCTCTCTCTCTCTCGTGCGCATCGTGCTATATCTGTCCTTTTCACGTCCAATCGATACTGTTGCAAATCTACGTGCTTCGTCATAACACACATTGTTGCATGCTATAAACTAACACATTGTTTTTGTTTTTGTGGAGGGGATCTTTGAATTAAGAATACATTTTAATTTTTTTGAATCCATTAGGAATACCTTTTAATTTTATGAATCTTCCTAATAATGGCTCTACAAATAACATATCTAGAGAACAACAAGGTAAAGAAAATAAAGAATACAAATGTAAAAACGACGCACATTGCATATATACTTCATTTAGACATGCAAAGTTATTTAATGTTCTGCTTTCATGAGGCTTTTCATTTCCTAGACTCACCCTTCACTTATGTATTTGTGATGCTTTAAAAAGATTGTTTTTTCCTCAAAACTACGGTGACATCATACTATTTGCTCTAATTGTAAAAACCCACTTGCTCAATGAAGGGTGCAAGGCCTTCTCCACATCCTTGGGGAGGAGGTTTGAGAATGCGCTTGAGTACAATGACAGCGAGCTAAGCAAAAATGCCAATGATTGGAAGGAGGTCTTTGATGTTGCTATGTAGAGCAGCTTAGAGGTGGCCATCCTCATACTCGTATAAGGTGAATCAATGCAATCCTTCAAGCATGCCCCAACCTTGGTCTTGAATTATATTTGAGCAAGATTCAACATCAATGACCGACAGAAGAAGACATAGTATCGAGTTGAAAGGCCTTGAAAAATCGTGATAGAGGTCTTGATGATGTGGATGGAATGCTGTACTACGTCCATCTATTTAGGCACTCATGATCGTGAATAGTTGAAGACGATCGCAGGGGGGGCGGGGCGGGGCAGGGGGGTGGGGGGTGGGGGTGGGGTTTGTTTTTTTTGCTAAATCCTTGAGTTCTTGGTCTCAATTCACAATAATGATCCTTTGATACGAGTTCAAGCTTTCTCTCTTGGTTCTTTACAATGACGATGTTATTTCTCTCGGTTCTCTAAAAAAAAGCATGGTAGCATGAGAACACATTTTTAAAATTTATAAATATTTTATCTTTGTTTAAATCTATGATTAAGTTTTGTTAGTTATATATGATTGAAAAGAAAGTGACAGACATTCTTCTTTCGTTTCTTTTTTTTTTGAGCTTGAATTCTTTAAAATATGGCTTCTTTTTCATTTGGTCGTGATTTCTCTCTTCTTTGTTGCATGCGCGCGCGCGTGCGTGTGTGTGTGTGTGTGAGAGAGAGAGAGAGAGAGAGAGAGAGAGAGAGAGAGGGAGGGAGGGAGGGAGGGAGACAAAACAAAGTTACTTGCTTTGATTCAATATTTATAGCTTTTGATATTTTACAATTTATCTATTTTTCCTTTCTTAATGTAAAAGGGATGCTAACTTAATTTTAATTTACTTGTTTTTTGAGGTTTTCTTGCTTATGGTGTGAATAGTTTACCAAGTTTTATCGCATTTTGTGAAGAGGAACAGATGTACGAAGAGTCGAATCCTGAGTTGATATGAATTCGATAAATGTTGATATGAGGTGGCTCTTTGCAATCCTTTGTGCTTAACTAAGGAGAACTTGTCTTGGTGCCATGGGACAAGAAGTGGCCACTTTATTGAGAGAGAAAGAGAGGCTTAGAGTAGAGAATGTATTACTTAGTATGAAAATACAAGATAAGATAGCCTTAGAATCATTGGGTTCATATACAAAGCACTGGGAAAAATAACATACAAGCGAGGAAAAAAAGTAACCTGGTGGTCCTAAGTGTGTTCATACACATCACTATCATATACATGGTACCAGATATTGTACCTTGGGTAGCTCGTTCCAATTGTTCAATTCCCTTAGCACAAGATCTGTGGAGAGCAAGAAGGAGATAGGGAATTGTACACAGACAAAAGGCTTCCCATGTAGACAAACATATTGTGACCCGCCCTTCTTGGATTGTTCCCTATGAAAATTATCATTGACCTTGCTTTTTTAAAGCATATCTCAGAGTCTAAAGAGACAACATTGTGGGAAGATTAGGTCACTTCCTCGAAAACATTCCCTTGTGCTGATGTATCCATTTCAAATAGTAAAGAGCTTGTTGACGTTGCCCGATTTGACAATCGGAGCACTCGAAGCGACAGTGGGAGATTTTGTATGGCACTTTGCAACTGGCAATGACCAACACACTTGACATACATATTTGTAAGGGCAACACACAAGGCAACATGTTCCACAACATTGGAATCAAAATCTCATCATGGATTTTATTTTCCTCGTCGTTATGTCCAATCGGAGCATCCATGCCAAGCCTTGATGGGACATGTAGAGACTAAAGATTGGGAAGAGATCTGAGCACACCCACCATAAGCACTATGCATGAGACATAAACCTTTAATGTGTATTGCTCATTCCATTGAGACTGAAAACCCTCAATAAGATTACTCGCTTGAACTTCTTCAGTCCAGACTTGGCAACACAATAATTATCAAGTTTCTAGATTCTTTGGGATGGAATCAAGCATGATTCTTTGCTATTGCTCTTGTGACTCTCTGGTTTTGCTCCTCAATGCTAGAGAGCCACTCGGCTTAATCTTTTGTTTTTGGTGAGAACTTCTGAAAGCAGCTAGTACATATGTGGCCATGATTTTCCAAAATTCTGTTTAATAGGAATCTTCGCACGATTCATTTTGGTCTAGGTCCGGGTCCGGGTCTGGGTGTAGGTCCATGCACACAGAGGGTCAACAGCTGAGGGAGGAGGGACCAAGGCCAGTGCGCCTCTCTTTCACGGCCGTCAAATGTCCAGGGAGAGGGGGGCCAAACAATGACAGCATATGAAGTGAATCCCTGCAACGACAATGACCCCAACAAATTCCATGCAATGACAGCCACCTGCTAGCAAATTCCAGCTTCTGATAGTGATGGATGGGGTTCCGTGTGCTAATGTGTCAATGCAGTACAGGCTGCTGCTGCAGGCTTGCATTCCAGCTGCTGATTTCGCAAGCATCGAAGCATGCAGGTCTCATATTACGAAATTTAATTGCCACTAAACGGATGGCCTTGATTGGTGGCGCCCCTCCCCTGGACTTTGACGGCGTAGGGAATGGCCACTGGAGGGGCATTCCCGGCCGTCAAAGGTCGAGGGGAGTGAGGCCTCAGTGCTCTCTGAAGTACAGATACAGTCTGTGCAGATTTCGAGTGCTGGCGTGGCAAAGATTCTGGAAGCTGAGGTGGCAGACCATGAGCGTATCCAGCTGTAGCAAATTCCGCATGTTGATGTGCCTGAAATTCCGCCTGCTGAGTTGGGAGGGGCGTGCAGGCCATGCACATTCTGCCTGCTGACGTGCTGTAGATCTGTCGATTGCAGCGCCGATTCTGCAAATAAGAGCATGGAGATTGGAGGGCTGAGATCGCTGGCCCCACGACCCTGGACTTTGACGGAAGAACAGAGTGCTAAAAATGCTTGATATAGTGAATTTTTTCAAATAGTGTTATGTGAGGGACTGTGAAGGCTCAATGCCCTTGAAATACTTTCTATGGATAACAACAATCGGGTTTTTGATCTTTCTACGGAAAGCTTCCCAAATAATCTTTTTGTCGCAACAGTCTGCAATCAATTTGTGAGCTCGTCTTTTAGAGGCATGTTGATGCCACAATACAAGAGCATATATATATATATATATACACGTAGAGATTAGGCTGAATTAATAGGGAACCATTCATGGGTTAAGCATAATAATCCATAGAGAAAACATAGAAATTGTTGGAGAGATTTAATACACAATACAAAATAGCTTGATCATTCTTCCAAAAAAACTCAAAAACATTGTGTGCCACATTCTCATAGCACCTATACGTGTTGTATGCTTAGTTTTCCACCTCTTAGGCTGACTAGGCTTTGTTCCATTCACATTTTCACATCACATAAGCTTATGAGTTTGTTTACATGGCTTATACCGCATATCTCGGTGGAGAAATTGTTCACACACATGAGTGCAGCAAAGCCCGCACTCCAATAATCTCCCCCTTCTTGCACATAGCACTCATCCACATTTTCCCCCTCAAAACACACAAAGGGTGAGGTACACACACAAGCCTCCTCCAACACAAAGGTTGTAGATGCACAATCCTCCTCTTGAACAAAGAGGGGTACACGCTCCTCCTCACAAAGAGGGTAATGAGGTCACATTTGTAGATTGGAGGATTTTCTCTCCCACACATGTCTTCAAGTCTTTGTTAGTGTTTGCTGTTGTCAAAATTGTTGCCATGTACCAATGGTCGTTTGTTGGTGTTGCTAGGCCGATCGTCATTTTTTTTTGGTGTGTTTTTTAGTTACCTTTTGTTGCTTATTGTTTAATGTTTTATTTTTCTAGACAATAAATGGTGCCATATCACATGATTTTTCATAGGCATGGCATAACTTCAATTACGAAGATCTTGCCATCTTAATGATGGTCGTGTCTACTTCTCTCATAATGGGCACATGTTTGTTTTTCAACCATAACCTTGAAATTTTGAAATCGGATAAACACCTCATTTTTCTCCTTTGCGAAATACATCCATGCACGGTCATCAATGAAGGTAACATATAACATAAAGTCCGTATCCACTCATAGATGCAGTCTTTGCATGTTACCATGTACACGTGGTAGTGATGTGTGTGAACACACTAGGACTGCCGAGGCATTTTTTCTCTCTTTAGGAGGTTCTTTCCCTCGAGCATTGTATATACACCCATCACTCTAGGGCTATCTATTTTTCCATTGCTCACTAAGTAACACACTCTCTATTCTGTGCCTTGAGCTTTCTTCGTCTTCTCCAAGCTGTGTGCCTTTCTCTGCAACCCTAATTTCAACAATTGGTATGAGAGCAGGTTGCGTCCTCCTGGGCTCAGTCGCCAGCTGCTCCAGCACACGCCTGCTCACTTTCTTCGATTTCTGTGAGCTTTGGCGCGCGTTCGCAGGTCGACAAAAAATTTGGGTAGACTCGTAGAGCTCAGTCTGCTCAGATTTTTGATTCGGGCTCATTTCTGCCTTCGTTTCCATTACAGGCAGTACTGCACAGGGTACTTCGTCATTTTGTGCAAAATTTTTTTCGGTGCCGTTTTTTGTATAACAGGTGCCTAACAGTGTTCTACGGTTTGTGCTATATAGCACGTGTTGTTCCCGCTTTGTTTTTCCTCTTTTCGGGCAGTTTTCACATTAGGTGCAGCATTTTCCATGGTTGACAATAACATAGATGTGTTCAAGATGTTTGCTGCTGAGGACAGATTGGATGGGGACAATTACCCTATGTGGGCTTACATGATGCAACATGTTCTCATATCAAAGGGCATCTGAAATATTGTGCAGGGCATTGATGTACGTCCTGGTTTTGAGGATGCTGGCGATGTTGAGGATGTTGCAGGTCTTGATCCAAGAATTGCTGCTATTAGAGTTGTTTTGCCGACGGCATAACAATCTTGTTGGGATATAAAGGATGCGCATGCTCATGCATTGATTGCGTTGTCTGTGAAGCGCACCATTGTTCCTCACATTCGTTCAGCAAAATCTGCAAAACAGGCTTGGGATATTCTAGCAAGTCTTTATGCAAGCCGCAATGAGGCTAAAATTGCTTTGCTGCGTAAAGAGCTAGAATCGAAGATTATGTATGAGGAAGATGATATGGACACTTTCCTTGCTGGTGTCAAGGATATCAATGAGCAACTTATTCTGCAGGTGAAGTCATTTTAGACAGTTCCCTTGTGTAGACTGTTCTTGATGCCTTACCTGATTCATACCAGACTTTTGAAAGTACTTGGAGACTAATGACGCAAGGAAATCCTGAAGTTGTCAAGTTTGATGCATTATGCACATTGCTGTTGCAAGAGTCACTTTCCAGAAAAAACAGGACTAGGCAGCGTACAGTTTAACAGGCTTTTATTGCTTCTCAAAGAAAAGGTGGTAATAGCATTGCAGCCACTTCTTATGGTTCTGTTGCGAGTGGCAAAGCTTTTGTTACTAATGCTTCTGCTGGCAACAAATTCTGGTGATAAGGGAAAAAAGAAGATGCATTTCCATTATTGTAGAGCTAATGATCATTTGATCAAGCAACGTCCTAAGTTGAAGGCCAAAGAGGCTAAGAAGAAAGAGGGTGGTTCCACTGCAAATGCTGGTTCCACTACAAATGCAGCCATTGTTGAGTCTTCTGTAAAAGTAAAATGTGATGTTGATGTTGATGCAGAATGGGCTTTTAGTGCAGAGTGCACTTACAATCCTGCTGTCCATGATGCATGCTTGTCAGTTGTTGTAGATTTACATGTGTGGTATTTCGACAGCGGTGCTACAAAGCACATTACCTCACATCGTGAATTGTTCACCTCTCTTGAGTCTGTCCCTCATGGGAATTCAGTTACGTGCCAACAATGCCACTTATCCGGTTCAGGGGATTGGAAAGATTGTGCTTAATGCTGCAAATGGCAGCTCTTTCACACTTGTTGATGCACTTTATGTACTTGGGATCAAGAAGAATATTTTGTCTGTATTCGCACTTGCTAGACTTGGACTTGTAGTCAAATTTGTGGATGACAGATGTACAGTTCATGATCTCAGTTTTGGTGATGAAATTGTTGCATCTGGCCTTTTGTGCCGTGGGATGTATAAGCTCACTTTGTATGGCAAGTGTGGAGAAAATTTTGCAAATGCAGTTGCATATTCAAGGGCTATTTCACATGCAAAACTTTGGCATGCACGTTTTGGGCATCTGAATCTTGCTAGTTTGCTGCGTTTGTGAAAATCTGATATCGTTGCTTCTTTGCCACCTCTTGAAGCACCTATCAAACATGTTTGTGAAGGCTGTATTTTGGGTAAAATGCAACGTTCTAAGGTTCCAAAGGATGGTTCAGTTAGGGCCACATGCAGGTTACAGCTTGTGTATAGTGATGTTTGTGGGCCCATGCAAACTCCGTCCTTGGGCAATTACCTGTACTTCGTGACTTTCATTGATGATTACTCCAGGCATTCATGGGTATTTCCGCTTAAAGTGAAGTTTATGCGCTTCAAACAATTTTTGGCTATGGCTGAAAATGTATCAAAATGTACTATGGGCACCCTCCGTTCCGATCGAGGGGGGAAGTATATGTCTCATGAATTTAATGCATTTTTGGCTAGTTGTGGGATAAAACACCAATGTACAGTGCCGTATACGCTTCAACAAAATGGTGTTGCTGAGAGGAAAAACATGTCTCTTACGAAAATGGCAAGATGTATGGTCAAGAGTCAAAGCTTTACGACATTCTTTTTGGCTCGAGGCTGTCATGTGTGCCACTTATGTACTCAACATGTGTCCTACAAAAGTGTTGCAGTTTATGACTCCATATGAAGCATGGCATGATAGAAAGCCATCTATTGAGCACATGCGTGTTTTTGGCTGTTTGGTTTATGGTTTAGTGCCACAAGTGCAGCGCAAAAAATTGGATGATAAGGCTGTCAAATGTATTTTTGTTGGTTTTAGTGCTGAAAGCAAAGGTTACAGGTTGTATCATCGGCAAACAAAGCGTATTTTGCTTTCACGAGATGTAGTGTTTGTGGAAGATTCTGTTCAACCCTTGCTGTCATGTACTAGAGACAATAATGTAAGCTCACATGACATTTATGACACTTTGTTGCCTCTTTTCAGTGGTGGAAGTTGAATGTAAATTTCAATGAGGCAAATGTACAACCTATGGGGGTTTCTGAAAATGTTATAGATCAGCCTATTACTGATGCAGATGTACATGATGTACTTGATGAGGAAAGGACTGAAAATAAGCAGGCTAGAGGTATGCCAAAATGGCTGGTGCACACTTAGGGTGACAGTAAATTGGATGCACCTTCGTCTAGTCGTACTCGTTCAGGCTCTCGCCATGCATCTTATGCATCAGATTGTTATGCTTTGGCTGTGTCTAGCTTACATGATGTTGAGGAACCTCTATCTTTTGATGAAGCACAAAATTCAAAAAATTGGATGGCTACCATGCAATCAGAATATGATGAACTTATAGAAAATGACACATGGACTTTATGTGATTTGCCTCTTGGCAAAAAGGCCATTGGTACGAAGTGGGTTTACAAGTTGAAACGCAAGCCGGATGGTGAGATCGATAGCCGGATGTAACAGTCCAATAGAAAGCACATTGTATGTAAAGCGTGAGGGTTGATGTACTTCTCATTGTGGTTCTTTATGTAGATGATTTGACGATCACTGGACCAAATGAGAGACATACTGCTGAATTTAAGGCTGATTTGAATGCTACTTTCAAGATGAAAGATTTGGGGCTGTTGCATCATTACTTGGGGATACAGTTTAAGCAGTGTGATGGTGGTATTGCCTTGTGTTAGAAAAGTTACATAGAGACATTGCTATGTAAGTTTGGACTTGAGGATTGCAAACCTATTGCCACTCTCATGGAAACAGGTTTGAAATTGAGTCTACATGATGTTGGTGATCCTGCAGATGTCACTCTTTACCAAACTGCTGTTGGATGCCTCATTTATGTATGCAACACGGGGCCAAATATTCAGTTTGCAGTCTCACAGGTCAGTATATTTATGCATAGCTCAGGGTCTAAGCATTGGCAGGCCATCAAGAGGATTTTTTGCTACCTTAGTGGCACTTTACATCTTGGCTTGTTTTATCCCATGGGGGGATCATTGCCGCCAGACTTACATGCTTTTTCGGACTCAGATTGGGCTGGTTGTTTTGACACGCAAGTGTCCACAAGTGGTTTTTATTTCATGCTTGGCAGTTCATGTATATCATGGTTGAGCAAGAAGCAACCTACTATGGCCACTTTGAGTTGTGAGGCTGAGTACAAGGCAATCTTCACAGCTATTGGTTGAGTGTGTATGGCTCAGACGCCTTATGGCTGATTTGGGTGTTGGACAGGACACTGCCAACACTATCTACACTGACAGTTAGAGTGCATTGGCAGTTGCGAGGAACCCAGTTTTCCATGCTCGCACAAAGCACATTGAGGTGCATTACCACTATGTCAGGGAGAGGTTCTCAGTAGGAGAGATCAACTTGGCTTATGTGCCAACACAGGACAACCTTGCAAATCTTTTCACAAAGGCATTGTCTTGTGAGAAGCTTGAAGCTTTCCGCAAAGCTTTGGGCTTACTCCCCTTTGTGGACTGATTATGTCCTTAGGGCATGGCACTTCCCTTTACTTATGTGCCAGCTCTCGTTCACTGCATCACTCCAGGGGGGATTTGTTACCATATACATGTGGTAGTGATGTGTGTGAACACACTAGGACTACCTAGGCATTTTTTTTCTCTTTAGGAGGTTTTTTCCCCCGAGCATTGTATATACTTCCATCACTCTAGGGCTATCTATTTTTCCACTGCACACTAAGTAATACACTCCGCATTGTGTGCCTTGAGCTTCCTTCATCTTCTCCAAGCTGTTGATAGCCGATTTTTGGAAATCAAAGAAAAAAAAAGAAAAAGGTTATTTTTCCTCTGTCAGAGCCTTGGCGACACCGTCAGAAGGCTGGGCAATGCCTGGTCAACCTCACGGCTCTGGCTTTTACTGGCATGGCCTCGTCACATGGCCCCCCCCTCGATTGGCCGGTCTTATCACTCTCATGTCCTCGCTCGTCCATACCCTAGCATAACAAGCTGCCCTCGGTTTCACTCTCCCATCTCTCTCTCTCTCTCTCTCTCTCTCTCTCTCTCTCTCTCTTGTTTTATTCCCTTGGCGGGTCGTCGTAAATCTCTCTCTCTTTTTCACTATCTCTCTCTCTCTCTCTCCATCTTTCCCCCCATCAATCCAGCTCTCTTCCCATCTCTCGGAGAAAAGGCCCCGCGGGCATTGAATGAAATATCCCACTCTCTCTCTCTCTCTCTCTCTCTCTCTCTCTCTCTCTCTCTCTCTCTCTCTCTCTCTCTCTCTCTCTCTCTCTCTCTCTCATTTTCTCTACACACCTCCCTCTTCCCCTCTCTCAATTCTCGGCACACACTCTCTCTCCCTCATCCACTCCTTCTCTCTCTGACAACTCGCTCCCTCTCTCGCTCTCTCGTCGACGACCACATGGCCGCCGCAGGCGGCCCGGCCATCCTCTCTCTCTATCTCCCTCGTGGCCTACAAGAAGCCGAAACACTATTTCTCTCTCTCTCTCTCTCTCTCTCTCTTATCTACACACACACACACACACACACACACACACACACACACACACACACACACACACACACACACACACACACACACACACACACACACACACACACACACACACACACACACACACACTCAGCCCTACCATTTCCTTGGCCCGCTATTCCTTCTCCCTCTCTCCCCACCCCATTGACTCTCTCCCCTTCTCTCGTCCTTGAGCTACTATGCAAGACAGGCCCAGATAATATTCCCACTCTCTCTCACCACACACCCCCCTTACCCCACTCCATTGCCACCCCCCCCCCCCCCTTCCCTCGCTCGTTGTCGGCGGCCCACAAGGTGCAAACCCCCCGCCATCTCATTTCTTTCTCACCCCCCCTCTCTCTCTCTCTCTCTCTCTCTCTCTCTCTCTCTCTCTCTCTCTCTCTCCTCTCTCTCTCTCTCTCTCTCTCTCTCTCTCTCTCTCTCTCTCTCTCTCTCAGCCGCTCCTGGTTCCAGCTAGTAAAGGTGCAGTAAAGCGACCTCTCTCTCTCTCTCGCACGCTTGTGCAGGCGCATCCGCAACTCTCTCTCTCTCTCTCTCTCTATCACACACACACACCCTTGCTGTATGCACACACACACACACACACACACACACACACACACACACACACACACACACACACACACACACACACACACACACACACACACACACACACACACACACACACACATTTTCATTTGTTCTACACATACATTAACTCCTCTAGTATACATACAATGGTATGCACACCCCCATCTACATGTGCACATACATCTCCACTTCCATATACATACCCACTTCTGCAGATATAGCACACCTTGTATGGTCCGAAATCAATATGGTCACATGTTTTGCTATGTATTAGGAAACTTCTTTGTACTCATTGAATTTCATATATGTGATAAGAATGTTGCTCTCAGGAATTTTGTTTTTGGATATTGCAGAAAACTTTGACACTTCATGCAGAATCCACCTAAGAACGAAAGCTACCACGAAAAAAAGCATCCAGGAAACGGCCAGCTATCCTGTTCAGCCAAGATTTTTTTATCCCAAAACATTTGTATATATGGACCAGCAGGAATCGCTGGCTGTGTTACCTTTTATTTGGATTTTTCTGATTGAATAATTTATGAATAGAGGTTTTTTACAAGAAGTTATGTTGTCTTATCTAATGTCGTGGGACATGCTTCCAATGGTTGAGCATAAAAAATATCCATCCATCCGTGTTGGATGCCAACTCAGGGCATATGGGCATTAGTTAATGTGACCCACATACCCACCATGGATAGCAATTAAGGCAGGCCATATGGCAGTGGTAAACGAATCAGCAAACCCGGATACTATTTAAGACCGTGGGTATCATCTTCAACTGGTAACACATGCAACAGAAAACGCTTTCACAGAAGCTCTAGTTCTCAAATATTCTGCGCAATAGTTATCTCAAACAACACATGCATAGAAAGCGTAGCTCTGGCTCACAAAGGTTATGCGCAATAGCTTTCTTAGCCAGAAAAAATACACACAATAGCGCATAGGAGAGACTCTGAAATCGCACTAGGGCACAAAAAAACCCAAACTGAATAACCTGTAGCAGGAAGCGTAAGCACCCCCATCCCCGCATTCTGGGCCTTGCTATCGACGCTTCAGAAGCACACACCTGCTATATTGGGCATCAGATCTGTGTTGGCCTCGACCCACTCAAACAGAAGTACACTCCATCTGCACAAAACGCAGCAACACAAAACGCTGGGACCTCGAACTCCTCTCAGGTAGGCAACGCCTGCTGAGAGCAACTTCTTTATCTGCGGTTTTTTTGGTCACATGAGCATCATAAACACTCAATGTTTGTTCTATTCATGCTATCGTAGTCTGTTCTCATCATGAAGTCTTAGTAGTATGGAATCAGAAGCATACACCCATGTTATTACTTTCTCCATTGTTTTGGCATTAACTATGTACTGTGGTTTATCTTCAATGTCTTGCGATGGTCATACTGATATTTAGGAAGGGGCATTAATGCATACGAAAACTAATCTGGCAAACTAATATGGCAAGTGTAGGATAGTCCCTACAGCTTGAGGAGTTTGTATGATAGTCACATCTTGAAGGTTTTTTCTAACAGTTATGAGGTTTGGTTTAAAAAAACCCTCCTGTGAAGGGTATCACATGCAATATAGTTTTGCTGCCAGGCTGTCGTTTTTTCAGGAAAAAACAAGTCATACTCTCTAAATCAGACAATACAAATTCTACATGGATAACACATGGGTTACAATAAGGATTCGTTCTAGCATACTGATTGGCTGTTGTATATTGAAGTGCATGCCAAGGGCTGGAAGGGATGTGTCCTAGCTTGATGTGGTGACTATCGTTATATTAGGTGTCTAAATAATCAGGCAATGAACGCTCGACTCCCACATACTTCCGCACTCATAGATTATGACTGTACACTAGTAAGTCTTGGGATTGACTCAGGGTGGTCTGGTTTGCTGGAATGATACTAGGATTCTAACATTTGAAGAATGCGTTAGTATGTTGCATTACAGAAGTGTAATACTGTTGGATTTTTTCAAAACACACACACACACACACATACAGTAGCACACATACATTATACATTCTTCATGGTTGTTACTTATTAAGAAGGCTGGCTGGACAATAGCAGGTCTCAATACCTTCCCGTTGAGGGCCGCACATAGGAAAGGTTGATTGAATTTACACAGGGAGAATACCATAACAAGGTTTTTTGGTTTGTATTTTAAAAGAAACCTCCTGTTGAGGGTCTCGCAAGAGATAAGGTATTTTTGAAAATATGTCCATTTTTGAGGGGAAATGCTGCCGGATTTTTTCAGCGCATGCAAAGTATCACACACACACAACACACGGGCTGTTTTGGAAACAAAACACCTAAGTAGGTATAAACAATCAAACAAACCATATATAGGTGGAGTAACTACATAAGGAATTTTTTGAAAAAAACTTGCTCCGAAGATAAACTCAACGTATACAATCTCTTAATGACTTAGTAAGAGTCGTATGGAGATGAGAAACACAGAGGATAAATAGCTGGGTTTTCTTACTTAACCAACAATACATGGCCAATAGAACAAGGTAACATCTTTACATAGCAAGAAAACACATGACTGCTCTCGAACGAGTCTCCTGTATAACATAAGGATAGAAACGTACAATTTGTGGGTTTTTAGCTCATTCATGAACTATTTTATGTACTTCTCATGTGAACACCCCATTAAAAAAGACTGCTAGGATGAGCGTGAGTCGGGATCCCATGAAAATAGCCCTTGTTAGAGAAAAAATGCACAAAGCTCGCATGGAGCTACAAAATTTCATTCCCAACCCACCCAAAGAATGGATCCGAGCCTTTTTTCCTAGGAAAACCAAGACGTTACCTAAAGTGTATAAGTGACTTCTTTGTTACACAGACATATGGAGAGAGAGGGGTTTACTCTTAGGGGTGGTGTGACAGCGATAACAAGCGGTGGGGACCGTTTGGATACCTGTCTACCCATTCTAATTGATATGTACTGATGTATACAATTGTTTGGATGGTGACAGGTATAGGCTTCCACCTTCACTCAACCAGGGAGAGACTTCCGATCCTCCTAACTGTAGTATGCAGAAGTGTAGCTTTTATGAAATAAATACAATTTTGGAATATCAATTTGTACTTCAATTGTACTGTCAATACTGTCATCTAGACATTTTTGGGATATCAATTTTTACTTCAATTGTACTATCAATTCTGTTAGCTATATGATTCGTCAAGACAGGAATACTAACATAAACACACACATTACTACCTTTGGTCGGGTAGCCATCATATAGCAGATAGAAGCATTTTTAAACACATTCTCATCAAAGAAATTGACTGGAGGAAGGATGGATTGCTACACTTACAAAACTTGGCTATGCTACGGAAAAAGGCATACCCATACCTCCCTTAGGTACCCAATGTGTCTTATCTTGCTTCAAGGGACCTGATTTCCACAAGAAATTGCTAGATTTTGGAAAACAGGCTCTTATTGACCGTTCTTTATCAGCACTTAGGATTGCTTCAGTCAATGATTGGATTGCACTATTGTCTACAGCTAGAAATAACCCTGACAGTCTCGAATCAGCTTTTGATAACTTCATCATCTCCTTCCCTTTATTGACTTTCAGGATTCAGCAGACCTGGAGTTCTATTTTAACTCTTCACCTACTATTGTTAATAAACTTTATTTTATCAACAATGTCTCTGCAATCCCTCTCCAAATAAAAACCTCGTCTCACATAGCCAACCCCCTCTTAGATTTTGATCTTCTTGATCCAGAAGAAAAGGAAGCTTTAGCAGACTTAGCAGAGCCTTCATCCACACCCGAAGACAAAACCATCTCCACATTATTTTCTTTGGTAGTACCCTTGTTACCCTCTCAACAAGTCGAGTTAGATGCAATCAGATTGGAGAAAAAACTCTGGGATTTTGAGTTAATTAACCATTGTGCTCCCTTCAGTATTGCTTCATTAGCAGTGTTATGCAGTTTAGGCTCAGATATTGTGGACTATTGCAAGACAACAACACTGCAATCAAAGCATCTGCTTGTTGCAGATTATTTATTTGAACTCAATCAAATCAAGCTTTTAGAGGTAGATCCAAAGAAGTGTTCTAACTCAGCACTAATTGCCCGAACCAAAGGTTTATCATTTGTGGACAGGCAAAAGGATTCTAAGAAGTTTCTTAGAAACTACTGGAAAACTTATCGACCTTTCTTGAAATGCCAGTGCAAGAGACAAGATCCCAACTCCAATTGTAATGCGTCTATTCTTTGGGTAGATCACCTAATTTGGTTTGTCTTTCAGAACCTACACAAGTTCTTTCGGTTTTCTTCGGGACCAGCGCAGATTTATGCATTCATTGCATGGTTGTCATCTTTTCCTACAGAAATGAGACAAGCCCTCATCATATATTACTCATTCCACGAACACATGCTGGAAGCAGCTAGAGGTCTTATCCACTATTCACCCAACTCTCCCTTACTTCCCAAGCTGCACAATACACCCCTAGCAACCACAATCGAGTCACTTTTGAAACCCATCAAAGGGAAGGAGCTACTAAAGAAACCTTTGCTTACTCCAGGAAGTGGTTTCTCTACTACTTCTAAGAGGCCTCGACAATTCCGCGGAATGGAAGACATCACTGATGCCCAGAAGACACTCGAATTCAACACCAGTGAGGATCAGGTTCGGTTTCTCACACATAAGAATAACAAAATGATTAGTATGCATAAACAACATAAATCACATGGTAGATTCATACGTTTATTGTTCTCCAACAAGTTTATGGATTTCATCCAACCTAAGGAGTTTTTTCAAGAAGTGCTGAATCATTTTGATATAAAAAAGGATTTGTCACATCATAGGATATGTTTTGGGTGGAAATATACTAGGAATCTTGGGAAAAATCTATATAAACCATGGGATACTTTTGCAGAACCCTTTGACCTCAATAATGACTGTGGATGTATGTCTCATAAACGGTTTAAGGATTTTCTCTATAATAGCAAAAAATACGGGTACCATGTACTTACGACCGATATAGCTATCATAAGACACCATAGGCTTAGAGACCTCTTGTCCAAAGGCCTTAATCATATCCCAAAAGTCCCAGTGGATCCCTTCAAAATAGCAAAAGAATTACAAAATGGATGGGATAAAATATGCCTTATGATAGGGTTCAATTGTAATACAACGCATCATAAGTACATACATGACCAAGTAAGGAGGCGTTTCTCTAAACTGTTTCCCCATCATAGGCCTAACCAGGTCCCTTGGTTCAAAATCACAGATCTTATGGATGAAATCTCGTACTTACACAACTTTATTTTTATCTGTGGTCTCGACAAAAGTGCACAAACACCAGTTTTTATCTGCAAAAAACTAGCAAGACTGGCGGCCTTGGATCGATTAAACTCTGTAGAATTTTCTCATATGACCACAGCAGAGGATGACATTACCGATAGAGTCTTGAGGTTCTCACAATCCATGGGGCTTCAAGTACCACATAGTGTATCACTTCCATATTTGATGGGAAATTATAAAATACACAAGCAAGAATTCCGATTGATCACCAATGCCCACAACTGCGTATTCTCAGGAGTTACGCATGTTATCACAGAAAGTCTGAAAGCCATTAGTAAGGGACTGTTTGAATACACAAAAACACTTCACAAAAAATTACTAACCTTTTCCCAAATACAAACGAGCAGCTATTGGATTATTTGTAATCAATATGAATTTCTGATAAACTTACCTCCATTTATATACTCAGCTTTTACCTTTGATATAAAAGCCTGCTATGAAGCAATACCCCACAATGGATGTAATGGATTATTGGAAATACTAAGCAAATTGTTTCATTTGATGGAAACTATGGGATACACAGGATTGACGAAACATAGAAAAACCTTTATCCTTACCAAACAAACTAAGAAGGTAAACATGACCTTTGAATTTTTATTCTCACTTAACAAGTTTATACTAGATAATTGTTTTACAAAATTAGGACAAAACATATTCATACAAAACAAAGGCATACCAATGGGGGGGTACTCCTGTTCTCCATTATGGTGTAATCTCTACTTAGCATGGTTTGAACTTGAGTTCATAAAAGTTGTCTAGACTAGGTGAAACCAAAATGATGAAAGATTTCTTATATTCGTAGAGATATATGGATGATCTGCTCTTTGTCAATAACAAGTTTATCTGTCAATGTCTTTCTCATAACAAACCACTGTCCAGAATGGACCCATTTACAATATACCCACTTGATATCATAAGTATCAAGCCCACTTATAACCATTTTGAAACCACTTACTTGAATACTCAAATCAAAATGGTGAGACCATTTATTGGAGACTACATTACGCAAACATATTGGAAGAAGGATAAACTCCCATGTCAAAACATATCATTTATTCATGCCTGTAGTAATCGTCCCAAGAATACTGCTGCAAAACTATGTGTCTCCCAAGTTATGCCTATTCTTTATAATGCATCACATACAGACATCGCTTACCTAGATTTGACAAGGTTAACACAAATGTTCTGTGCTAATGGATTTCCCATGGAAAGAATCAAACAGTACATACTCAAATTTATACAGTCAAGTCAGTTTCCTGGAATAAGGATTGACCTTGAGCTACTTATTAAAATTCTTGGTCGGGGGTAGGTCCACTTGGTGGGCCTCCCCCACCTTGTGGACCTACCCTCAGGGATGGGGGAGGGCCACACACACACACACACACACACACACCGTGACACACACACACACACACACACACACAAACACACACACACACACACACACACACACACACACACACACACACACACACACACACACACACACATTTTCATTTGTTCTACACATACATTAACTCCACTAGTATACATACAATGGTATGCACACCCCCATCTACATGTGCACGTACATCTACACTTCCATATGCATACCCACTTCTGCAAATATAGCACACCTTGTATGGTCCGAAATCAATATGGTCACATGTTTTGCTACGTATTAGGAAACTTCTTTGTACTCATTGGATTTCATATATGTGATAAGAATGTTGCTCTCAGGCATTTTTTTTTTGGATATTGCAGAAAACTTTGACACTTGATGCAGAATCCACCTAAGAACAAAAGCTACAACGAAAAAAAGCATCGAGGACACGGCCAGCTATCCTGTTCAGCCAAGATTTTTTTATCCCAAAACATTTGTATATATGGACCAGCAGGAATCGCTGGCTGTGTTACCTTTTATTTGGATTTTTCTGATTGAATAATTTATGAATAGAGGTTTTTTACAAGAAGTTATGTTGTCTTATCTAATGTCGTGGGACATGCTTCCAATGGTTGAGCATAAAAAATATCCATCCAACCGTGTTGGATGCCAACTCAGGGCATATGGGCATTAGTTAATGTGACCCACATACCCACCATGGATAGCAATTAAGGCAGGCCATATGGCAGTGGTAAACGAATCAGCAAACCCGGATACTATTTAAGACCGTGGGTATCATCTTCAACTGGTAACACATGCAGCAGAAAACGTTTTCCCAGAAGCTCTAGTTCTCAAATATTCTGCGCAATAGTTATCTCAAACAACACATGCATAGAAAGCGTAGCTCTGGCTCACAAAGGTTCTGCGCAATAGCTTTCTTAGCTAGAAAAAATACACACAATAGCGCATAGGAGAGACTCTGAAATCGCACTAGGGCACAAAAAAACCCAAACTGAATAACCTGCAGCAGGAAGCGTAAGCACCCCCATCCCCGCATTCTGGGCCTTGCTATCGACGCTTCAGAAGCACACACCTGCTATATTGGGCATCAGATCTGTGTTGGCCTCGACCCACTCAAACAACAGTACACTCCATGTGCACAAAACGCAGCAACACAAAACGCTGGGACCTCGAACTCCTCTCAGGTAGGCAGCGCCTGCTGAGAGCAACTTCTTTATCTGCGGTTTTTTTGGTCGCATGAGCATCATAAACACTGAATGTTTGTTCTATTCATGCTATCGTAGTCTGTTCTCATCATGAAGTCTTAGTAGTATGGAATCAGAAGCATACACCCATGTTATTACTTTCTCCATTGTTTTGGCATTAACTATGTACTGTGGTTTATCTTCAATGTCTTGCGATGGTCATACTGATATTCAGGAAGGGGCATTAATGCATACGAAAACTAATCTGGCAAACTAATATGGCAAGTGTAGGATAGTCCCTACAGCTTGAGGAGTTTGTATGACAGTCACATCTTGAAGGTTTTTTCTAACAGTTATGAGGTTTGGTTTAAAAAAACCCTCCTGTGAAGGGTATCACATGCAATATAGTTTTGCTGCCAGGCTGTCGTTTTTTCAGGAAAAAACAGGTCATACTCTCTAAATCAGACACTACAAATTCTACATCGATAACACATGGGTTACAATAAGGATTCGTTCTAGCATACTGATTGGCTGTTGTATATTGAAGTGCATGCCAAGGGCTGGAAGGGATGTGTCCTAGCTTGATGTGGTGACTATCGTTATATTAGGTGTCTAAATAATCAGGCAATGAACGCTCGACTCCCACATACTTCCGCACTCACAGATTATGACTGTACACTAGTAAGTCTTGGGATTGACTCAGGGTGGTCTGGTTTGCTGGAATGATACTAGGATTCTAACATTTGAAGAATGCGTTAGTATGTTGCATTACAGAAGTGTAATACTGTTGGATTTTTTCAAAACACACACACACACACACATATACAGTAGCACACATACATTATACATTCTTCATGGTTGTTACTTATTAAGAAGGCTGGCTGGACAATAGCAGGTCTCAATACCTTCCTGTTGAGGGCCGCACATAGGAAAGGTTGATTGAATTTACACAGGGAGAATACCATAACAAGGTTTTTTGGTTTGTATTTTAAAAGAAACCTCCTGTTGAGGGTCTCGCAAGAGATAAGGTATTTTTGAAAATATGTCCATTTTTCAGGGAAAATGCTGCCGGATTTTTTTAGCGCATGCAAAGTATCACACACACACAACACACGGGCTGTTTTGGAAACAAAACACCTAAGTAGGTATAAATAATCAAACAAACCATATATAGGTGGAGTAACTACATAAGGAATTTTTTGAAAAAAACTTGCTCCGAAGATAAACTCAGCGTATACAATCTCGTAATGACTTAGTAAGAGTCGTATGGAGACGAGAAACACAGAGGATAAATAGCTGGGTTTTCTTACTTAACCAGCAATACATGGCCAATAGAACAAGGTAACATCTTTACATAGCAAGAAAACACATGACTGCTCTCGAACGAGTCTCCTGTATAACATAAGGATAGAAATGTACAATTTGTGGGTTTTTAGCTCATTCATGAACTGTTTTATGTACTTCTCATGTGAACACCCCATTAAAAAAGACTGCTAGGATGAGCGTGAGTCGGGATCCCACGAAAATAGCCCTTATTAGAGAAAAAATGCACAAAGCTCGCATGGAGCTACAAAATTTCATTCCCAACCCACCCAAAGAACGGACCCGAGCCTTTTTTCATAGGAAAACCAAGACGTTACCCAAAGTGTATAAGTGACCTCTTTGTTACACAGACATATGGAGAGAGAGGGGTTTACTGTTAGGGGCGGTGTGACAGCGATAACAAGCGGTGGGGACCGTTTGAATACCTGTCTACCCATTCTAATTGATATGTACTGATGTATACAATTGTTTGGATGGTGACAGGTATAGGCTTCCACCTTCACTCAACCAGGGAGAGACTTCCGATCCTCCTAACTGTACAATGCAGAAGTGTAGTTTTTATGAAATTAATACAATTTTGGAATATCAATTTGTACTTCAATTGTACTGTCAATACTGTCAGCTAGACATTTTTGGGATATCAATTTGTACTTCAATTGTACTATCAATTTTGTCAGCTATATGATTCGTCAAGACAGGAATACTAACATAAACACACACCCACACACAGCATTCCCCCCCATCACTCACACACCGCATTCTCAGTAGGCAGACAATAAAAAAAAAGAATATATATATATATATATAACCATACACCCCCCCTGTTCCCACGCACATATAACCATACACCCTCATGCTCGTGCACTCACACATATACACTCACGTACCCATGAGCACACATACATACATAACGCGCACACCATACACAAACACATATACCCATACATATAAGCACTAACAAGCATATACAGATACATACATAAATACATGGCACGTGCACCTGTACAACCAAATACACGTACACATATACGCACGCACCAATAAAATACAAAAAATAAATGAAGGTATTAACCCTCGTGGCTCACGGACACCCTATCGCCTACGACGGACAGCGTAACCGTATTATTTATTTAAGTAGAGTCAGGCACCGGGCTTGTCGGTTCAATAGGGAAAGGTAGAGTGATCGCCGATGAGAGGCGCACTCTAACTGGGACATTCAAGGGATTAGTTGGCTAAGCATGGGCGCCCAAGTGTGAATGGGGTGAGCTCATATAAAAGCCAACTAAACCTAAAATTCACTCATTCTCTCATTTGTGCAATAGAAGAGTGCTCTTGCTCCATCTCCATCTCCATCTCCATCTCCATCTTCTTCTTCTTCACCTCCTTGTGTGCGTGAGAGAGAGAGAGAGAGAGAGAGAGAGAGAGAGAGAGAGAGAGAGAGAGAGAGAGAGAGAGGGAGAGTGTGTGTGCGATCGAGCATTACGAAGGCACGACGGCGGCGAAGCGGTTGAGCGCGGCACGACTGCAGCTTCTTCTTCATCGCGGCGAGGAATCCACCACGAAGGCGAGCGTAGAGCGGTGAGTGACACACCCTTTGCTCTCTTGAGCTTGCTAGTTTAGGCTTGTTGTGTGCTTGGAGCCATTTGTGGCTCGCACACGGTGTATTGGCAAGTCCCTTGCTTCGACAGTGCGGCAAGGAGCGCACATTTTTGGTGCCGCTGCCGGGGAAATGCCCTACACTAAGCTCGGTTAAGCACTTTACGCTTTCTTGTGGTGCAATTTCTATCATAAGAAAGGCAAGGAATGAGTGTGTGTAGTTGTGTGGAGATTTCTGTTTTTTGCGTTTTCTGGTTTGCACTGCACAGTTAGCATTTCTTGCATTTTTTGCATTTTTCGCATTTTCTGGTTTGCACTGCGCAGTTCTGTCAAGTTTCAATTTCTGCATTTTCTGTGTTTTCTGGTTTGTGAACAATTAGACGCACAGTTAGTTAATTAAGCAGGTTAGTAATTAGGTGAGACAGAAAGTAGGTAGGTGAGGTCAACGCGCACCAAAACATGTACCAAAAAAAAAAAAAAAAAAAAAAAATAAATAATTTTTTTTTCGGAAAAATAAAAACGTGAGTGAGGGGGAGGTTAAATTTTCGAAAATAAAAAACGTGAGTTTTAAAACGGATGGGTTGGTTTGTATAAAAGATAGATCGGGATCGGGATCATTTCCCCAAGCCCAAGCCCAAGCCCAAGCCCAGGCCCAGGCCTCAGTCCTCAGTTTTATGATATATACTAGACTCACTCTTATATATATACCCTACCCCCTCAAGAGGGAATGAGAGCATGTGGGACAAGTCCTCCACTCTCCTCCCTTCTCTTCCCACTTGCACCCTCAGACTTGTTATTTGGAGCCTAGTTCCCCAGCTAGGAAAAGACTGTTTCGGGCTTTTCTGGAGCAAAATAGAACCAAACGGTGGGCTGTAAAGCACAACGCGTCCCTCCTAGCGATACGCTCATTTCGAGCTATCACACGGCCCATTCCACGACACGCTCTAAAAAATCTAGCAAAAAAACAAACAAAAAACGCGCAAAAAACTAGTCACAAGGCCTCCTAGAGCAGCTTTTTGACACCTGAGGGTATCAAAAGCACATGCACTTACGCTTTGGGCGGGTGCTAGAACACGAGCATATTGAGGGTGCCTCTGTTCATACGGACACCCATTACCCATCCACGATAGGCTCTAGACCCTCAGCGGGGACACAAGGTAGCACCACCCAAGACCCTAAAATAGCCGCTAGTGATTCCTCCTCCGACTCAGAAATCATGGAAGCATACCCTACCCAAAACACTGAGAGAGAAGGCCATGCACCTCCCGAAGCTCCACAACCTAGTACTAGTATGTTTAGCCGTTTCATGGAAACATTAGGTAGAGCTACTCGCTCGGAACCTGATGCAAATGAAGCACACGAAGGGGGTGGGGAAGTGGACTCTCCTTTCACATCGCACGTGGACCCCACACCACCAAAGAGTGTCCATGTGGATATCCTGCCAACTTCTTACCAAGAAGGCCCTGTTGAGCTGCCTCCTTCAGAAGTTCCCTCTAGAGTACCGTTGGTGACAAGTAAAACCACGGGGAGCAACATTGCTTCTACCTCACAAGAAACTGTTAACACGTCGACTCTAGAAGGATTGTTAATTAATGATCATTGGACATACGACCTCCACACTGAGGTGTTGACGGATCTACACTCTGGCCACGCCTACCATGTAGGATGGATAGAGATTGTACAATCCACCTCTAGTGCCACGAGCATCGAAGATCAACAGAAAATGATCTGTAATGTTATCCATGGCATTATTCAATCAGAAAGGCAAAACCAAGGGGTAAATATACTCTCAACTGGCCCCATGAGATTTCTGGATACGAGCAAGGCTCAACAGCCTACTCTATCACAAATGGAGACTCCTCTAATGAGCCCCATGGACCCATCTTACGTCATTTCACCTGGGGTCTCTATGCAATCTGAGCCTCCGAGCGACAACTTTAGCTTCCCTAACTTGGCTCAACCCTCTATTAAGGAAAACACAGTGCTCACTCCAGGGATAAGCCTGACAGAGAATGTACCGATGACATCTACGATTAGCGCAGTGCCACTACCTAGTGTCGTAGTACCTAATATGGGGCCTCGACCGTATGTGCCTCTAGCCCCTTATGCACACATGGCCCCCACACCTCCAATTGTACCACTTGTTTATGATCCTCGAGTGCCGCTCCCTAGCCCTTATCCGAGTGGACCTATGCCCGGTTATGTTCCATATCCTGCATCATCCACACATATGCCAAGACCGGTATCCGTCCCTCTTCCACATATGATTCCAACAGTACCTCCACCGGCCCTGCCTCCTCACATAGGTGACTTGGCAGCGTTTGCTCAAACCATAGGTCGATCTATCGCTGAAAATATGCGTCATGCATCTGATAGAGAGCCTAGAAGTAAGGCAGTACAAATTGCCAAACTCACGCAAAAATTCAATGGGGACGAAGATGCTAGAAAACACATTGAAGTGTTTGAACAAGTATGTGATTCCTTAGGGGAACGCAACGAACTACATAAGTGCAATGCCTTAAGCTTGACATTAAGTGGGAAGGCTGGAGATTGGTATAGAACCCTAAGGGTGGACGAGAAAACAATCTACCCTACCCTTCGAAGGTTGTTTCTAAAGGAGTACATACGAGAAGGTGTGCTTTGGGGTGTAGCATCTCAGCTACAGAAGGCCGAACGTAAGGAAGGAGAGTCAGTAAGGGACTTCATTAGTTGTCTAAAGCACTTAAACTCTCGCTGCCCTGTAAATGAGCGCTTCAACAATAACCAACTGCTTGATCGATTCATTCAAGGGTTGAGGAATGAAGGAATCTATAATGGACTAGTGATTAGAGGTATCACAACCTGGGAAGATGTCACTGCCAATGCAATCCAATTAGAGGACAACTTGATGATAGCAGGCATGAGGGTGTCTACTGACACGAGATCCACTAGCTCACAAGCCATTGGGTATGAACCCATGACTGCAAAGCCCATTGCCAATGAGCCAAAGGTATTTGAGACATTCTTGACAGACCTCACCAAGGCAATCCAAGAGTCTCTTAAGGATAATCGACCCCCTCAAAATAGTCACATGTATCCAAGAAGGGAGCAACAATGGTGTTCCATTTGCTTAGGTCCACATAGCACTAGTGAGTGCCCTACGTTTAGAGTAAAATTTAATGGAACTTGCAACGCATGTGGTAGGTATGGTCACTAAGCTAAGGATTGTTTAATGATCAAACGTATGATGGCAAATAGACCACCTGTAGCCTGGACGGATGCACCTCGAGGTCCTGTATTGATGCCTGCTCCACCTGTTGAGCAACTACCGCAACACATGGTCCCTAGATCTCAAAATGTTGTACAAGCTACACCGCTACCACCTCCTGTGCTAGGACCGCAGCCCCCGCATCCAAGAGTCGCCCCTATGAACCAAGTGGGTTGCGAGCCATCAAATGCTTATGCAGATGGCTGTGAGGAGGAAATAGACACTAGTATTGCCTACGGACTTGATACATTGGAAGAGTGTCCTATATACTACATGGAAGATTGTTGGGGGCAAGTCAAGCCGGTTTATCAAGCTGCTGCTCTCGCATCCAGAGGTCAAAATATCAACACCCAGGCTAGGAGGCCACCTCTTCAATGCTACGAGTGTGGTGGACCACATCGGGCAGCGGAGTGCCCTATTAGGCTACAAAATAATGCTGCACAGATGCAAATGAATCAAGGGAGCACGTCTGCAATGCCAATACTCACATGTAATCATTGTGGCATAGATCACTTGATTGCCCAATGCCCCTATAACCCAAATGCGCCTAAAATCACACCCCTAAATTTGGTCCAAATTGCTAGTGTGACATCGTCAATACCACCCGTCGCACCGCTTATGCGATTACACGGTCCATGCTTCAAGGGCCAGGCCATATCCTCGAAGAGAGAGAGATACCGCGTCAGTTATCCAAGCAAAGAAAAAGAAGACACGAAGGAAGAGGTCGCAGAATACGAGAAATTCAAAGCCAAGTTCCAAAACAAACATAGGAACAGGAGATGACCCCGTGTATATGAATGACCTCGAGGATGATTCAGATTCAATCGAGACAATGGAGACTAGAACCAATACCACAAAGGGAAAGACCAACAAAGAAAACCGTAACATGGAACCAAATGAAAACCGAATACGAGAAAACCATAAAGAGCCTCTGAAAACACCACAAGTGTTTCCAAATCCAATCCAAGACCACCAAGATAAACCGCAGGGGCAAAAAGGGAAGAATCGTAAAAAGAAGATTGGGACGTACCCAAACCCAGTAGACGAGATTGAGCAGGTGAAACATCTAAGAGGTTTAGTGGAGGAGACTCAAAGGAAACTAGAACCAGAACCCATGCATGTCAAAATTCATGATAGAGTGTTTCCCACGCAAGTTCATCCACCCCACATGAACCATAGACCGTTAGCCATATCTAGTATCATCCAAGAAGGGAGTGAGGACGGGACATCAGAAAGTGAGCATACACCCTTCTTGTTGGAAAGGATGTTTAACGAAGGAATACCTGATCCCATTGAGGAATATGAGATTCCATCCTCACCAGTTCCTAGTCAAGGACCTACACCCTGCAAAACGCCAATGAATGTTGCCAAACTAGTGGACTTCATGTCTTCTGAGGTCTGAACCACGATCATAGCAAAGCTGTATGGAGATCTTGAGTTATTCCTTGCACTTCGAGCATTCCTTAACGGAGAGCTACGAACGGGATTACCACAGTTTGTGCAACCAAATAGGCCTGACTCGATTATGATTGATGAGGAAAATCATGTGCAATCACTTGACTTAAATGGACACGAGTCTGTGATCGAGGTACCCATTAACGAATTAGGGCAGTATTTTGAAGGCGACGAGTCTAATGCGACCCTACCCATCACTACCAAGGGATCAACTATAAAGGGAATTCTTGATGGTGGTGCGGGAGTTAGCATCGTTACAAAAGATTGTTGGGAATCCATGGGAAAACCCCGCCTCAGTGTTACTAACATTGTGGTAAAGATGGCAAATGGTACCATAGCCAAACCTATGGGGATGCTCAAGGATCTTAAGATCAAAGTTCTAGGATACAAGGTACGACATACGTTCATTGTAATGGATTTCTCTAAACACCTTATGTCATATGAAATGATTTTAGGACGACCATTCATGAGGGAAGCACAAATGGTTCACGATTGGTCTAAAAATCATGTCTATTTGCAATTCCAAGACTCTGTCCTTAGAGTGGATTTGGTGACTGGTAAGGTACACCCCTTAGGGAGTAAAACCATTATTGATCATCGCTCTGACACCACAGTTCACTCGGCCCCACTACAATATTGTTACACTTGTAAGAAGGATACAGACATTGGCCAAGATTCTCCTTATATGGATATCCTACCTGGGATGACTGAGTCGGACAATGTGGATTGGGTCCACCTAGCAGCAACCATAGACACTTGGGGAAATAGGGGGACGACCTGGGTAACACCTGAGGGGGATGAAATGCCTATATCCTTAAATATGCTACAAGCAATGCATATCGCTTCCGACAAGACTCATCCTAATGTAACGAAGAAAACATACAAGTGGGTCCCTAAAGCTTCTTTAGTGACCATAACTAGTGCTAAAAAACAGAAGCCTTGTAAGAAACGTACCACTCGCTCCAAGAAAAGTAAGAAAATGTTGCGATGGATCCCTAAACGACTATTGGAAGCCCAAGGCTACTATCAAGGAAATGATCAAATCTGGGTGCAAAAACGTAGATTGTGCTCTTACCTATCACCTGACCCAAGTGAGCCCAATCCCGTAGCTCCAAAATGAATCACTGATCGTGGAAAGGGAAAGATCACAGAATGCTACACACCTAGTCCAGAGCTAGTTTGGGTACCAAAGAAAGAATGATTTGTTCCACCTAGCTCAGGAAGGGGGGAGTCCCATGAAGCTTCTAGCTCCTCATGTAATACATCCATAGAGGTAAAAGCTTCTACACAGCCTCCATCTATAGTAGTGGACCTCCATGAAGCTACAAAAGAATCCACACCTCCCAGTGTTCAAGAATCACCTGATGAACCACTTCAAGTTCGATCCTGGGAGAGTACCTTACCACCCTTGCAGCTTGACGAGGCACCTAGGGTAATAGAAAACTACTGGCAAAAATCCTCACCTATTACCAACTGGAACAATTGGTTTCAAAGGGTGACAAGCTCATTTCAAACGGTATGATCTACCCAAGGAAGGGGGGAGTGTTTGTGGACATCCATCATTCATTTGTTTCCCTCTCAACCTTTTTCCCTGACCTCTTAATCTCCGATCTTAGGGAATGTACATATAAAACTTTATACTCACAAAAATAAAAATAAAAATAAAAATAAATAAAGAGCAAGAGCAATTAGCAAACGAGTCTGCACATTAAAAGTCAAAACATTGACTCAGACCTACACATGTCACATCTGGTACACCGAAACAGAAAACTATGCCATAAAACACCTTTGATCCTCATCACTTGAGTGATGGAGGGTAGGTAAGATTAGTACGATAGGAGTGTTTCTGTTTTAGAGTTGAGAGATTAGCGAAGTTCTCTTTTCCCACTAATGTGCCTCCTGGAGGTATTCCTTTTGTTTCCTAGTGTATACAGGAGCGTGTTGCTATTGATAGGATTTGGACCTTCATGGAACCTTTCTCTCGTTCACACTTCAGATCAAGCGCGACCATCAACACAAACAGGTGTTTTTGTCCATTAGCATTGCCCTTATCTTTTTGCATCCATGTTTGTGTGCTTTGATTGTGATTGGTAGCCTAATATTCACCGCATTTGCTTACTATCAAACATTTAATTCAATGTAATGTTTTGTCATAATAACTTGTCTAGGTTTAAAACTCAAGCAGTCCGACTAAGCTAGTTTGACCAAGCTAGGTATTAGAAATCTTCTCTTAATACCATGGGGAATGACTTCCTAATAAGCAATGGTTACTTGGGTTCTTAATCCGATTTAGGCAGCATTGTGTGAAATGTACTAGGGCTTTCTAGTGGGCTTAACCCTAGTGACCTTTAGCTTAAGTATTATAAAGGGAGTTTACTAATGTGATGAGCTTGGGGAGGGTAACAATGTTATATGACCCCCCAAAGTTACAAAATTAAAATGCTGAAAATGAACAAACAAAAAATCAAAGTGCCACAATGTAAAATTTTAAGCTGGAAGAGAAATCCCTGCTTAAATTGGTACTTCACTCACATGTATCGCCTATGGTACTAGAGCCCTAGAGGTTCCCAGTGTGGGCGCTTTTCCTTGAAAAGCAAAAAACCCAAGGCATACAAAATAAGCACACACATCATAATTGAATCAATGTGAAAAGACTTTGGGGGGTCAAAGAAAAAGTAATCAGTCAGGCGATGATTTCATGAGAAATTCCTTTTATGGTAGCTTAACTACAAGGTCTTCTAGATAAAGCCTCTAGTCAGTCCTCGAACATGAATACTTGGCTCTCGCGATTAAACAACTTAATTGACCACAGATAATTAAGAAGCTTACCCATGGTATTAATATTCGATCTCTAGTGCCTTTCGACCGTCAAATTAGCGACCCCAGACTGGTTTAATTTTTTACCTTTACATCTGTTTATGCATTTGATTACATTGCAATTTAATGTTCATTGCTACCAAATTGTTTGAAATTCTTTTACCAATCAATTTGTCTACCTAAAACTGCATATGCTTTTTAAGAGAATGCAATTACTGTGCCAATGTTGTTTGATTTTGCAGTGACTGAAGAAGGCTAAGGACATTCATCTCAAATGCTCTTCCACCTCGACGAACCAGCTTCAACTCAATAGCTTCCGAGGACGGAATCTACATCAGGAAGGGGGGCAATGTTAACCCTCGTGGCTCACGGACACCCTATCGCCTACGACGGACACCGTAATCGTATTATTTATTTAAGTAGAGTCAGGCACCGGGCTTGTCGGTTCAATAGGGAAAGGTAGAGTGATCGCCGATGAGAGGCGCACTCTAACTGGGACATTCAAGGGATTAGTTGGCTAAGCATGGGCGCCCAAGTGTGAATGGGGTGAGCTCATATAAAAGCCAACTAAACCTAAAATTCACTCATTCTCTCATTTGTGCAATAGAAGAGTGCTCTTGCTCCATCTCCATCTCCATCTCCATCTCCATCTCCATCTCCATCTTCTTCTTCTTCACCTCCTTGTGTGCGTGTGTGTGTGTGTGTGTGTGTGAGAGAGAGAGAGAGAGAGAGAGAGAGAGAGAGAGAGGGAGAGTGTGTGTGCGATCGAGCATTACGAAGGCACGACGGCGGCGAAGCGGTTGAGCGCGGCACGACTGCAGCTTCTTCTTCATCGCGGCGAGGAATCCACCACGAAGGCGAGCGTAGAGCGGTGAGTGACACACCCTTTGCTCTCTTGAGCTTGCTAGTTTAGGCTTGTTGTGTGCTTGGAGCCATTTGTGGCTCGCACACGGTGTATTGGCAAGTCCCTTGCTTTGACAGTGCGGCAAGGAGCGCATAGAAGGACTCAACGACATCGACGCCATCGACAAGAAGGAAGGCAGGCAAAGTCTCGCGACACCGATAACAAAAAGAACAAAGGCATTGAAGGCATGCCCCGGCCGACCCCAAAGAGACGAACGCGCTACACCGACTCACCGGCAAAGCTGCCATTCACTGGCATCACACAACCACGACAACCTCTTCAATAAACCGAAGGTTATTATCATCATTTTTCAGTTTTCACCCAAGCCTTGTAAAAAGATCCCAACTTGTAAATTTCCTCTCTCTAGGCGATGGTCACAAAGGCCCACCTAGAGGTTTTCATTTTAATAACTCCGAACACAAAGCAAGGGTCAACCACCCAAGGCCCACCGCCTTGCTTTGTCTCCTCGATTAGCTTACCCTAATCAAGCCAGATTACCCTAATCTAAAGCAGCCATCACTGGTAAAAGGGCACTGAGAGGTCACTATCAGGGGGGGCAGCTCATGAGAGGTCAGCACTTAGTAGAGTTTTAGTGGGAGGAATTGGCAATGTTCGTGTCACAAGAGGGGGGGATTTAGTGTAATGGTTGGTTTTGGGAATTGCATCATGTGAAGGGAGCTACGTCCACCTCTCGACTCCAATGGTCGATGCGCACACACACACATTCTTGGTAGCAAGTTTCACATCACCGAGTCGTCTCTAGAGAACGCACCAAGTAGGTTCACTATCTCTCCCTCTATCTCTCTATCACCACGGTGTGCCACCTGGTTGGAAAGAAGATCATTTGTTAATACGGCAAGAAATAATTCTCCCTCACACCCCCGAGGGTTTTCATCATTTGTTCATTCTCTCTATCTTCTCTCTCTCTCTCTCTCTCTCTCTCTCTCTCTCTCTCTCCCCCTATGTGTGTGTGTGTGTGTAAGTTCGTGATATCTCACATCACCATTCTTTGCGTCCTAGCCGCTCAAAGCTAGGTGGTTCCCCTGTTCGCTTTACTGTGACAGGCTTGCAGCGTGCATTGGCTCTCGGCGTTTCACAGGCCGTCGGGGTCCGTGTCTCGCTTTGCTCCTGTCATTTGGTGCCCCCACTGAGGAGGGCTTCTTAGAAACCTTCAGTTTACAATGCTGAAAGTAACGCATACCATCAATCATGGACGAATGGCTGAAGGAATTCTCTAACTGGAGGACGGAAGAGGAGGAGACTATGAAGGCACTAGCCTCCTTCATTGAAGTACTACTGCCAAGCTGCAGTGTCGTCAGTATTCAAGAGATTTTCTGTATCACCAAGTGTTTTCTCTCTAATGCTTCAAGAGGAGTCGTCAACTACATCAACCACAAAGTCTAAGTCCAAAAGCCTAAAGCATTTGGTGGATGCAAGTGGGCCTACACTCTCTCTAGGCCGGGAGAGTTCAAATGAAGTTCGACCACCCAAGCGCCATCGCCGCATGCAGAATGGAAAGCCGATTGAGGTAGACTCTTCTCGCCCAGTGTGTTTTGAACCTAATGTGGAGGATTGTACGGACTTCTACAAGAGGTAGGAGCATGTGGTGAAGGTGTCACCTCGTCAACACCTGAGGTACGCAACCCTAGTGGTCAAGATCCTTTCCCTACACCCGGCATGGATAATAACAATAGTCCATAAGTATTTCCTTTCCGTTTCTTGCAACACATGCATGTAAACGTGTATATTGATAGGAAGATATTCTACCAGCAAAAGATTGTTTTCTGATTCGGAGCCAAGATTCTTGATGAAATCCTGAGATCTCCACGTCCCATCATCTTGCCCCTTCTGGATTACTACCACTCTTTTGATGTAAGCCTCTTTATTTTGTTCTAGCTTTACGATCTATTCTTTATCCTGTTTTAATCTATCCACCCAACCCTGTAAAAAAGCCGCTATGAGTCGCTACTATCATTAAGATTAAAAAAAAAGAGGTTTTTAATTTCCTGAGTCACTACCATGGCAAGTGTTTCTTTCCCCACGTTCAGGAAAAGAAGGGAGAAGACGTCACCACTGACTTTCTGGATGATTTCGACATCGCTTGTGTTGTTTCCAACAAGGATGACGTCGCCTCACGGCTTCGAATGTTTCCTCTACTGATGAAAGTAGAGGCCAAGTCCTGGTACAATGCTTTGCCCCAGGCTACCAAAAATGCATGGGATGTGTTACGTGCCGCCTTTGTAAAGAGGTTTGGTGGAGGCACAACCTCGGAGAAGCTATGGCAGTTACTAAATGGAATTGAAGCAGGGAGGTCTGCTAGAGTATGCCACCTACGAGTCCAAGTTTGTGGAGCACCTAATTTCCTAAAGAAGGACCATTTCATTGGTGGCCTGTAGTCGCCGCTTAAGGAGAAGGTGAAGGGAAGGTTTCCTGCAACGTATGAGTTGGCAGTAGAAGTAGCATGCCTTAAAGACAAGAAGCTGGGCATGCAAGAAAGAGTCAATGAGTAAGAGGAATCAAGCTCAGTCCGACTAACCCCAGTGACTGCAACGGCCATTCATAGAGCCCAACCACATGAGGCATCAGAAGAGCAGCAAGACATGCTGAGTCGCATCACTACCCAACTAGAGAGTTTATCTGTGCATCTGGTGCAGCAAGGGCATGCACCTGTCAGAAATCCACAACAAGAAAGAGGACAACGAAGGAAAAACTAAGAGTACCACTGCTATAATTACGGGGAAGACGGCCATGGTATGTACTACTGTCCACATCCAAGAAGGCATAATTTCAATAGAGGAGGGAGGTACAATCAGATTTCTCTGCCAAGGGCAAGACCACCGCTGCCCAGGAAACCAATCTCACCTATTCAAATCCCACCACCACAGCTAGCCCCACCAGTTCAATTCCTACAGCCACCGATGCAACCACCGCCACAATCACCACTTACACTCATCCTACGCCCACCACCAATTGGTACCTGCACACCAAGTATCATTGGTCTTGCAGAAGAGGTCAAGATGAAGATAACGAGAAAAAGATCATGCAAGAAGTTTATTTAAAGGACTGAAGCAGTGGAACAAGAGGTTAAAGAATCAAAAGATGCTACCCCAGCGGGGGAGGTAAGTCAAGAAAATTGTGTTACAAATGTGAGTGCATCCTTTAACCTTGGATGAAATAGGCACCAAAGCGATCAACCGACAGCATTGGGTAGTAAGGGTAAGAAGGTGTAAAGTGTGGATCAAGACTCGTCACAGTAAGGGGAATGCAAAGAGCATGGAGCATACAAGAGAAGAGGAAGACCAACCTGCTAGCAAGGCTTTGCAGAAGATGGACAACATATCAAGCAAAGGGGAGGGATTTGAAAACGGAAGCCTGTGCACCAGCATGGAACAAGGACAATGTAGCAAGCTAAAGGAATCTTGCATCAAGGAAGTTTCACTAGAGGACCATAACGAAGAGATAAGTATGACTGAAGGTTTGGAGTTGGATATTGCTCCAGAGGCTTGGCAGTTGAGCAAGACTTTATTATGTAGTGTCATAGACTTAGAGATGGGTAATGCCTCTAGTCTTTTGAAAGGTGTTATAAACTTGGAGATGGGTAATGCCTCCAGTTTATGTGAGGGTGTTCAGAGTAAGTTTGATGATCGAGATGTTGCCAACATTTTAAGGATGTTCCAGACTCCTCCACAACACAACATTGTGTTTGCATGGGCAGCATCAGACCTATGGCTATGGCTAGCCGCTAGAACATATAGAGGTAAGGTCAGCATGGAGATAAGAGTTAAGGAGCCATGGATAGACAAAAGGCTAATAGAATGCAAGAATGAAGGTCTCATTTCCAATTTGGTGCAATTTTTTACAAACAGTGTATCCTCTCTATGGGGAGAGATAAGTGGGTTACACTTGTATTTAAGCCACGAAGTAGGTGGCTTACTATCAGCATCAAAAAAGACAGCTAATATGTTTGAGCACACCCAAGAGAAGCATGATGTGCTTGCAGGTTTTCCCAATCGCAACAGTAAACAAGGTTCTGAAGACAATTGGAGCTCACCACACCAACAGGGCGGCCATATATGGTGGATTCTTGGCACACTCTTGGGAATCATAATTTTCAGTTCTGTCTTTGCAGGAGCCAAGGTGCTCATTTCCCCTCTCGCTACTGGTGGTTACAAATTTGGTCCTATTTGGCATGCAAATTTTATTACTCGGACACTGCAAACAATGATCCTATTTTCACTTGGGATCCAGGAGGACACTGGCACAAAGTTCTGGAAGCCATGGGCTTCCCATTTAATCAACTGACACTATTCCAAGGAGCAGGCTATCACACGGACCTGTGCAGGTTCATGAATATCCCAAAAATCTCACCAATGGCCAAATGGAATGGCTAGTTCAGAAGGCAACTCGATATTGGCTCCTACAAATCAGCTGAAGAAGAATCAAAGACAGGGCTAGAGACATGAATGCCTCTAGCCAAAAGGGGAGGACTAATGATAGCCGATTTTTGGAAATCAAAGAAAAAAAAAAGAAAAAGGTTATTTTTCCTCTACCGGAGCCTTGGCAACACCATCGGAAGGCTAGGCAATGCTTGGACAACCTCACGGCCCTGGCTTTTATTGGCATGGCCTCGTCACAACCCCCCCCCCCCCCCCCCCCCCCCCCCCCCCCCCCCCCCCCCCCCCCCCCCCTCAATTGGCCGGTCTTATCACTCTCATGCCCTTGCTCGTCCATAACCCAGCATAACAAGCTGCCCTCGGTTTCACTCTCCCATCTCTCTCTCTCTCTCTCTCTCTCTCTCTCTCTCTCTCTCTCTCTCTCTCTCTTGTTTTATTCCCCTGGCGGGCCGTCGTAATTCTCTCTCTTTCTTCTTCACTATCTCTCTCTCTCTCTCCATCTCCCCCCCATCAATCCAACTCTCTACCCCTCTCTCGGAGAAAAGGCCCCGCGGGCATCGAATGACATATCCCACTCTCTCTCTCTCTCTCTCTCTCATTTTCTCTACACACCTCCCTCTTCCCCTCTCTCCATTCTCAGCACACTCTCTCTCTCCCTCATCCACTCCTTCTCTCTCTGACAACTCGCTCCCTCTCTGCTCTCTCTTCGGCAACCACATGGCCGTAGGCGGCCCGGCCATCCTCTCTCTCCATCTCCCTCGTGGCCTACAAGAAGCCGAAACACTATTTCTCTCTCTCTCTCTCATCTACACACACACACACACACACACACACACACACACACACACACACACACACACACACACACACACACACACACACACACACTCAGCCCTACCATTTCCTTGGCCCGCTATTCCTTCTCGCTCTCTCCCCACCTCATTGACTCTCTCCCCTCCTCTCGTCCTTGAGCTACCCTGGAAGACGGGCCCGGATAATATTCCCTCTCTCTCTCTCACCACACACCCCCCTTATCCCACTCCATTGCCAAACCCCCCCCCCCCCCCCCCCTTCCCTCGCTCTCTTGTCGGCGACCCACAAGGCGCAGACCCCCCCGCCATCTCATTTCTCTCTCACACACACTCTCTCTCGCTCTCAGCCGCTCCCGATTCCAGCCAGTAAAGGCGTAGTAAGACGGCCTCTCTCTTTCTCGCTCTGTGTCAAGCCCACTGCAGTCCTATTCTTTCTTTCTCTCTCTCTCTCTCTCTCTCTCTCTCTCTCTCTCTCTCTCTCTCTCTCTCTCTCTCGCAGGCCTGTGCCGACGCATCCGAAACTCTCTCTCTCTCTCTCTCTCTATCACACACACACACACACCCTTGTTGTATGCACACACACACACACCTTTGCTATATGCACACACACACACACACACACACACACACACACACACACACACACATACTCTCTCTCTTTAAGTAATAAACACATAGTGAGTTTGAGTGAGTGATCACACTACCGCACATCTACATACAGATGGATATTATGTATCTTGATCATAAAAGGTTGAATTGGACATGGTTTTTTTGAGCACTATACTTTTGTAATAAATGGTAGCATAGCCACATATTTTAATCTAGGTACAAAATTGTATCAATTTGCAGGAAAACCAAGGAACGGATGAGTCTAATACATGAGATAAGTTTCACACTAAACAAGATCAAGCAACAAGATGATTTATCAACTGTTTTCTTCAAGCAAATTCATGTGGCTTCCTGTAAAGATCACCTGTTGGTGTCGTTCTCGCAATAAAGGGCCTTGTAACTAGGCAGATTTTTGGATTTACATTATTGTACCATCTTCGATACCTTGTGGGATTATTGATGATTCTTACTGTATAAGTTAGGTGGTAATATTATAAATGCATTATGTTCTTGGAAAGGGTAACAAAGTATGCACATGTAAGCCTTTATTTTAATTTATTTTTTGGGTTTAAGTACCAAATTTCTATAATATTTTTCCTGGTTGCATTTTATGTGCTATAAGGGAGGAGACAATATGCCTGAAAGGAAACCCCCTTCGGTTTAAAGTTGAATATTCTTACAAGAGTGGGCAACCTCCCCCTTTGTTTTCCCAAGTTTAAATGCCTTAAATGTGTAAACATAAAGCATGGGTTAGCTGTGAATATATTCACCCTTAGAATTCTTCTAAAAAGACTTAGTTGCTGCAACCGTTTAAAACATATAGCATGTTAGTAGCTTTCAATGTTCATCCTCAATTTTTCTAAAAATAAAAGTCAAACTTTCTATTTGAAACAGTTACAACTCATAGCCTTAACTATTTGCACATGGAGTTGCCAAGAAAGCGTAGTATGAAAAATAGCCTTCAAATAACTCTTTAAAAAGGCCTATGCATGAATAGAATTCGTGCGCTTCTTTTTGCAATTAGTTATTCACTTGTAATTGCTTGCAACACTCTTAGCTTCTCAGCGCTAAGGGCTGCTATTTTTTGATAAGCGTGCGCATACGTGCGCGCGCACGCACACACACACACACACACACACACACACACACACACACACACACTCTCACATAAGCCTTGCAAGTGCTACGTTCTGTGCATCTCAACGTCAAGAGATAGTGAGCCATACAATTTCCTTTCTTACAAACACACACACACACACACACACACACACACACATCTGTTGGCACAAGCTTCTTTCTTCAAGTATACATGCACATGTACATGCACACACAATTCCCAATCAAGGAGGCTTACAATTCGGCACACCCCTTCACCTTCAATTGCGTCAAACGACGATCATCAAGCAAGGATTGGAATTAGGCATCGTAACGAAGTGCATAGTTGAAGTAACATTTTTACGAACAAAATGGCTTCGACATCAATCTCTCAGGTTGGTTCGAACCAATTTACAAAGTTGGTTTTTTTTGGATTTTTCATTGTAGTCATGATGAAAAGGCATTAACATATTGACCTCAAGCATAATTATGAAACTTTTTGTCATAGATTTAGAGGTTATTAAAGCTTTCTTTTCATGCATCTTGAAGGTTACACCAGAAACAAACTTAAGTAAGCACAATGTTTGGATTTAGTATTTGAGTGATGAATAGGCATACATGGATGTTTAAACGAAAAGATTTGATGAAAGTATACTCGACTATGATAAATGGGCATCCCACAATCCACATGGCTATTTCTATCATGAGAAATGTGTTCAAACTAACGAATATTATCTATAAAGAGTTTAATTTTGTCTTCGTGTGCTGAAAAAACATAATTGTATCATCACAATAAGACATACGGACTATTTGTTTCTAATTTTTTCTCGGTACCCAATACTAACTCAATAGGATGATTTCTATAGATTTTTTGCATTATGGTATGAGCATGATACTCTATGATGGTAATTCTATTGGGTCTAGTTTCTCATCCCTTTATGCTTTTCAATCTTGTATTACCCACACCGATAAACTCATATTATCTCTAGCCCTTGGCCTCTTTTATATATCACATTATACCCTTGCTATACACATCTAATACTTTGCACACCAACTTAACCTGACATGTTGTGATTATCCCTCAGGAAACTTGTGTAAACGTTAATGATAACGCAACTCAAAAACAGGTAAAGGAGCTCATCGACAACCCAAAGGAAGGAAGCCGCTTTAAATACTTACCCTCTGGGAAACTCCGTCCGTCTGCTATACGTGATTTTTCTGTAGGTTGTAAGCCTGCACACCTCTATAAAAGCACTAAAATCATAGCTCGAAAAATATTACCCTATCGCAAAGCAAAAAACCTTCCACCTAATGTATATAAGGAGAGTGAGGGAGTGTAGGGCTATGTGATAGTGATGACAAACAGAATAGACTGGTTGGATACCTGTCTTCCCATCAGAGATAGTCCAAGTTCTAACTTGTTATCTGTGTTGGATGGTGGCAGGTATAGGTCTATTCTCTCATGGTCTAGGAGCTCGTTCAGTCTCCTACAAGATCGATTGTACCAATAAATATGAAATAACAAGTTATTTCTTAATCTTTGTCCATTTTTCTCTTGGAACCTTTTTGGTACTGTCCATGTCAATAGTTTATATATGGTTCTGTATTGAAGGGATATTAAACATAAACACACACACACACACACACACACACACACACACACCATCCCCCCCCTCCCCCTCACTCACACACCACGTTCTCAGCAGGCAACCAATCTAAAAAAAAAGAAAAAAGAAAAAAAATATACATATAACCATACACCCCCCCCCCCCGTTCCCATGCACATATAACCATACACCCTCACGCTCGCACACTCACACATATACACACACGTACCCGCGAGCACACATTCATACATATACATGCACACTATACACAAATACATAAACCCATACATATAAGCACTCACAAGCATATACACATACATACATAAATACACGGCACACGCACCTATACAACCAAATACACGCATGCATATACACACGCACCAATAAAATACAAAAGAGAAATGAAGGACTCAACGACATCGGCGCCATCGACAAGAAGGAAGGCGGCTAGCCAAAGTCTCGCGACACCGACAACAAGAAGAACAAAGGCACCGAAGGCATGCCCTGGCCGACCCCAAAGAGACGAACGCGCTGCATCGACGCACCGGCAAAGCTGCCATTCACCGGCATCACGCAACCACGACAACCTCTTCAATAAACCGTAGGTTATTATCATCATTTTTTGTTTTCACCCAAGCCTTGTAAAAAGATCCCAAACTTGTAAATTTTCCTCTCTCTAGGTGATGGTCACAAAGGCCCACCTAGAGGTTTTCATTTTAATAACTCCCAAGACAAAGCAAGGGTCAACCACCCAGGGCCCATCGCCTTGCTTTGTCTCCCCAATTAGCTTACTCTAATCAAGCCAGATTACCCTAATCTAAAGCAGCCAGCACTTATAAAAGGGCACTGAGAGGTCACTATCGGGGGGGGGGGGGGGGGGGGGGGGGGGGGGGGGGGGGGGGGGGGGGGGGGGGGGGGGGGGGGGGGGGGGGGGGCTACATCCACCTCTTGACTCCAATGGTCGATGCGCATACACACACATTCTTGGTAGCAAGTTTCACATCACCGAGTCGTCTCTAGAGAACGCACCAAGTAGGTTCACTATCTCTCCCTCTATCTCTCTATCACCACGGTGTGCCACCTCGTCGGAAAGAAGACCATTTGTAAATACGGGAAGAAGTAATTCTCCCTCACACCCCCGAGGGATTTCATCATTTATTCATTCTCTCTATCTTCTCTCTCTCTCTCTCTCTCTCTCTCTCTCTGTCGCTGTGTGTGTGTAAGTTCGTGATATCTGACGTCACCGTTGTCTGCGTCCTAGCCGCTCAAATCTAGGTGGTGCCCCCTGTTTGCTTTACCGTGACCGCCTTGCGACGTGCATCAACTCCCGACGTTTTAGAGGCCGTCGGGGTCCATGTCTCGCTTTGCTCTCGTCACTGTGTGCATTTCTTTGCAACCCTAATTCCAACATTGCATGACCCCATGCATTAAAATGTATTAATTCCAACATATGTTTTCTTACATGATTGTCGTGTGGAAAGGATGCCTTCAGCTGCTTCCCAACTTGAAATCATTACAAAATTTTATGCATTTTAGTAATCTTAAACATCATCAAACCTATAACAAGCTCTTGCTATGCATCATGTTTAGTCTTTGCACATTTGGGTGATCAATACACTTTTGAAAATTTCAATGTCTCCACAACTTCTAAACCTTTTACAAAGTGTTGGGGGTTGCACAACATAGCAAACATAAATTTTATTCCACATTTTGTTTACCTGGCTAGGGCATGTAAACATCACACAAAGGGTGTTGGAGGCTAATCCCCACATGCTCTCAATCCATTGCCCTAATCTTACAACACATGGACAGTGATGCTAATCTCTCACTTATCACTAACATTCCCTCACTATTGAAGAGTAGACAAGCACATGAAATTATAGTGATAGAGAATGTATGCATAATCATGCATCGATCTAGCGCACGCGTGCGCGTGCGCGTGCGTACACACACACACACACACACACACACAAACACACACACACACGCGCGCGCGCGCACACACACACACACACACACACACACACACACAACACACACACACACACAAGATTACATGAGTCCTTTCTCATGCTTCACTACATAAATTGGACAAAAAGAGCCTGGCTTAGATTCAATATAACCCTCCTTTTTTCACCTTTACATCTCAATTAAACCTTCCATTACATGATCACACAAGCAACTGTCACAATAAAAACATGTGTTAGGACGCTTAGCCAAAGGAAGGATACGGTTGGCTAAAATTACACTAAACTCCCTAGTTTATGGTGAGAAGTTAAAATATCCTCTTGGGGGTTGGCCAAAATGGCGATACAAATATGTCTTACAATGTGGTAGAAATTGCGCTAGAAAATATAACCACTCATAAAATTCACGCTTCATTAAATGTTCCACATAATAATAATGTGGACCTAAGCCCAGGGCTTCCTTTACCATCGCCAGACAGATATTATTCCGGAAGTGTTCTTGACCTCATAGGGTCACTCGTGTCACTCTATTTTGATATGTCCACGATTTCGTCTGCGCTACTGATGTTCGTAATAGAGGGAATAGAAGACGCTCATAACTGAGTATGGTATTTCTTCTAATGGACTCACCTGAGTGCTGCAGATGGGCTAGCATTATTGCTAATACCTAACCTTGAATATAAGCCATAACTGATGAAGTATAAGACACTGCTTAAGACAAGTTATTAAAGAAACTTGTTAACTGTCGACTGTTAAAGACTGCTTTAGCTTGTTACAGTGCTCTCTGAAGTATAAAACACCAATCTTATATAGACCCAGATTGCAACCTCTACCCACTGACTTTCCGTATAAAAAACCAACTCTTCTTGCCAACTCTTATTGGGTCCCGGAACACATTAACTCACCTTTACTTTTCTCGACATATGTTTCTCCTAGAAACTTACCAAACTAGGCCATCCTACCTAAAATTGTCTCACTTGAAGTATTGAGTATTTTTTCATCTGCAATCATCCAGAGTTGGAGAGTATTCCTCATTAGAATTTTTTATATATCACGCATCGACTTAGCATATTTTGTCTGATATTTTCAAACTGGCTACTGCTACCAATTTACTGGATCTTATTAAATCACTACGGGCAGTAAGTATTTGGGGGATTATTGGTAGTCTCTTTTTAGAAATTACTTAAGCTTGGTTTTTTTTGCTGCTTTAAAAAACCCTAAAAAATTACCTTACCTTATGACACCTGTTTAAGACTTTTTTTACTTTTAACCTTCTGAAATTCTGCTAGTACTGCTGTTTTGTTTCACGCTACCCTCTGCAAGAGAATGGAGTGTGCTTAGATCTAAAGCTTCTACACTCATGTTTCGTCTAACTCTATGCGCTACTGGATCTTGTGCGAATGAAATCTCTGAGACATGGGCTATATGAAGCAACCTTGATGGCACGTTTTGCTGGCATAGGTCGGGTCCCATCCGCTACGGCTGTGCTTGGACCTCTATAAAACCCTTATAGCTATGGAATAGGTGAGTTGTATACTCACTTAGCATCATCGTGTTGTATTTTCAACCTATGCGTTCATAACATCTAAACTATTAAGACTACATCATGCCTAAAGGAAAGGAGAAATTTATGGAGGAATCATCATCTACTCCGAGTCTACATGTTTTTTTTATAAAAAAATTCTTTATGTTTGATCTTGTGGTGTTCTTCTCCTATCTAGCACTTTAGATTGGGCCGGGGGCTGGTTTGGTTGAGATATAATGATAAACTGGTTTTTGAATATTCTGTGTATTTTTTACTCCGGCTTGTGGACTGTTTAGTGATTGAATATATGCTCAGACTTTGGGCTGGTTTTATGCTAAAAAATCTCTAACGAACATTAGGTATCTCACTGGTGGATTATTACTTGGTACTGAGGTACTGCCAGATCTTGAAAAGATTCGCTGAAGATAAATAAAGTCACATTCCCTAATGATGGCCAGTTCTTAGTTTGAGCTTGATTATGGTTGCCGATTGCTATCACGTACCCGAATGCTGTCTGGTTTATACTGCACTAGCATGATCAAGTGTTCACCATTTACATCTTGAAAATTTTACTGACATGTTGTAGCATTGGAATATCTCACCTGGTTTTTGGTTTTGTGTAGGCTGTGGGAAAATGATCTATGCTTTGCTCTATTAAACTTGGTCTCACATACTCCCATTTCATATCATATCAGGTAGAAGTTGATTTTTTTGCACTACAAATTTACCCGCATGATGCTGGTTACAAAGACTGTGAAAACCTAAATTCTCTAGCTTGGGATTAGACATTTAACATGGGTTAATGGTATTATGGTTACTCTCTGGCGCGTAAGAGGGTGACTTTGGAAAATGCTTCGGATGATCTTTGCTTTTTTTACTATATCTCTGGCTTTTACTGTTTTGACCTTTTACTTCTCTTGATGCTTTGACTTGCCCACCTGGGCTGGTTGTGTTTTACAGACTGGAACTTTGGCCGGCACTATAAAAACATACTTTCTAATTCGGCCGCTCTTTTTTCCATAATGAGAAGAACAAATCTGCAGTTTTTGTTTAATATTGGGTAAGCAGATGATGGAATTGATTTTAATATGCACTCTGTTAGCAATGATAAAAATAGGAATTTGTTACTGCTTTGTGGAAAATTATGTTGGCCATGACATACGAAGAGAATCATCTGTTAATAATGATTGCATTTGAAAGGATTAAATTGGTTCTTAACTTAAGTATTGGTATAGTTTGAAAAAATCCGAACATAAGATTCAAACTCCTCTGGTCTGTCTTGCTGGTCCTGTACCTTACCGTGTTGTTCAAATGTGTGTTGGTTTGGTTTTCGCTAATATACTACAGAGGCCTTTTAGGCTCTGTAAATGAAATAACATCAAGCTCTAACTTCATTCATACGTAACCAGACTGTCCTTTATCTCTTCAAGAGGCGTTTTAGCCGTTGAAAAACTGATATCTAGTGTAGGTTGTATGTCTCGAGCTAACTTGTCTTGCTCCTATGGGGTAAAAATCTCCTCGATCTGGTTAAAGAATTAGTTTTTTTTTAAAAACTTAGTTTTTTGGTAATCTCTTTAAAGCTCTTTAAACTAAGGTTAGGCAACGGAAAATTTTATACTGACTTGATATATAGTAGCTTTTTGGGAATCTCACTCTCCGGGATAGATTTGCTAAAAACTAAGGACTCTTATTCTATTTTCAAAAAAAAAAAAAACATGTAGAGGACTGTTTGTTTTTTCATTGTGACATGGATAACAACTGGGATGCCCAACATCACTTGTGTATAGTCACGTGCTAACGAATTGTTTTCTTGTGGCTATGGGTGCAGGTGAGGGCTACCTTCTTTGATAAAAACATTCTGTTCTAAGTGGTTGATGACATGAGGCTTATCTTTTATACCTTGAAGCAGCATCTCTCCAGACTTAGGGATTACTTTCTCCTTTTATAAGTAAGAAGATCTGCCAGGGTAGCCCGAGTAATTGGTTCTCCCCTTGTACATACAATGGACTTTGCAATGGCCGGAAGCAATATATGATGGTAGTAAACCCACAAATGATAGATTTCTACATATCTCTGGATATAAACCCCTTACAATGATGGATTCCTACAACATGATGCAGTACAATTGGCCATCCTTGTATCATGGCTCTCAACAAGTACTAAAGCACAACCTTGCTGTAAGTATTACATCACTTGCTACCTAGACACCCTTTTAGTAGCACGCTCTAAGGGTTTTCCATCTTTGAGCATGCCACACTATTCTATCAACTGTTATCATGTTATGTCTAAATATATTCCATTGGGCACAATCGCAACACAACCATATATACATTAACAAACTTCAACCCATTGTGAAGCGATGGACACCGCACAGTGAAAGATGCAAGGGATCATATGAGAGAGAGAGAGAGAGAGAGAGAGAGAGAGAGAGAGAGAGAGAGAGAGAGAGAGAGAGAGAGAGAGAGAGAGAGAGAGAGAGAGAGAGAGAGAGAGAGAGAGAGAGAGAATGTAAATCAACACAAATATTACAACCAAAAACTCTCAAAACATTTCCTATTGATATCTCTTAGAAAATTTTGGATGGTGCACACTATTTGGTAGGGCAAGAAAGCCAAAACCTTATTTTAAATGCTAATGCACCAATGTGATATCAAATCCAAATAACCCCTAGTAATGATGAAGAGCCTATCTTATAAGATGACGTTAGAGACTGGCAACCTCAATTCAATGTAGGGATTGACCCATCACTAGCGCCTTGCAATGTTGATAGCGTTAGCTAGAAAATTGATCATTGTTAATATATATTACATTCCAACAAAGCAGTACCATATTCAAATGGTGAAGCACACAATCCTCAACTAGGAACCTAGGTGAAAATCCCTCATCATGAATAATACACAAAAAACGGTTGAGGAAGGTAGGTAGGTCATGCCAATTTTCCAACCATTAGTTTTAAAGAGAATCTTGCAAGATTCACTTTTGAGTTTTAAAGAAAAATTCCAGGGGGATGGATTAGTTGTCAAGACATGGGTCCTGTACCCTAAGAACTAGGCAAGGACTACGGCCAAGGGCCGGGCTTGGCAGTGTGGATAGGGGATCCGTCTAGGGCAAGGGGCTAGGAGCCCACCTATAAAGGGAGGTTGGGAGGAGGATCCAGAAGAGCCTAGTTGCCTAGTTTCTTACACTGGTATCAGAGCTCAGTGGAGGGGGGAGCTATGGAGGAAGGGGGAAGATGGCCTTGCATGGTGGAGTGCATCTCTCTCTTCACTCTCTCTCTCACACACAATTATGGAGGGCATGGTCCTCAAGATTGGGGAGCTTTTGCATGTCTTGCATGAGGAGAAGAAGACGCCACAACAAAACTGTGCGGGCATGGCCGCTTAGCAAAGGACAAAGAGGTCGAGGGTTACGGCCCGTGTGCAAGGCTGCTTGCAGCGAGGGGGGAAGGAATTCCACCCTGCATCGTTTGCAACGAGGGCTGGCTTGACAGATGCACGCTGTCGTGCCAATTGATTGGTGTCACTGGGCCGTAGCCCGCCGAGCATCACACAACGGTTTCTCTCGTCCATAATCCCTGCGCAGCCTGCAGCGTGCTGCCATAACCAGGGTTGCATTTTTTTTTTCTTTTCATTTTCGATTGGGGGCGCCCAAGGGGCCTCCCACAAGCAGGCTGTCCGTCCCACAAGGAGCCCAAGGATGGAACTCGAGGATGGAACTATGACATCATGTTCTGGGTGCAGCTCCACGACCTTGGAGGTCTGGGATGAGCAGCGACAAACCAGATTTTTGATCATGTACAGAAAATTACAAGTTGATGAGGAGATTCGAGCTCTCGAAATATCTCCAGGCGAGGACTATACGGTGAATCCAAGGCCTGCCTAGTTTGCCAGGCTGCATGCAAGCCTCGAAGGGAGGCAAAGACGGCTTTTCCAAGGTATGCATGCTCATGCACGGTTTAGGCAGGGCCATAACGTTAACGGCTTGGACACGACAATCTACATGGCTTCTCCCTATGAGGGGCATCCGATAGAGTAACTTGACGGAACATGCTCGTTAGGCAAGGCCTGTTGCTCGGCTTGGCGACGGGGCAAAGATCCCAGGAAAAGACGATATTGTTGATCGAGTGGCGGATATGTTTGCCGCATACACGGACAAACGCCATGCTCATCAGGTTGTTCTTTTCGTACTTCCAAGGATTTTCTTAATTCCTATGTGATGCTATTTTGCAGACTTATACGATGGTTGTACACTACTGTGATTCTCCGTTTACTAGTCATCTGGGACGACTGTCTGTAAACCGTAAGGAAAACACACCTCAGTGCTGTCAGTTATCCAAGGGGATATGCAGATTACAAAGATTACAAAGAGTAATCTTGTGCTAAAGGATCTGCTAAGAGCATACGTTAGCACAACGCATTTCTAGATAGATGATTTTCTCCCTATTCTAGAATTTGCTTAAGTACGATTTTCGACTTTGAACACCTCTTGTGGTGGGGTTGGAGATCGTGTCAATACTTTCATACGTCAAGGACTTACCAGGTGTGCTGACAGAGTACGTTGGCACGTAACCTTCATTAGGGACGAACATGTAACGGACTTTTCAAGATACTCAGGCGAGTAGGAAATCTGGCTCACAATTGCATGGAAAGTTACGCCAAGGTTTCCTTGCATTATTCTAGTACCTTCAGAAGATCTGAAAATTGGTTATGCCTTTGGACAAATCTTAGTTGTGGTTACTCCTTTACAGTACTCACGTGAGTTATAAATGGAGTTACCATTTAAACCCAAGTGACTCTTAGTTGTGGTTACTCCTTTACAGCACTCAAGTGAGTTATATATGGAGTTACCATTTAGACCCAAGTGGTTGCAAACGGACAACAATGTTGAAAATCAAGATATTCTTCTTGGTTTCATTGAACCTCCTCACTACACCAATTATCGCTCATACAGACAACTGGCTCACTTATTGTTAGGAAATAAGAAGTAGCTAAATAGATTTTTGAGTAGATTACTTAATGGAGAGAGATAGATTTCACACACAAGAGATTATAGACTAGAGAGAGAGAGAGAGTACACACGATATACGTGGTTCACCCAATGTGGGCTACGTCCACGAGAAAGCAGCCACTCAATGGATTTAGTACTTCAAAACAAGAAGTAGTTTACAAAGGGATTATACCCTTAATGGTGTTGGGGTTAAGGCCTATGTGCCTTGACCGATCGCCCAGGTCATGGGCGCCCGCCCACTGTTACCCTATACTTATAGTGAGTATACTGTATAGGGGGAGCTGCCACTTCACTGTCTCCCCACCCACATCGTGTGTGTGTCTCCTTCTCTCTCTCTCTCACTCTCCGTCTATGGTGCTCCCCGATCCCCTTCAATTGGTATCAGAGCTATGGTGACAGCGGAGAGCACGACGGCTTTGAGAGCTTCGAGGCGATAGCTCGCTCTCTCTCGACGGTGGAGAGATTAAGAAAGCTTGGAAGCTTTGTGAGAATGCAATGGGAGCTTGTGAGCTCAGTTGAAAGTGATGTATGCTCTTGTGGAAGATCAAAAAGGAGTGTGGAAGATTGTGTGTAAGTGAAGGTGCTGCCCTAAAACTGTGTGCGTAGCAGCACAGTTTTCAGATTCGTTTTTCTCCTTGTAGAACGTAGATCTGAGAATTCTCTCCACCTTGCCCATCCGTTTCGACGTGGTCTACAACTTTGCAGAAGAAACTTTTTGCAAATTCCTCACCGTTTTGCTGATATTTAGCTCAGATTGATTGTATACAGAAATTCCAGATTTTCTGTTGTCGCATTGTGTGCGAGTTTGATGCACTTTTGGAAGCACGGGAGATGCTTGAAGTTGAGTGCATAAATTCTGAGTTGAAGATGCAATTGCAGCTTGTGTTAAGCTTGTGGTTTGAGGGTTTTTGGTAGACTTGGGCAACGAAGTACGGAGGCGTTTACACACCACCGAAGCGGTCTCTTGAGAGACACAGTTTTTTGGAGCACACAGGTGGAGCTTCTTTCATTGGTTTTCACAGGATACTTTGGCAGTGATTTTGTGCTTGGATTCATGGTCTTTGCGGATGGTTTGCATATGGTTATGGCGCATGGTTGATGCCCATTATACATGCATTTTGGCGAGCACTTTCAAGTGCCGGTGAGCTCTCTTGAGAGCATTGTTTTCGCATTGATCAAGTTTCCGGATTGCAAATCTTTTGGCACTTGCTTATACGCGGTCACTCCGTTGATGTACGTTGAGTGCGGATTGCCATTGTATGTGAAAATGTGGAGCCATTTTAGCATTTCTACTCATTGGCATTGAGTAGTGTTATGGTTTATGGTAGAGATTGTACTTGAGTTTTTGCTCAGTTTTCAGGGGAGATTCTGTCCGATTTTTCCCAGATTCTCGCCATAGTTTGTGATCGAGTGTTTACTCTCACTTTGACAGGTTTTGTCAGTTTGGACACAGTTTTGTGTTTTTTGTATCCACTCTCGCAAGAGTGAGGAGTTGTGTATCTTTCTTTGCTTGAGACAGTGGTTTGCTCTCGGGTGGGAGAGTCTTGTGATCTCGAGCATTGTTTGTCATAGTTTTGCAGAGCTTATGCATGTATGTTGAGTGTAGTTTGATGCGCATTGATTGCTCATTGTATTCAGCTTGCAGGACAATGGTTATTTTGTGTTGATAGCCATTGTGCGTCGAAACTCTGACGAAATTTTCCCAGGAGTTTTATGCGTATCATTTATGCGATCTAGGTAGAGATTGCAGGTTGCACTCAGCATTTGTGTGCGGTGTTCTCTGCAGGTGGGAGATTTTTGCGTGTGTATGCATCGATACCGCACAGTGTGGTCTTGGTGATTAGCTCACAGATTGCAGTGTGATACTAGAGCATGCGAGGCTTGTATTGACATTGCGGGAGCTCTATTTTGGAGTGTGTCTCACAGGTTTTACATTGTGTTTCTGGCCATATTTGTAGACAATTTCCAGGTGTTGTTGGTGAGGTGGTTTTGCTTTCTAGTTTTCTACATTGTGCTCATGGCAGAGACAGGTGATCCATCAGATTGTGACCTCTCATAGATGCGCGTGTTTGATGGGTCAGACTTTGCGGCATGGAGAGAGTGTATGCTTGATGCATTGACACAGCGAGGGTTGCATCGACCATTGAGTGGTGATGTAGGTAGATCTTCAAACATGTCTGACGATCAGTGGCAGGAGCTAGAGGAGATGGCACTATCTACGCTCTCTTTGCACCATGTGGAATCTGTATATGCTCTTGTTATGTATGAGGCTACTTCGAGAGCACTTTGGCGCAGATTACATGATATGTATGATAGATCTGAGTCATCAAGGACTCGTGTGAGACATGTACATTCACGAGTATGCCGACAGGTGATATGTTGGTATTGTGGTCATTCTGGACACGTTAGACGGCGTTGTTTTCGTCGTATGCGACATCGTAGGAGACATGGAAATCTCAGAGATGTATGTAGTGATGCCATGGACTCAGTTGCTTTGACAGTTGAGGCACATGTAGTGTCGGAGTATACTAGTGACGGGGATGTCACTTTTACCTCGAGCTATGCACGAGATGCTATACATGTGGATAGTGCACTCCCTTCGCAGTGGTTGCTAGACGCAGATGCTATGTTTCATGTCACGCCGCATCGTGCATGGTTTTGTAGCTATTCTAGCAGGATGCTTGGTAGTGTACATTTGACCGATGGATCGGTGCATGCGATAGCAGGTGCAGGAGATGTGAGACTGTCATTACCGAGTGGTGCATCTTACTTGTTACGACATGTGTGCTATGTACCAGATTTGACAGTGAGTTTGATCTCGATTGGTCAGCTTAGAGATTGTGGATGTCAGATTTCGCTACGAGAGCAAGATTTTGTGATGCATTTGGGTTCGCTAGTGATTGCGAGAGGTGCCAGGAGTGGTACAGGTTACCCATTGCATGTGGATCATGCGAGAGACGGTGCTGTCTCTGTGATCATGCAGCCAGGTAGAGAGCGAGAGAGCAGGCGAGTCTCTTTTGCTTGTGGGTTACAGGATGCTTTGCATGGAGTGCAGAGCAGTGACCTTGTTGTGCAGGTTGCGTCTACGGATGCACAGGTAGAGCGGGATAGCTCTAGTGAGTCACAGCAGGATGAATCATCAGAGGTGATGACAGAGATGACTCACATGGATGCTGAGATGTCAGCTATTGTGGAGTCATTTCTTGATATGCTTATGCCAGAGCTTGATGCAGATTTAGGACAGATGGATACTCTTGGTACACATGTGATATGTGGTGGGCACGAGGAGTCACTCCAGAGCTCGGAGTCAGAGTGCCATGGTCTCTATGATAGGGGATAGGATTGCCATGAGTTGAGTTCTGAGTTGGAGGTGGCAGAGGTTGCCAGGGTTGCATCAACGTTCGGTGTCCTCATGTACGAGATGCTGATCTCGAGGCCCGACATAGCAGCTGCAGTGGGAGCATTTGCAGCAGGGTTGATTAGTTGTTCGATGACTGATCTCGGCATAGAGCATAGGGGAGGTTTGCAGGTATTGGACCGATACTTGCAGGAGTGCATGAGCTCTTGTAGACTATTTGCAGAGCTTGGAGCTAGCTCTGTGTGGCTTCCGCAACAGTGGGATGTTTGTCTATCAGTAGAGCCGGATGCACTAGCTCATCGAGAGTCAGTGGGCATAGGTTGAGAGAAGATCTCACCTTCTATTAGTTGTACACTACTAGATCTTGCTTAAAGGCACATTGGCCTTTAAGTGGGAGGTTGTTGGGGTTAAGGCCTATGTGCCTTGACCGGTCGCCCAGGTCATGGGCGCCCGCCCACTGTTACCCTATACTTATAGTGAGTATACTGTATAGGGGGAGCTGCCACTTCACTGTCTCCCCACCCACATCGTGTGTGTGTCTCCTTCTCTCTCTCTCTCACTCTCCGTCTGTGGTGCTCCCCGATCCCCTTCAAATGGAGCTCCCGCCTTGCTTCACTTTCACCACCTCACACTCACCTTGTTGCATCAACTTCACACTATGAAATGTGTGCAGAAATGGCCTCCTTTTATAGGCCAAAAGGGCTGCCCTCTCTTACGAGAGACATCCATGTGTAGCCGCCCTTGTGTGAATAAGTCCAAATCGGACCCTCCAATCCGCCCATGTGTGGCCGCCCTTGAGAAGACAAGTCCGCTTTTGAATTCGGCCACCGGCCACCGACCATTGACTTTCGACCACCGGCCACCGGCCATTGACTTTCGACCACCGGCCAATCGAACGGTTGTTTTCCGACCACTTTCCGGCCGCCGTCCAGCCATAATATTCCGACGAAAAAGAATATTTCGACGAAAAAAAAAGTCTCGGGGGCCTCCGTCCCCGAGGCCTTTAAAGTTGCCCCCTGATTCTTGTCCGTGAAAATTTTGGTTTCCGGTGAGTGATTTTCCTTCACGCACGATGGCTTCTCCTCATAATGGGGGCCTTACAAATGTGCACTTTTACCACAAAAAATTACAAGGGTAAATCAGGCTCCATACTTAACAATCTCCCACTTGGAGACTGATCTCCAAACGAAACCTGTGACTGCTTTCCATTCTGGCTTCTTATCCTTGAATGCGGATTGAAGATGAGCAAAAGCTCAACTTCTCCTTGTTGACCACCTTTGTAAACATGTCTGCAGGATTTTCACTTGTATACACCTTTCTTAGCTTTAGTTGTCCCTCTTCCAAAAGAGTGCGTATGAAGTGATATCTCACCTCAATGTGCTTTGTCCTTGAATGAAAGGCTGAGTTCTTCACAAGATGGATAGCGCTTTGGCTATCACTGTACAAGACACAATTGTCTTGTTTGAATCCAAGCTCTTCTAAGAATTTGTGAAGCCATATAATTTCTTTGCTTGCCTCCGTCATTGCTACATACTCTGCTTCCGTGGTAGAAAGTGAAACCACTTTCTGCAGCTTTGAAGCCCAGCTTACTGCTGTGCCTCCAACCGTGAACACATAGCCAGTAGTGCTCCTTCGAGTATCTTTGTCACCTGCCATATCTGCATCAGTATACCCTTCTAGAAAAATATCAGTTCCTCCAAAATACAAAGCATTTGTTGTTGTCCCTTTTAGATACCTAAGTATCCACTTCACAGCTTGCCAATGCTCTTTACCTGGGTTGTCCATGAACCTACTCACAACTCTCACTGCATGTGCAATGTCTGGCCTTGTCCAGACCATAGCATACATTAGAGAACCTACTGCTGTAGCATATGGAACTTTAGACATATAGGCTATCTCCTCTTGTGTCTTTGGACACATATCCTTCGTTAGTTTAAAATGACCAGCCAAAGGTGTAGAAACTGGTTTTTCATTTTGCATTGCAAACCTTTCTAGTACCTTCTTGATGTAATCTTCTTGAGATATCTTTATTGTCTTCTTCGTCCTGTCCCTTGATATTTTCATACCAAGTATCCTCTTTGCAGCACCTAAATCTTTCATTGAAAAAGATTTGGATAGCTCCTCTTTTAGGTCTTTGATGTCCTGCATGTTAGCACTTGCAATCAACATGTCATCAACATACAACATTAGGATGATGAATTTTCCATCTCCCAAATTCTTCGTGTAGACGCAGTGATCCGAGTTGCATCTTGTGAATCCATGATCCAACATCCATCGATCAAACTTCAAGTACCATTGTCTTGATGCTTGCTTTAAACCATACAAGCTCTTCTTTAATCTGCAAACCATTTTCTCCTTACCTTTTACTTCATACCCCTTTGGTTGAAGCATGTAGATTTCCTCCTCTAAGTCACCGTGAGGGAATGCCGTATTTACATCCATTTGCTCGAGATTTAGATCATAAGCAGCCACAAGGCTTAAGACAAGCCTAATTGAGTTCATTTTTACAACAGGAGAAAATATTTCATTGAAGTCAATACCTTTCTTTTGAGAAAAACCTTTTACCACAAGCTTAGACTTGTACCTTTTCTTCCCACCTTCTTCTTCCTTTAGCTTGTACACCCATTTGTTTTGAAGTGCCCGCTTACCTTTAGGCAACTCAACCAACTCCCATGTTTGGTTGCGATGTAGTGAGTCCATCTCCACTTGCATGCTCTTCGTCCATTCTTCGTTGGATTCATGTTGCATAGCTTCTTCATATGATTCCGGCTCTCCAGAATCTGAGATCAAGAGATGGTTGAAGGAAGGAACAAACCTTTCTGGAGGTCTACTTGCTCTTGTAGATCTTCGAGGAATAGGTTGAGGCTCCTCATTTGGTTGACGTTGTTGCACATTGTCACCGTTTGCAGTCCTTGAGTCTTCACCGTCCTCAAGCTCCATGTACTCATCACCTGTTTCTTTTGTTTGTTTTCTTTCCAAGTAATCTTTGTACATATTTTGTTCGTTAAAAATTACATCCCTACTCCTTAAGATTTTACCATCTTCAGGATTCCATAGGCGATACCCAAAGTCTCCTTCTCCATAGCCAATGAAGAAACACTTTTTGGACTTTGTATCTAACTTTGATCTTAGGCTTCTATCTATGTGCATGAAAGCCTCACACCCAAACACTTTGAGAAATGCATAATTCACCGGTTTACCTGTCCATGCCTCTTCTAGAACTCTCCCATCCAATGCCGTTGAGGGTGACCGATTGATTAAGTACACAGACGTACTTACAGCTTCCGCCCAAAGCTCAAGCGGTAGGCTTGCATGTAGCCGCATGCTTCGTGCTCGTTCCATGATTGTCCTGTTCATCCTTTCCGAAATCCCATTTTGTTGAGGTGTCCTTGGGGTTGTCCTTTGCCTCCGAATGCCATTGCTAGCACAAAATCTTTCAAAAGCTTGGCTGCAATATTCGCCTCCATTGTCGGATCTGAGGCATTTAACCTTTGTACCTGTTTCATTCTCCACAAAGGCTTTCCACCTTTGAAATATGGAAAATACATCGGATTTATTCTTCATGACATAAACCCATGTTTTTCTAGTCGCATCGTCTATGAATGTTACATAGTACAATGAGCCACCAAGTGATGGTGTACTTGCAGGACCCCAAACATCAGAATGAACCAACTCAAGTTTTTTATTTTTTCTTTCATTTCCTGATTTTTGAAATTTTACCCTCTTTTGTTTACCATAAACACAATCTTCACAGAACTCTAAGTCCACTTCTTTCAAGCCTGGTAGAAGCTTCTTTGTTTGAAGGATTTGCATTCCTTTGGCACTCATATGCCCAAGTCGGTAGTGCCACACCGCACTGTCAACTTCTGTAGTTGCTGCACAAGCTGAAGGTTGCGTGCTAACAGTACACAAGTAAAGTGTACCGACTTTTTCATCCTTGGCAAGCACCAAAGATCCCTTTGAGATCTTCCACCGTTTGTTTCCGAATGCAATGTTGTGACCTTCATCGTCCAATTGTCCTGTAGAGATCAAATTTTTGCGAAGAGAAGGAACATGCCAAACATCTTTAAGCTTCCATTCATTTCCGTTAGCAGTTTTGACAGAAACTGTACCTTTGCCGACAATCTCACAAGCTTCATCATCTCCCAAGTATACATACCCAAAATTACCTTTGGTGTAGTCTTGGAAGTGTTGCTTATGTGGTGTCGCATGGAATGAAGCCCCGGAATCTACTATCCAGGAATTAGACACATTGTCTAATGAGAGAATTAGAGCATCTTGCTCTACTTTACCTGCCACATTGGCCTCCGATGTTGGCTTGTTGTCTTGAGACTCTGTCTCCTTCTTCTTCTTGGACCAACAATCCTTCTTGACGTGGCCCTTCTTGTCGCAGTTCCAACATTCAAGAACTGACTTTGTGCGTGACTTGCTCCGCCTTGAGCGATCACGACCCTTTTGGTTTTTGAACCTCTCCTTAAGCCTTCCTCTTGTTTCCACTGATAGTGCAGCACTTGATGATTCTCCTGTGCTTCTCCTTCGCATTTCCTCGCTTAGGAGAACACCCACAACATCATCAAACTTAAGAGTATTTGTGCCAGAGATAGAATTACTTACAGCCATCACAAGGCTGTCCCAACTATTCGGTAGAGATGATAGTATAAGGAGAGCTCGTACTTTGTCATCGAAATTGATTTTCACTGATCGAAGTTGACTTATGTTTGTGTTAAAGTCATTTAGGTGTTCTGCAACTGAACCATTCTCTGCCATCTTTAGATTGAACAAGCGCTTCATAAGAAATACCTTATTGGATGCCGATGGTTTCTCGTAGAAGTCGTCAAGTGACTTCATCAAGTCCTCCGTGGTCTTCATCTCCGAAACATTGAAGGCCACCGTTGATGCCAAGCTTAACCGGATTGTTCCCAGTGCCTTTCGATCAAGGACAATCCATGCTTCATCTACCATTGTTGCGGGCTTCTTCGCAAGACCGCCTAGTGGCAAATAGAGGTCCTTCTGGTAGAGATAGTTTTCAATCTGCATCTTCCAATGTTGGTAGTTTTTGCCGTTGAACTTCTCAATCTTGAGCTTCCCTTCCTCCGCCATAACTCCCACTCAATTCAAGGAATCCTTTCCTTGAGATAATTTAGCTACGAGCAAACCTTGCTCTGATACCAATTGTTAAGAAATAAGACGTAGCTAAATAGATTTTTGAGTAGATTACTTAATGGAGAGAGATAGATTTCACACACAAGAGATTATAGAGTAGAGAGAGAGAGAGAGAGAGAGAGAGAGTACACACGATATACGTGGTTCACCCAATGTGGGCTACGTCCACGGGAAAGCAGCCACTCAATGGCTTTAGTACTTCAAAACAAGAAGTAGTTTACAAAGGGATTATACCCTTAATGGAGCTCCCGCCTTGCTTTACTCTCACCACCTCACACTCACCTTGTTGCATCAACTTCACACTATGAAATGTGTGTAGAAATGGCCTCCTTTTATAGGCCAAAAGGGCTGCCCTCTCTTATGAGAGACATCCATGTGTAGCCGTCCTTGTGTGAATAAGTCCAAATCGGACCCTCCAATCCGCCCATGTGTGGCCGCCCTTGAGAAGACAAGTCCGCTTTTGAATTCGGCCACCGGCCACCGGCCATTGACTTTCGACCACCGGCCATCGGCCATTGACTTCCGACCACCGGCCATCGGCCATTGACTACCGGCCACCGGCCAATTGACCGGTTGTTTTCCGACCACTTTCCGGCCGCCGTCTGACCATAATATTCCGGCGAAAAAGAATATTCCGGCAAAAAAAAAAAGTCTCGGGGGCCTCCGCCCCCAAGGCCTTTAAAGTTGCCCTTGATTCTTGTTCGTGAAAATTTTGGTTTCCGGTGAGTGATTTTCCTTCACGCACGATGGCTTCTTCTCATAATGGGGGCCTTACAAATGTGCGCTTTTACCACAGAAAATTACAAAGGGTAAATCAGGCTCCATACTTAACACTTATGGGAGTCAATAACGAGAACATCAGTATTCTTAAGAAGAAGTTTCCCACTTTTGTTTTCGAGGATGAAAACTCTTCTTTAAGGGGGGAGTAATGTCAGGACACGGGTCCTGTACCCTAGGAACTAGGCAAGGACTATGGCCAAGGGCCGGGCTAGGCAGTGTGGACAGGGGATCCGTCTAGGGCAAGGGGCTAGGAGCCCACCTATAAAGGGAGGTTGGGAGGAGGATCTAGAAGATCCTAGTTGCCTAGTTTCTTACACTAGTTTCCAGCAAAGAAGGACATATATTTATATGATGGTGGTGTTGTTACAGGTGTGCAACATTAGGTTCATTCTCTCTCTCTCTCTCTCTCTCTCTCTCTCTCTCTCTCTCCTCGGAAAGTACAACATGCTAGGATCATGGTGATACAAACATTGGGGGGGGGGGGGGGGGGGGGGGGGGGGGTTTGTGTGCAAGAGAGAGAAAGACAGCCTGCTTCCTTGCGCTCTCGTGCAGGCCATGGGTGCAATCTCTCTTGGCATGTCCCTCTTTGATCGTGAATGCCATGGCGAGGGTAGTATAGCAAAGGAGTAAAGCGCAGAGACAGTGATCGTGAGGGCAGTTCAGTTTGCAAAGAGTGAGTATGAGAGACGGCTTAATAGAATCTAGAAACCTTAGTGTAGGAGAGGTAGGGAGTACAGTGCATGACAGTGGAGATGGTATCCTTGTGGGAGGTGCAAATCAAAGGGCGACTCAGGTGCAGGAGGAGAAGGGGGATTGGGGGTGTGGGATTTTTCTCGCTAATATCTCTCTCTCTCTCTCTCTGTGTGCAAGAAGCGTGGTTATTGTGAGGCAATGTGTGTCTCTTCCTTCTCAGCATCGTTGATCGAATGGTGATGCACCGTGAGAAGTACTTAAGGAGACCAAGTATGTGTGTTGCTGGCGAATAGGAGATGCCCAGAGGGAGTTAGCCAGCGGACAGAGAAAATGAGTGACGTTTGTGCGTAGAGAGTGATTGAGAGGTTAGGGGTTACCTGTTCTTTTGCTTTCGATGGGTAGCTATGAACCCGACGTCGTGACTCCTCATGAATGCAAGAAGGAACCCTGACCCCTCATCGCAAGGCCTTTAGTGTTGGTTCTGCTCAGCGTATTTGGGGAGCTGCAGACCTCTTGATGAGTTGTTGAGATGGCGAGACAACATGCTTGAGAATGGACATGCAACAATACAGATGGAACCCATAGCCAGGGGGCAGCAAGGAAGCTGAGCAACGGTGATGGCGGGCCCAGGTGTAAAGTTCATGCTGGGTGGAGGAGTTATTTTCCTTTAGAATTGCTAGATTCGGTGGGAATCTTCAGGGCTGATGATGTAGTGAGGAGAAATCTCAACGGGTTTAGGGCTTGGAAGTTTGTAAAATCTGGGAAGGGACGAGGATCTGTAGAAGCTCATGATGATGCAGTAGCTAGGGTTATGGATTCAAAGGTGAGGAAGTTGAAGTGAGGAGAAAGATCAATGAGATAGTGTTAGGGCTTGGAAGGTGAGCAAGCTTCATGGCAACATCAACTCTCTCTCTCTCCCCTCCCCTTTCTATCTCCTCCCTTTTTGGCTCATTTTCTGACTACTTGCTCTCTTTCCCACGTAATTCCCTTCTCTCTATCTTCCTTTCTACACGTGATTTTCCTGCTAAGTTCTCATCTCGGTTCGTCACAACACCATAGCCAGGGTCTTCTCGACCCATCACCTCCCCTTAACCAGCCTCGTCCATGCTGAGGCTCAAGCCACATGCCCTCAGACAGACTCTTGCCGTACTCTTCAACAACCTTCATCAAGCTTCTTCTTGTTTCCCCTCGTTTCCTTGCTCAACACTGCCATTGTACCAGGTTGCATCCCCCCACCCCCTCAAGACAGCGCAACCTATAGCATGGCATGAATCCCTCCCACCCCCTCAAGACAGCACAACCTCAAACAAATATAGCATGGCATGATGCAAGGGCAAGAAGTAGGAGAGAGAGAGAGAGAGAGAGAGAGAGAGAGAGAGAGAGAGAGAGAGAGAGAGAGAGAGAAGCTTGATAACCCCTTGGAGGTCGGGACTCTTGGGACTCGGGAGATCAAGAAGTGCTCTTCTAAATCAAAAAATTATGTATTTCTAAAAAAATCTAATCATGACAAAGTGTTTTTTAAAATATCTAAAACAAAAATGTTATATTTTATAAAAAATAATCTTCTATTTTTCATTAGCAAAAAGGGAAACCATCACTAAAGCTTCCACCCTTTGGGGCAGGCCAACTAGTCTTGCTTGGTGGGCATTGCTTGACATACCGAGATTGGCATCAAGTATCGATGAGAAAAGAAGTGTGTATCTGTTTGATATATAAACTTGATGATAAAGATTAAGTGTGTATCTATTTGATATATAGATATGATGATCGAGATTGAACATGTACTAGTGAGGAAAAAATGTAGCTAAACTAAACTTAAGGAAGCTTTGACAAACTCAAAAAATACAAAAAGCATAAACATTCTATAAAAATTAATATGCACTACCGACCTGATAATCTTGCACGGGTGTCGTCCAGTTGTCCAAGTCGGAGAGCAATGTTTGTGTCAAGCTACATAAAACCAATGTAAATAGTTAAACATTATGACTTGCAATGAACTACCACAGATTGAAAATGCTAAATATACAGTGCACGTCATGCAAAAGTGCCATACAAAAGTATGGTGGAGAGTTGGCACTGTGGTCTCTCCAAAAATTATAAGAAACGAAAGCCGTGCCCTGCCCCGTAGCATTTATGTGTTGCGCCAAACAAACATATAGTCGTAGGGAATTGGATACAAATAACACACCTTGCAATTTGAGTTGGTGTCGTACTTGTGCAGTAGAAATGTCGATTATTGTGAATATAAGTTCTTTCTATGACCTCATGTGTGAACAAATTGAACAAGGCCTTAATCCACTTTTGGGATTCAGTGGTACCAAAGTCGGGCCTCTTTTGTTTGCTCCTTTTCTTTTCAACAGAATATAGATCCAGGACATCTTTTGCAATTTCTTTCAAACTGCTCATGTAAGATCTGATAATCTATCTTGATGACTTTGACGTCCGCCAATAGCACATTAGGCTTACCAAGTAATTATAACAGAAAGCCGATGTTCTCTTTGTCTGCAATCTTTCTTTTACAAGAAGAACATCATGAATGCTGGTGGGTAACTTTTGACGAAGTACATAGGCCACAACTCAACACCGAGAGAGAGAGAGAGAGAGAGAGAGAGAGAGCCATCGTGAACCCTTGATGACATCCTCGCCTGCTTGTGCACAATGTTCTACTCGCAATTTGCATCAATCCACAGTCTTTGGCACTTCCGCCATAACTTTGTCGTTGGTAGTCATTGCCTACGCCATGGTCCATTAGCAATAATTACATCTGCTGCTCGCCACCATCCATCATTGTTGTTTGATACATTGAAGCCCGCATGGGTCTTTAGAGATGATCATGAGCCCTTGTTGATATGATATAAGCAGCCATTGGTCGCAAACATGCCTTCATCCCTACCTTTGCTTCTAGGTATTGTTGCCATAGGACAGCATCAGATCTAGACGTAGATGCACCCTCCATCTTACGCTGGTGTGTTCAAATGCAATATCTTCGTGTACCACCAACTGCGATCAAAATAGAGAAAGTGAGAGTTGGGCAACACAATATTGTCAATCCCAAGGTTGTAGGAGCTAGTATGCTGGTCGCTAGTCTTGTCCGAGCCTTGAACCTGCCACCGTTAGCCAGTTCAAGGTCTCGAACTCTGTGTGTAAGCCCACTACCCATCATCATTAGGTCTTAAGCTCCCAATCGCTGTTGTGCAGACTTGCGTTTCTAATTAAGGCGACGAGGGGATTTTGTGCGTCAATTTTTGTCGTTGTGGAGTAGCCGAGCTCCTTCTCCACAAACCTCCGCCTGCTTATTGGCCAGCTCCTCCTTTTGACACAAACAACTTGGCAGCCCACCAATTCCTATCAACCCATGCACAGTACACCTGCGGCCATGCTACTACGCCTTTCTTCTGATCATACTCACCCTTGCTTTCGTTCTCCCCTTGGCAGCACGTGCACACACATGAAACCACCTTTCATTTGATTGCCTTCTGTTGCCCATGGTCCTTTGTCGGTCCTCCCTTCAAAACCCTGTGCACAACGTTCCTATATTCTCACGTCCAACCCCCCGCTTATTTTGGCGGCCCTCGGTGGATCTCCACTAGCACTTTGCTTGCCTACCACCAGCGGCCTCCTCAGCCACACACCATCTGGACGTCTTCTTCTCTGCAGCAGTCTTGCTCTCTGCTCATGGCTTCCTCTCTTGCCCAGTAGCGACGTCGGTATCGTAGCCTCGCACATTCCTCTTATTTTTAGAACACGACAGCTTAAAAACAAAGCAAGCGTCAAGTACTATTGGCCGTTGGCGAGGGCAATGGCTGAGGTCATGCCAAGTGGCCAGTTCTGCGTTCGAGAAACAAGAAAGTCTCCTTTGGCTCACCAAGGAGAAAGGAATCTCATGTGATACTTTCTCAGCGAAGGTGACTGAAGCGAAGCCACCAGGCAAAGGCAACTGGAAGGAGATCATGCACGCATCACGGATGATAGCAGGTGGCATGGGTGTAGGTCATTGACGTGGCGTGGGCGATGGCGGGGCGGGGGGTGGAGGAGGTTCAGAATTTCAGTGGCGATATTCTCTTAAAAAAATAAAACTGGCATCTCTCAGGGCGAGGGCGGAGCGAGAAGAAGATTTTTTTTTTTGATGTGGTATGGGTTGCATGCTCACGCCATCGGCTCCGTTGTTTTTGCGCACATCTCTCTCTCTCTCTCTCTCTCTCTCTCTCTCTCTCTGTGGTCCTCCTGTCTCAGCTTTGCTGAGTAAATGGACAGCATTTCTTCGACGTCTCTATTCGGTGCTCGGGTTGGCCGACTCGTGGCAGGAGTCTCCTTCATGGTCGCGGCAGGGTACCTCTTGTGATGGGGTGAGCCCCCCCGATCTATGAGTTTGCAGTTGGTGCATGCATGTGGGTTGCTCCATTAGGTGGCTGATTGATCTGGCAGATTTCTGATTTCATTGGTCTCCGGATGGGGGGACCGTGCTTGGCGAAAATTGGTGGCCCAAAAGGGCCGGTGATGGACCTGCCCCTTTTGCGGCTTTCTTGAGGTGTTCCTTTCCGGAGGATCGGCGGGCTCCCTTCTGGCAGGTGGTTGTTTTTCCGTGGCATGGTTACACCGTTTATGCTCAACTTTATGATTGGTATGTAGGTATGTTGGAGGTTGATGATCATGTTGTTTTGGATTGATTGTTATGTAGGTATTCCGGGTTGAAGGGCTCCTTGTAAAAGCGCTCTAGACTTTGTGGTGGTTCAGAGTTGTCAACCTGTGAACAAGGTTTTCCGATGTAGAGTTTTTTGGTTTTTGGTTTTTGGTTATATAATTTACATTGACAATTGTGAATTTTGCCAAAAAAGTGTGTGTGTGTGTGTGTGTGTGTGTGAGGGAGTTCAACATTGGCAACAAAATGGGGGCATCCGGGGAGGTGGCAAAGGAGGGTTGCCTTCATTTCATGGCCGCTCCTAGCGGCTACAGGAGGGAGAGATGGGAATGGGCCAAGGACACAGGGAGCAAAGGTCACAAGAGCTAGAGGGAGAGAGAAAGTTGCGCAAAGGGGGGTTTGGATTGTGACAGCAAAAGTTTTGGGAAGGGAAGGTTTGGCTCGTGACACTTGAAACGAATCTGCAGACAAGGGATATGTCAAACCTCGGGAGAGAGCATGATGCTTGCAATGCCGAGAGAGAGAGAGAGAGAGAGAGAGAGAGAGAGAGAGAGAGAGAGATTCCATGAGTCCATGCGTAGTAGATTGGCGGAACAACGTAGATTGTTAGAAAATATTAGGTGGAATCTTCATAGCAAATTAATGAAAAACTTTCAACTTGGACCCACTAGGTATAGAAACTAGTCTTGCTCGGTGGGCCTTTGCCGTACATTATTTGACAGATTTTGGAGTGCAGCTCGTTACTTGGTTGGTTGGTTGTGATTGTTGTCGCCTTGGGTTTTTTTGTGGTGCCACAAGAAAATGAGTAGAACCTATTGATAGGCACCAATAATAGCTCAGCTTGGGACTTGATGAGCATTGTGTCTGTCCCAAAGTGCTCCATATATGATAAAGAGCTACTAAAGAGGGTAATTGAATCGAGCAAAAGGGTTGCAACTTAACCTACTTTGGTAGTTATTTGCAGATTACACCATTCAACCTAGTAATATCGACCATTTAGTTTCTAGATTGTGGAACCATCTTTGAGACACCATCTTATTCTCAATCAAGCATAGTCAATTAACAGACTGTAAAAAATGAGCTACACTACCGACTTGATAATCGTGTACGAATGTCATTCAATTGTGCAAGCCGACGGACAACGTTTGAGTCAAGCTACAAAAAAGCAATGTAAAAAGTTAAACATATCATCTTGGAATGAAATGTCACAGACTAAAACTACAAAGTATACTCTGCACATCATGCAGAGTTGCCATACAAAAGTATGGTGGAGAGTTGGCACCGTGGTCTCTCCAAAAATTATAAAAAACGAAAGCGGTGCCCTTCCCAGTGGCGTTTATGTGTTGCGCCACACAAACACATAGTCATGGGGTGCTGGATATAGATAACAAACCTTGTAGTGTTGTCGAGTTAAAGTCGCGCTTGTACAATTGAAACGGCCACTGTTGTGAATATATGTCCTCCTTGTCAGTACACAAAACACACATTAAGACAAATAAAAAAGATGTAGGATATAGATTAAACTTAAAGAGAAGCAGATCTAACTTTATGTTCTACATCATAGACGTATTGAACTCCTACGTAGTGCGAGCAATGCCCTCACTTTGCATCCAAAAACCAATGAGCCAGAGCTTCGTGGCTTAGTACTTATTGGGCATATCTTGCAATCAATGCATTTCAAGAGACGACATTCCAAACATACATGTCAAACAAGGCAGTGCCATATGCCTTCAAGGGGAATATTTTACATACAGCCAAAGCACTGCGAAGATTAACGAGGCCTTTCCCTTGAGCCCTCGACTAGAAATCTCCTTGTGTTTAATTTTTCCATGTATGTGTACTAGGGTGGTAGAAGGTGGCCTCTTTGTAATATGGGACCAGCAGTGTGGTTGGTTGGCTTTTGGCTGGAGAACAAATACAGCCTTCAAGAGAACGACAACGTTTCCTTCAATAAGGTCTCCTATGGGAAATTCGTAGTGTGGTGATGGAGCAAGGGGGCATCATCATGTGTGCCTTCACACCGGCCCCTTGTCTTACAGGGTGGTGGGCTGCTCATCCATAGACGAGAACAACATGAAAGTCGCCTCTGTCCACTACCCTTCTCGTTGGACGGGCATCATCTTGATATACAATAGTGAAGGGGGAGTTGTGATCTTTTAATAGAAGCGTGACAACAAAACGCATGAATGCTACAACTCCTTCAACATTTTTGTAGGATCCAACGACAACAACATTGACATTTTCTTCAGGCTCGATTAGGATAGGAACTTCTTCCGTCTGCATTGCCAACAGTCTCATAGCATCAACAGAAAAATGTGCTGAACGGGCCTGTGAAGGCAATGAGTTTTGGTGATTCGACTCCAGATTAGGTCAATTGATCATCAATTGAAATTTGATATCTTCTATTTCAGTAGCACTAGAACATACCAAAATATCTTCTATTTCAATAGCCATGGGTTGACCGCACAAAATATCTGATCTTTGAGAGTGCTCATCACCTTGGCAAGCATCCAAAGTACCTTCCAGCTTGACAATCTGCGAAATATAAGCAGGGTTTGAAAGGTCTCCAATACTCTTTTTCGGTTCTGCCCGGCTTGCTACTGCACGGGAAAACTGTGTGGAAAAGAATTGGTGTGAATCTTGATGAGAATTAGGTATGGGGACCTGCTGCATATCATTTTCATCAACATTGAAGGATGATCGAGGGCACATGATTGTTGAATCTGCATGAGCTATACTTGGAGTGGCTTAATACTGGCCATAACTACTTGCTCCTGCAGAAACGAGCTGAAAAAGGTAGTCGAAGCTGGACATCTGTTCAGTTGGCCATTGGGTCTTGTTGTACATAAAGCTGCTATGAGCGCTACTCGGGGAAGGCACATGTAGGCTTATAATTAGGTATTGATGCTTTACTACAAAACAAGGCCGATTCCAATATGCTGATGGGGGAAACATTGACATTGTCGACCTTGTATTGTTGGAATGAATAGGGAGGAGCTTGGCCTATAGACTCAATGTTACTGAAGAGTGCTCTCGTCATGTCAACGACATAGGATTTTCTTCATGGCTCCTCACTTTCATGTGAACATGTATAAGGTGCCAGTACCATAGATGCCACTTCCAACACCAAAGATGGGAGTTGCTCCAACACCATAGATGGGCTTTGCCACTTCCAACCATAGATCACAGGATGAGAAGGTAGTGGGGTCTGCGTTTGATGGTTCCATTAAAGCTCATGCACGAGAAAAGTCATCATCACCTACGTACTATCCATCATAGACCTCTCTCTCTCTCTCTCTCTCTCAAAGAGTGGCCAGAGAGAAACCTGCAGACAAAGCTGCGAGCTGCTTCGGAGAATCTGTGAACTGCTTGTGGAGAAAATCAAAGTGCCTCTGAGAGCATTCGAGCAACGCAGACTGTTTTTTCATTTTATGCACTTGGTAGCTTTTCACGCACAATTTTTTTATATTTAGAGCTTTTCATTGAAGTGATGTTTTTTTTTTCTAATTTGAATTGCCATGTGGTGGCTTCTGCGTTCAGATACTGGTGAAAGAGCCTTGGACACACCAAGTAAATAATACAATATTAAATGTCTCTCTTCAAGGCCCATTCCTAAAAGACTCAGTGCAAAGAATAAGGAAAGCCAAATGTTGTTAAAATGCTACCTCAAATATATTCTTCCTTGAAGAGGTGAACTTGAGAAGGGTGCATCAAAATTTTTGGGTAAGCGAGCACGCAAAACCCCCTCTAGAAGACAAATAGAGGGACACTTCAAATGAAAAAAAATAGTCTAGGCTAGAGGGTGCAGCTTATTGGAAGTCATCAATGCATCTCATGAATATGCACTCTGACACTACTCCAAGAAGGGTCCGCCGCTGCCACTGCTCAATCAATGCCACTTGGTGGCACCGCCTTGCCTCGACACCTTCATGCAATGTGCACTCCACGAAGAGAGAGAGAGAGAGAGAGAGAGAGAGAGAGAGAGAGAGAGAGAGAGAGAGAGAGAGAGAGAGAGAAGGGTGTAGCATATTGGAAGTCATCAGTGCACCTGATGAATCCGCACTTTGGCACTATTTCAAGAAGGGTCCGCCACTGCCTTGCCCCTGCCCCTACCGCTTCCCCTCCCTGCCACATCACGACACCTCCTTGCTTTGGCACCTCTAGGGAGTCTGCCCTACATAAATAGTGAGACAACAAGAGAGAGACAAAGACAAAGACAGACACACACACACACAAACACACACACACACACACACACACACACACACACACACACACACACACACACACAGAGAGAGAGAGAGAGAGAGAGAGAGAGAGAGAGAGAGAGAGAGAGAGAGAGAGAGAGAGAGAGAGAGAGAGAGAGATTTTATTATCATCCTCGGAGGTCAAATATGACCTATGGGACCAAAGTTACATGTGATGTAGTTTCTGTATGGCTGATGAGTAACTCTTGATGCTCAAAAATTATGGTGATGGGAGTCGCAATAAAGAGCCCACACTGTGTTTGGGATAGGAACGTGTGTAGGTCTAAGTCATGGCTGAAAATATGAGAGAAGCAAGTTCGGACGTGACCAAAAGCTGAGAACTCTAGTAGTGTGTGTTACTCATACTCTCAAACATGGAGTAAGCGTATTGTGCACATTCAACTTGACTCTTCTCCATTTTCTCAACGCCCTATCTTGCATCAAAGGGAATGGGAGCTAAGCCGAATGGCTACGATAGTGCGTATCGCCAACAAGGAGTTAGGCTCAAGAATGTAAGTGTGAAAGCGTGATGCTTGCAAGGCCACGCGCGTGCACGAGAGAGAGAGAGAGAGAGAGAGAGAGAGAGAGAGAGAGAGAGAGAGAGAGAGAGAGAGAGAGAGATGCCATGATTATGAGCGTATTAGATTGGCAGGAATAACCCCGTGGGTTGTGTAGATCGTTAGAAAATACTAGGTGGATGGAATCTTCATAGCAAATCAATGAAAAACTTTCAAGTTGAACCCACTAGGTATAGAAAATAATATAATATTAAATGTCTCTCTTCAAGGCCTATTCCTAAAAGACTCAGTGCAAAGAATAAGGAAAAGCCAAATGCTGTTAAAATGCTACCTCAAGTGTCTCTCTTCAAGATCCATTCCTAAAAGACTCAGTGCAAAGGATAAGGAAAATGTTAAAGAATATGATGTTAAAGAATATGTCCATTGTGCTATGGGTGCCCGGACACTGACTATACTCTGTTGTAAATATACTTTGGATAATAGTTCAAAGAGTAGAAGAGAAGTGCAGCTCGTTGAATGGCTGCTGGCAGAGTAACGATTGTGTGTGTGTGTGTGTGTCTCGATGTGTGTTGGTGTGTGTGTGTAGTTTTATTTCCTACCTTCTCCATCACCTGCGCACTCTACAAAGTGGTATTAGAGCTCAGTTTGAAGAGCTACAGTCAATACACAGGTTTCCGCAGCTCTGGAAAACAGCAAAAAAGAGAGGTTTTTTGGTCATAACTCCCTCACCCGAACTCGGAATACAGTGATCCAGGAGTCTATCTTTATGTTTTTGGGCATTCCGGACGCATTGCCATACTCAGATTTGCCAAAATCTGCAATTTTTTGCAGCAAACAGCCAACTCACACAAGCATAGGAGATTTCCAGTTTTGCACTTGGCAGTAGATTTAGAGGTTACAAGTGAAGAATTCAGCATTTACACAGGTTTTGGAGAGCGACATAGAGCTTTTGCATCATGATATTGTGTTATCGAAGATTATGTTTGGTTGTTGTGGGTCCGTTATGGAAAGCCGCCTATGTAAGAAAGGTTGTGGGAAGAAGTTGAGGCGGTTATATTGTCAGATTGAGTACTTTGTGGTTATGTATGGATATGCGGTTAATGTATTTTGGAAAAATGTAGTCTTTGTGAGGGTCGAGTGAGGTTTTTTGAAGCCTTGTCTTGGGAGCTTTGGTACCTTGGTAAGGTGGATTAGGTACTGGAGAGAACCTCCGAATGGCCCCGCGAAAGACCTCATATGTCGTTTACGACTATGGAAAGAAGGTGGATGTATGGATATGTGGTACAGGACAGCGTATGGATTGCATTTGCATACAGGTCCATGTGGACATTGTTTTAGAGTATTTATGCATAGTACTGAGTCAGTCTGTGGCAAAGTGAGTCAATGAATTTTTCCTTGGCAGTGAGAGATTTTCTGTCAGTGTTTATGAGCACTTTGGTTGAGATTGTCACTTGAGATATTGTCCAAATACAAACGAAACTCTGTCGAAATTTTGTCAAAATCCTTTGGAAGCAATTGAGAGAGTGAAGATGGCAGAAAGTTCAACTCAAGTCACACAGATTGTTGGAGAGAAGCTGACCACATAGAACTACAGCATATGGTCTTACAGGATGGAGAACTTTATCATGGGCAAAGGTTTATGGGATTACATTACAGGTGAACAAGAGTGTCCCGAGGTTGGTTTGGAACCAAATAGAGAGAATGTTGAAGCACATAAAACATGGCAAGCAGGAGTAGAAGCTTACAAGAAGTGGATCGAGAATTCAAGGAAAGTGATGCATTGGATTTTACTATGCATTAGTGACTTCTTTATACCACATGTGAAGAAGGCTCAATCTCCAAAGGAAGCATGGGAGATACTAGCAAGAATGAACAGCTCCAATACACAACCACGAAAAGTTCACTTTAAGCAAAGGTTACATTGTGTATGGCGAGGAAATAGATCCATATCAGATTATGTGACAGAGATAAAGCAAATACAGGAAGATCTTGCGAGCATTAATGTTGAAGTTTCAGATGATGACTTAGTTTCAGTGACATTGAATGGTTTGGGACCGGAATACAAGTCATTGGATACATCTATATCTGTTCGAGGACACACGCCTGATTTTGAAGAGTTAGTAAACCTTTGTTTGCAAGAAGAGGTGAAGTTAGGCAAGTTAGGTCCTTCTACATCAAATAACAATTCCCGAGATCAGGTTTTTTACTCTAGAGGTCGTGGAAACAATAGAGGTGGAAGAGGAAACTATGGTCGTGGAAACAATGCTGGAAGAGGTCAATGAAAAAACCAACAAATTCAAAGTTACAATGATTATAGCCAAAGAGGCAGGGGGAGAGCCCAAACTCGTGGACGTGGAGGTGGATGATTTGTACATCCTCAAAGAGATGGATATTGTAACAGATGTGGCATTTATAGTCACTTTGAAAGAGAATGTTACACAAGGCTAAATCAAAATCGTGATCGTGGTGGAAGAGGTCGAGGTTATGGCAGACATGGAGGAAACTTTGCTGGATACAATTCTCATGATCAAACTATATATGACAATAGATCGAGTGGACATTTATTTCCTATGGAGCATGTTGTTGGAAGCATGGTGGAGCCACATCATACAGATGATTAGTATTTAGATAGTGGTGCCACAAATCATATGACATATCATGGTGAATGGTTTGACAGAAAAGAGAAATTAGAAGAGCATGAGTTTGTCGCTACAGGTGATGATACTATGCATCGGATTACACATGTTGGTTCAGTTCCATTGCTAGAAAAAGATGGGACATACAACACATTGGGAGATGTTCTATATGTACCTTCAATCACAAAGAATTTAGCATCAGTTGGACAAATGATAGATCAAGGGTTGCAAGTCCATTTTAATCGTTATGGCTGCTTCATAGAGGAGTTTCACAAAGGCAAACCAGGCAAGATATTGGCACGTGGAAGAAAGAAAGGTCGCTTGTTCTCATTGGAAGCTGGAGATCCATGTTTACACAGTGGTATGTATGCAAACAAATCAGCCACTCAAGATGATTGGGCAGAGTTATGGCATAAGAGGATTGGTCATGTCAATTTTAGAAGACTAAAGCATATGCAATCAAATCAAATTGTACGTGGATTACCAAAGTTTGGAAGATTGAATTTTGATCATGTTTGTGAAGCTTGTCAATTTGGAAAGCAATCACGTTTACCATTTCCAAAGAGGGGGAGAATTAGCCAAAGTCCTTTGGAAATTGTTCATTCAGATATTTGGGGACCTTGTGATCATGCTACACCAAATGGTTGTCGATATTTTATCACATTTACGGATGATTACAACAGAATGACATGGGTTTACTTTCTAAAGGCAAAGTCAGAGGCATTTGAGGTATTCTTGGAGTTCAAAGTTATGGTTGAGAAAGAGAATGGTTGTCAAATTAAATGCCTACGTACAGATGGAGGGGGAGAGTACATGTCACACAGTTTTGATGATTACTTACGTGAACAAGGCATAAGAAGACAGATTACTTGCAGATACACACCACAACAAAATGGAGTTGCTGAGAGAAAGAATAGAGTCATAGCAGATATTGCAAGAGCCATGATGAATGAGATGAATATGCCATTAACATACTGGGCTGAAGCAGTTCATACAACAGTACACATTATGAATCGAACACCAAAAGCTGCCATTCATGAAATTTCACCTTATGAGAGACTTTATGGGATCAAGCCAACAATTTCCTACATGAAAGTTTTTGGACGTGTTTGCTATGTTCATGTGCCAAATGAATCAAGAAAGAAGATGGATCCAAAGGCAGTGAAGTGTGTATTCTTGGGCTACCCAGTTGAAAAGAAAGGTTACAAGTGCTATGATCCTACGACAAGACAAGTTTATGTTAGTAGAGATGTCAGATTTTGTGAGCATGAACCATGGTATAAACCAAAGCCAGTGATGATAGAAGATGAGTATGAACATCAAGAGAATGTGCGTCATGTTGTTGATAAGCCAGGACCATCAACAAGAACTATTTCAGGACCACATATGGCAGAGGAGAGTACAGGAAGTGTCAACCCATGGAGTGGTCGTTTGCGAGATAAGAAGCAAGACGAGAAAGGCAAGAAGAAAGTGGTTGAAGAGAGTTCTGGAGATGAAAGCCTCGATGAAGAGCATGGTTTATCACATTTGAGGACACCTGGCAGTAAGCATATTGAGAAATATGTACCCCCATATGCAAGAGTTGAAGAGAAGAGTGCACCACACTTGAGAAGATCAGAGACGGTGCGTTATCCAGTTGATAGATTGACATACAACGGTTACATGCGTACACATTATGCATACATGGTTTCACGTGTGCAACATAAAGAGCCTACATGTTTTCAAGAGGCAATTGGAAAATCAGAATGGGAGTCAGCTATGGATGATGAGATGGATGCTCTTGTGAAGAATGACACTTGGGATTTGGTTCGCTTGCCAAGTGGAAAGAAAGCAATTGGTTCAAAATGGGTATACAAAGTCAAGTGCAAGTCAGATGGTAGTGTGGAAAGATACAAAGTGAGGCTTGTTGCTAAAGGTTATGCACAAACAAAAGGTCTTGATTATGATGAGACATTTAGTTCGGTTGCAAAGATGACAACAGTCAGATTGGTGATAGCAATGGCAAGTATGTTTGGTTGGAAGTTACGGCAAATGGATGTCGATAATGCATTCTTGAATGGTGACTTGGAAGAAGAAGTTTATATGATACAGCCAGAGGGTTATCAACATCTAGAGTTTCCATATTATGTGTGTAAGTTGAAGAAAACATTGTATGGTTTGAAGCAAGCATCTAGAGCTTGGTGTGAAAAAATAACTAGATTCTTGAAGAAGATTGGATTTAAACAGTCTACTGCTGATCACTCATTGTTTTTGAAGCATGTTGATGGAGAGATCGTCGTTATTGTTATCTATGTTGATGACTTGATTCTCATTGGAAGTCATGATGACCAAATTTTGCATGTCAAGAAGAGTTTGTTGAGAGAATTCAACATGAGGGACCTTGGTGAGTTGAGATATTTCTTGGGAATTGAAATTGTCAATACATCATCAGGAACTTGGATGATGCAAAGACAACACGCGTTGGATATGCTTGAGAAGTATGGAATGACAACGTGCAAACCGGTTGATACGCCTCTTGATCAAAATGTGAAGTTGTTTGATGATGGACATTACATTGAGGATGTCACTATGTACCGCAAGATGGTTGGAAGCCTTGTTTACTTGACAATAACAAGGTCAGATTTGAGTTATGCAGTGGGTGTTGTGAGTCAATTCATGCAAAAGCCATGTAAAAGTCATCTTGATGCAGTGAGACGGATTATGAGATATGTGAAAGCCACTGTCAGTTATGGAATGTTTTATGAAAAGAATGGGAAGCTTTGTCTTTATGGTTACACATATGCAGATTGGGCAGGAGATTTTATGGATAGAAGATCTACAAGTGATTATGCATTTTCAATTGGCAATGGTATGATAAGTTGGAGTAGCAAGAAGCAATCAACTGTAGCATTATCAAGTACAGAAGCTGAATATCGTGGAGCAGCTTTGGGAGCATGTGAAGAGTCATGGTTGAGAGTGCTTATGGTAGACTTTGGTTTTGACTATCATGACAGTGTCATTATATATTGTGACAATATTAGTAGCATCATGTTGGCAAAGAATCCAGTATACCATGCTCGCACTAAACACATTGAGGTACATTATCACTTCATTAGAGAAAAAGTTTTGGCAGGTGAGATTGATTTGGTATATGTGAAGACAAATGATCAAGTTACGGATATATTCACAAAAGCTCTTGGAAAGGAGAAGTTTTGCTACTTTCGTGAAGCATTGGGAATCCATCATATGCAAGCTCACTCTGAGCTTGAGGGGGAGTGTTAAAGAATATGATGTTAAAGAATATGTCCATTGTGCTATGGGCGCCCGGACACTGACTATACTATGTTGTAAATATACTTTGGATAATGGTTCAAAGAGTAGAAGAGAAGTGCAGCTCGTTGAATGGCTGCTGTAGGGTAACGATTGTGTGTGTGTGTGTGTCTCGATGTGTGTGCGTAGTCTTATTTCCTACCTTCTCCATCACCTGCGCACTCTACAGAAAAGCCAAATGTTGTTAAAATGCTACCTCAAATATATCGTTCCTCGAAGAGGCGAACTCGAGAAGGGTGCATGGGAATTTTTGGGTAAGCGAGCACGCAAAACCCCTTCCAGAAGACAAATAGAGGGACACTTCAAAACACGAAAAAATTATCTAGGCTAGAGAGTGCAACTTATTGGAAGTCATCAGTGCATCTCATGAATATGCACTCTGGTGCTGCTGCAAGCAGGGTCCACCACTGCCACTACTTGCTCAATGCCACATGGTGGCACCATGTGGCATTGAGCAAGAAGGCGATGGTGGCACCATCACCTTCGTGCTTTGTGTGCTACACACACACACACACACACACACACACACACACACACATAAACAGAGAGAGAGAGAGAGAGAGAGAGAGAGAGAGAGAGAGAGAGAGAGAGAGAGAGAGAGAGAGAGAGAAGGGTGTAGTTTATTGAAAGTCATCAATTCACCTCATGAATCTGCAATTTGACACTGCTTCAAGCAAGGTGCACTGTTGCCGCTACCACTCCCTCCCACATCACGACACCTCCTTGCTTTGGCACCTCTAGGCTGTGTTCCTACTTAAACAATGAGACAACAAGAGAGAGAGAGAGAGAGAGAGAGAGAGAGAGAGAGAGAGAGAGAGAGAGAGAGAGAGAGAGAAGGGTGTAGCTTATTGGAAGTCATCAATTCACCTAATGAATCTGCACTTTGGAACTTCTTCAAGCAAGGTCCATGTTAACCCTCACGGCACACGGACACCCTATGATCTATAAACGTTGTATTATTTAGAGTCAGGTACCGGAATTGTCGGTCCAATAGGAAAAGGGTAAGAGTGATCGCCGATGAGAGGCGCACTCTAACTAGGACATTCAAGGGATTAGTTGGCTAAGCATGGGCGTCCAAGTGTGAATGGGGTGAGCTCATATAAAAGCCAACTAAACCTAATTTTTACTCATTCTCTCATTTGTGCAATAGAAGAGTGCTCTTGCTCCATCTCCATCTCCATCTTCTTCTTCTTCACCTCCTTGTGTGTGTGTGTATGTGAGAGAGAGAGAGAGAGAGAGAGAGAGGGAGAGTGTGTGTGCGATCGAGCATTACGAAGGCACGACGGCGGCGAAGCGGTTGAGCGCGGCACGACTGCAGCTTCTTCTTCATCGCGGCGAGGAATCCACCACGAAGGCGAGCGTAGAGCGGTGAGTGACACACCCTTTGCTCTCTTGAGCTTGCTAGTTTAGGCTTGTTGTGTGCTTGGAGCCATTTGTGGCTCGCACACGGTGTATCGGCAAGTCCCTTGCTTCGACAGTGCGGCAAGGAGCGCACATTTTTGGCGCCGCTGCCGGGGATATGGCCTACACTAAGCTCGGTTAGCACTTTACGCTTTCTTGTGGTGCAATTTCTATCATAGGAAAGGCAGGGAATGAGGGTGTGTAGTTGTGTGGAGATTTCTGTTTTTTTGCGTTTTCTACGTTTTCTGGTTTGCACTGCACAGTTAGCATTTCTTGCGTTTTTGCATTTTCTGGTTCTGTCAAGTTTCAATTTCTGCATTTTCTGCATTTTTTCAATTTTCTGCATTTCTTGCGTTTTTTTCAATTTCTGCAATTTTTGCATTTTCAATAAAAAAAAAAATTCAGAAAATAAAAACGCGAGTGAGCGGGCGGTAAATTTTCGAAAATAAAAAACGTGAGTTTTAAAACGGACGGGTTGGTTTGTATAAAAGATAGATCGGAATCGGTTTCCCAGGCCCAGGCCCAGGCCTCAGTCCTCAGTCTTATGATATATACTAGACTCACTCTTATATATATACCCTACTCCCTCAAGAGAGAATGAGAGCATGTGGGACAAGTCCTCCACTCTCCTCCTTTCTCTTCCCACTTGCACCCTTAGACTTTCTAGTTTGGGCCTAGTTCCCTACTGGAAATTGACAGTTTTAGGGATTCCGAGGGCATAGAGTGACCAAACGGAGGGCTGTAAAGCACGGCACGACCCTCTGACCGAGACGCTCGTTTTGAGCTATCATACACTCTATTCTATAGCCGGGTCAGAAAAAAAAGGACCAAAAAGTCAAATTAAGGAAAGACTTGGGTTGCAAACACCCAAAAATACTAGGTGAGCAGCCTTCACGGGCACTCACTGACACTTCTAGGGGATCAAGTCATATGAACCTACGCTCTGGACGAGTGTTAGAGCACGATCACATTGGTAGTGCCTCTGTTCATACGGACACCCATTACCCATCCACGATAGGCTCTAGACCCTCAGCGGGGACACAAGGTAGCACCACCCAAGACACTAAAATAGCCGCTAGTGATTCCTCCTCCGACTCAGAAATCATGGAAGCATACCCTACCCAAAACACTGAGAGAGAAGGCCATGCACCTCCCGAAGCTCCACAGCCTAGTACTAGTATGTTTAGCCGTTTCATGGAAACATTAGGTAGAGCTACTCGCTCGGAACCTGATGCAAATGAAGCACACGAAGGGGGTGGGGAAGTGGACTCTCCTTTCACATCGCACGTGGACCCCACACCCCCAAAGAGTGTCCATGTGGATATCCTGCCAACTTCTTACCAAGAAGGCCCTGTTGAGCTGCCTCCTTCAGAAGTTCCCTCTAGAGTACCGTTGGTGACAAGTAAAACCACGGGGAGCAACATTGCTTCTACCTCACAAGAAATCGTTAACACGTCGACTCTAGAAGGATTGTTCATTAATGATCATTGGACATACGACCTCCACACTGAGGTGTTGACGGATCTACACTCTGGCCACGCCTACCATGTAAGATGGATAGAGATTGTACAATCCACCTCTAGTGCCACGAGCATCGAAGATCAACAGAAAATGATCTGTAATGTTATCCATGGAATTATTCAATCAGAAAGGCAAAACCGAGGGGTAAATATACTCTCAACTGGCCCCATGAGATTTCTGGATACGAGCAAGGCTCAACAGCCTACTCTATCACAAATGGAGACTCCTCTAATGAGCCCCATGGACCCATCTTACGTCATTTCACCTGGGGTCTCTATGCAATCTGAGCCTCCGAGCGACCACTTTAGCTTCCCTAACTTGGCTCAACCCTCTATTAAGGAAAACCCAGTGCTCACTCCAGGGATAAGCCTGACAGAGAATGTACCGATGACATCTACGGTTAGTGCAGTGCCACTACCTAGTGTCGTAGTACCTAATATGGGGCCTCGACCGTATGTGCCTCTAGCCCCTTATGCACACATGGCCCCCACACCTCCAATTGTACCACTTGTTTATGCTCCTCGAGTGCCGCTCCCTAGCCCTTATCCGAGTGGACCTATGCCCGGTTATGTTCCATATCCTGCATCATCCATACATATGCCAAGGCCGGTACCCGTCCCTCTCCCTCTCCCACATATGATTCCAAGAGTACCTCCACCGGCCCTACCTCCTCACATAGGTGACTTGGCAGCGTTTGCTCAAACCATAGGTCGATCTATCGCGGAAAATATGCGTCATGCATCTGATAGAGAGCCTAGAAGTAAGGCAGTACAAATTGCCAAACTCACGCAAAAATTCAATGGGGACGAAGATGCTAGGAAACACATTGAAGTGTTTGAACAAGTATGTGATTCCATAGGGGAACGCAACGAACTACATAAGTGCAATGCCTTAAGCTTGACATTAAGTGGGAAGGCTGGAGATTGGTATGGGACCCTAAGGGTGGACGAGAAAACAATCTACCCTACTCTTCGAAGGTTGTTTCTAAAGGAGTACATATGAGAAGGTGTGCTTTGGGGTGTAGCATCTCAGCTACAGAAGGCCGAACGTAAGGAAGGAGAGTCAGTAAGGGACTTCATTAGTCGTCTAAAGCACTTAAACTCTCGCTGCCCTGTAAATGAGCGCTTCAACAATAACCAACTGCTTGATCGATTCATTCGAGGGTTGAGGAATGAAGGAATCTATAATGGACTAGTGATTAGAGGTATCACAACCTGGGAAGATGTCACTGCCAATGCAATCCAATTAGAGGACAACTTGATGATAGCAGGCATGAGGGTGTCTACTGACATGAGCTCCACTAGCTCACAAGCCATTGAGTATGAACCCATGACTGCAAAGCCCATTGCCAATGAGCCAAAGGTATTTGAGACATTCTTGACAGACCTCACCAAGGCAATCCAAGAGTCTCTTAAGGATAATCGACCCCCTCAAAATAGTCACATGTATCCAAGAAGGGAGCAACAATGGTGTTCCATTTGCTTAGGTCCACATAGCACTAGTGAGTGCCCTACGTTTAGAGTAAAATTTAATGGAACTTGCAACGCATGTGGTAGGTATGGTCACCAAGCTAAGGATTGTTTAATGATCAAACGTATGATGGCAAATAGACCACCTGTAGCCTGGACGGATGCACCTCGAGCTCCTGTATTGATGCCTGCTCCACCTGTTGAGCAACTACCGCAACACATGGTCCCTAGATCTCAAAATGTTGTACAAGCTACACCGCTACCACCTCCTGTGCTAGGACCGCAGCCCCCGCATCCAAGAGTCGCCCCTATGAACCAAGTGGGTTGCGAGCCATCAAATGCTTATGCAGATGGCTGTGAGGAGGAAATAGACACTAGTATTGCCTACGGACTTGATACATTGGAAGAGTGTCCTATATACTACATGGAAGATTGTTGGGGGCAAGTCAAGCCGGTTTATCAAGCTGCTGCTCTCGCATCCAGAGGTCAAAATATCAACACCCAGGCTAGGAGGCCACCTCTTCAATGCTACGAGTGTGGTGGACCACATCGGGCAGCGGAGTGCCCTATTAGGCTACAAAAGAATGCTGCACAGATGCAAATGAATCAAGGGAGCACGTCTGCAATGCCAATACTCACATGTAATCGTTGTGGCATAGATCACTTGATTGCCCAATGTCCCTATAACCCAAATGCGCCTAAAATCACACCCCTAAATTTGGTCGAAATTGCTAGTGTGACATCACCAATACCACCCGTCGCACCCGCTTATGCGATTACACGGTCCATGCTTCAAGGGCCAGGCCATATCCTCGAAGAGAGAGATACCGCGTCAGTTATCCAAGCAAAGAAAAAGAAGACGCGAAGGAAGAGGTCACAGAATACGGGAAATTCAAAGCCAAGTTTCAAAACAAACATAAGAATAGGAGATGACCCCGTGTATATGAATGACCTCGAGGATGATTCAGATTCAATCGAGACAATGGAGACTAGAACCAATACCACAAAGGGAAAGACCAACAAAGAAAACCGTAACATGGAACCAAATGAAAACCGAATAAGAGAAAACCATAAAGAGCCTCTGAAAACACCACTAGTGTTTCCAAATCCAATCCAAGACCCCCAAGATAAACCGCAGGGGCAGAAAGGGAAGAATCGTAAAAAGAAGATTGGGACGTACCCAAACCCAGTAGATGAGATTGAGCAGGTGAAACATCTAAGAGGTTTAGTGGAGGAGACTCAAAGGAAACTAGAACCAGAACCCATGCATGTCAAAATTCATGACACAGTGTTTCCCACGCAAGTTCATCCACCCCACATGAACCATAGACCGTTAGCCATATCTAGTATCATCCAAGAAGAGAGTGAGGACGGGACATCAGAAAGTGAGCATACACCTTTCTTGTTGGAAAGGATGTCTAACGAAGGAATACCTGATCCCATTGAGGAATATGAGATTCCATCCTCACCAGTTCCTAGTCAAGGACCTACACCCCGCAAAACTCCAATGAATGTTGCCAAACTAGTGGACTTCATGTCTTCTGAGGTCCGAACCACGATCATAGCAAAGCTGTATGGAGATCATGAGTTATTTATTGCACTTCGAGCATTCCTTAATGGAGAGCTACAAACGGGATTACCGCAGTTTGCGCAACCAAATAGGCCTGACTCGATTATGATTGATGAGGAAAATCATGTGCAATCACTTGACTTAGATGGACACGAGTCTGTGATTGAGGTACCCATTAACGAATTAGGGCAGTATTTTGAAGGCGACGAGTCTAATGCGACCCTACCCATCACTACCAAGGGATTAATTATAAAGGGAATTCTTGATGGTGGTGCAGGGGTTAGCATCGTTACAAAAGATTGTTGGGAATCCATGGGAAAAACCCGCCTCAGTGTTACTAACATTGTGGTAAAGATGGCAAATGGTACCATAGCCAAACCTATGGGGATGCTCAAGGATCTTAAGATCAAAGTTCTAGGACACAAGGTACGACATACGTTCATTGTAATGGATTTCTCTAAACACCTTATGTCATATGAAATGATTTTAGGACGACCATTCATGAGGGAAGCACAAATGGTTCATGATTGGTCTAAAAATCATGTCTATTTGCAATTCCAAGACTCTGTCCTTAGAGTGGATTTGGTGACTGGTAAGGTACACCCCTTAGAGAGTAAAACCATTATTGATCATCGCTCTGACACCACAGTTCACTCGGCCCCACTACAATATTGTTACACTTGTAAGAAGGATACAGACATTGGCCAAGATTCTCCTTATATGGATATCCTACCTGGGATGACTGAGTCGGACAATGTGGATTGGGTCCACCTAGCAGCAACCATAGACACTTGGGGAAATAGGGGGACGACCTGGGTAACACCTGAGGGGGATGAAATTCCTGTACCCTTAAATATGCTACAAGCAATGCATATCGCTTCCGACAAGACTCATCCTAATGTCACGAAGAAAACATACAAGTGGGTCCCTAAAGCTTCTTTAGTGACCATAGCTAGTGCTAAAAAACAGAAGCCTTGTAAGAAACGTATCACTCGCTCCAAGAAAAGTAAGAAAATGTTGCAATGGATCCCTAAACGACTATTGGAAGCCCAAGGCTACTATCAAGGAAATGATCAAATCTGGGTGCCAAAACGTAGATTGTGCTCTTACCTATCACCTGACCCAAGTGAGCCCAATCCCGTAGCTCCAAAACGAATCAATGATCGTGGAAAAAAAAAAATCACAGAATGCTACACACCCGCTCTCGAGCTAGTTTGGGTACCAAAGAAAGAACGAATTGTTCCACCTAGCTCAGGAAGGGGGGAGTCCCATGAAGCTTCTAGCTCCTCATGTAATACATCCATAGAGGTAAAAGCTTCTACACAGCCTCCATCTATAGTAGTGGACCTCCATGAAGCTACAAAAGAATCCACACCTCCAAGTGTTCAAGAATCACCTGATGAACCACTTCAAGTTCGATCCTGGGAGAGTACCTTACCACCCTTGCAGCTTGACGAGGCACCCAGGGTAATAGAAAACTACTGGCAAAAATCCTCACCTATTACCAACTGGAACAATTGGTTTCAAAGGGTGACAAGCTCATTTCAAACGGTATGATCTACCCAAGGAAGGGGGGAGTGTTTGTGGACATCCATTATTCACTTGCTTCCCTCTCAACCTTTTTCCTTGACCTCTCAATCACCAATCTTAGGGAATGTACATATAAAGCTTTATATTCACAAAAAAAAAAAAAGAGCAAGAGCAATTAGCAAACGAGTATGCACATTAAAAGTCAAAACATTGACCCAGACCTACACATGTCACATCTGGTACAGTGAAACAGAAACCTATGCCATAAAACACCTTCGATCCTCATCACTTGAGTGATGGAGGGTAGGTAAGATTAGTACGATAGGAGTGTTTCTGTTTTAGAGTTGAGAGATTAGCGAAGTTATCTTTTCCCACTAATGTGCCTCCTGGAGGTATTCCTTTTGTTTCCTAGTGTGTACAGGAGTGTGTTGCTATTGATTGGATTTGGACCTTCATGGAACCTTTCTCTCGTTCACACTTCAAATCAAGCACGACCATCAACACAAATAGGTGTTTCTTTTCCATTAGCATTGCCCTTATCTTTTTGCATCCATGTTTTGTCTGCTTTGATTGTGATTGGTAGCATAATATTCAGCGCATTGGCTTAGTATCAAACATTTAATTCAATGTAATGTTTTGTCATAATCACTTGTCTAGGTTTAAAAATCAAGCAGTCCGACTAAGCTAGTTTGACCAAGCTAGGTATTAGAAATCTTCTCTTAATACCATGGGGAATGCCTTCCTAATAAGCAATGGTTACTTAGGTTCTTAATCCGATTTAGGCAGCATTGTATGAAATGTACTAGGGCTTTCTAGTGGGCTTAACCCTATTGACCTTAAGCTTAAGTATTATAAAGGGAGTTTACTAATGTGATGAGCCTGGGGAGGGTAACAGTGTTATATGACCCCCCAAAGTTACAAAATTAAAATGTTGAAAATGAACAAACAAAAAATCAAAGTGCCACAATGTAAAATTTTAAGCTGGAAGAGAAATCCCTGCTTGAATTGGTACTTCACTCACATGTATCGCCTATGGTACTAGAGCCCTAGAGGTTCCCAGTGTGGACGCTTTTCCTTGAAAAGCAAAAAACCCAAGGCATACAAAATAAGCACACACATCATAATTGAATCAATGTGAAAAGACTTTGGGGGGTCAAAGAAAAAGTAATCAGCCAGGCGATGATTTCATGAGAAATTCCTTTTATGGTAGCTTAACTACAAGGTCTTCTAGATATAGCCTCTAGTCAGCCCTCGAACATGAATACTTGGCTCTCGCGACTAAACAACTTAATTGACCACAGAAAATTAAGAAGCTTACCCATGGTATTAATATTCGATCTCTAGTGCCTTTCGACTGTCAAATTAGCGACCCCGGACTTGTTTAATTTTTTACCTTTACATCTGTTTATGTATTTGATTACATTGCAATTTAATGTTCATTGCTAACAAATTGTTTTAAATTCTTTGACCAATCAATTTGTCTACCTAAAACTGCATATGCTTTTTAAGAGAATGCAATTACTGTGCCAATGTTGTTTGATTTTGCAGTGACTGAAGAAGGCTAAGGACATTCATCTCAAATGCTCTTCCACCTCAACGAACCAGCTTCAACTCAATAGCTTCCGAGGACGGAATCTACATTAGGAAGGGGGGCATGTTAACCCTCACGGCACACGGACACCCTATGATCTATAAACGTTGTATTATTTAGAGTCAGGTACCGGGCTTGTTGGTCCAATAGGAAAAGGGTAAGAGTGATCGCCGATGAGAGGCGCACTCTAACTGGGACATTCAAGGGATTAGTTGGCTAAGCATAGGCGCCCAAGTGTGAATGGGATGAGCTCATATAAAAGCCAACTAAACCTAATTTTTACTCATTCTCTCATTTGTGCAATAGAAGAGTGCTCTTGCTCCATCTCCATCTCCATCTTCTTCTTCTTCACCTCCTTGTGTGTGTGTGTATGTGAGAGAGAGAGAGAGAGAGAGAGAGAGAGAGAGAGAGGGAGAGTGTGTGTGCGATCGAGCATTACGAAGGCACGACGGCGGCGAAGCGGTTGAGCGCGGCACGACTGCAGCTTCTTCTTCATCGCGAGGAATCCACCACGAAGGAGAGCGTAGAGCGGTGAGTGACACACCCTTTGCTCTCTTGAGCTTGCTAGTTTAGGCTTGTTGTGTGCTTGGAGCCATTTGTGGCTCGCACACGGTGTATCGGCAAGTCCCTTGCTTCGACAGTGCGGCAAGGAGCGCACAGTCCACCGCTGCCGCTACCACTCCCTTGACACATCACGATACCTCCTTGCTTTGGCACCTCTAGGGTGTGTGCCCTACGTAAACAATGAGACAAAGAGAGAGAGAGAGAGAGAGAGAGAGAGAGAGAGAGAGAGAGAGAGAGAGAGAGAGAGAGAGAGAGAGAGAGAGAGAGAGAGAGAGAGAGAGAGAGAGAGAGAAGGGTGCAGTTGGGGTTGCAATGAAGTCTAGAGAGAGAGAGTGAGAGAGAGGATTTGTGAATGTGGTAGAGACCTCAAGAAGGGTGCATGGAAATTTGGGGTTGAGCGAGTATGGGAGACCCTCTGTAAGAATCAAACAGAGGGACACTTCAAAACAAGGAAAATAGTCTTGCTAGAGGGTGCAGCTAATTGGAAGTCATAGTGTGCCTCATGAATCTACACTATGGTGTTGCTCCAAGCAGGACCGCTGCCACTACTCGCTCAATGCCACGTGGTGGCACCGCCACCTTCATGCAATTTGTGCTCCACAAAGAGAGAGAGAGAGAGAGAGAGAGAGAGAGAGAGAGAGAGGTGCAACTTTTTGGAAGTCATCAGTGCACCTCATGAATCTACACTTTGGCACTGCTACTACAAGATGGGTCTGTCTTTGCCGCTGCTCCCTCCCTGCCACATTGCGAAACCTCCTTGCTCTCGTACCTCTAGGCTGTGTGCTCTATGAAAATAGTAAGACAACACGAGAGAGAGAGAGAGAGAGAGAGAGAGAGAGAGAGAGAGAGAGAGAGAGAGAGCGAGAGAGATGCCATGAGTATGAGCGTAGTAGGTTGGTGGGAACAACCCCGTGGGTTGTGTAGATCGTTAGAAAATATTACGTGGATGAAATCTTCATAGAAAATCAATGAAAAACTTTCAACTTGAACCCACTAGGTATAGGAAATAATACACTATTAAATGTATCTCTTTAAGGCCCATTCCTAAAAGACTCAATGCAAAGAATAAGGTGAAGCCAAATGTTGTTAAAATCCTACCTCAAGTGCCTCTCTTCAAGAACCATTCCTAAAATACTCAGTGCACAGGATAAGGAAAAGCCAAATGTTGTTAAAATGCTACCTCAAATATATTCTTCCCCAGAGAGGCAAACTCGAGAAGGGTGCATGGGAATTTTTGGGTAAGCGAGCACGCAAAACCCCTCCTGAAGACAAACAGAGGGACACTTCAAAACATGAAAAAATAGTCTAGGCTAGATAGTGCAACTTATTGGAAGTCATTAGTGCATCTCATGAATATGCACTCTGGTGTTGCTACAAGCAGGGTCTGCCGCTGCCACTGCTTGCTCAATGCCACATGGTGGCACCGTCGCCTTCCTGCAGTGTGTGCTGCACAAAGAGAGAGAGAGAGAGAGAGAGAGAGAGAGAGAGAGAGAGAGAGAGAGAGAGAGAGAGAGAGAGAGAGAGAAGGGTGTAGCTTATTGGAAGTAATCAACCCTCTCCAAGAATCAAACAAAGGGACACTTCAAAACAAGGAAAAATAGTCTATGCTAGAGGGTGCAGCTAATTGGAAGTCATCAGTGTGCCTCATGAATCTACACTATGGTGCTGCTCTAAGCAGGGTCCACTGCTGCCACTACTCGCTCAATGCCATGTGGTGGCACCATCAACTTCATGCAATTTGTGCTCCACAAACACACACACACACACACACACACACACACACACACACACACATATATATATATATATATATATATATATATATATATATATATATATATATATATATATATATATATATATATATATATATATATATATATATATATATATATATATATATATATATATATAGAGAGAGAGAGAGAGAGAGAGAGAGAGAGAGAGAGAGAGAGAGAGAGAGAGAGAAGGGTGTAGCTTATTGGAAGTCATCAATTTATCTCATGAATCTGCACTTTGGCACTACTTCAAGCAAGGTCCACCGCTGTCGCTACCATTCCCTGCCACATCAGGACACCTCCTTGATTTGGCACCTCTAGGCTGTGTGCCCTACGTAAACAATGAGAGAGAGAGAGAGAGAGAGAGAGAGAGAGAGAGAGAGAGAGAGAGAGAGAGAGAGAGAGAGAGAGAGAGAGAGAGAGAGAAATTGATTTTATTATCATCATCGGAGGTCAAATATTACCTATGGGGCCAAAGATGCATGTGATGTAGTATGTGTATGGCTGATAAGTGACTCTCAATGCTCCAAAATTGTGGCGATGAGAGCCACAATGGAGAGCCCACATTTTGACTGGGAGAGGAAAGTGTGTAGGTCTATGTCATGGCTGAAAATGTGAGAGAAGCAAGTTTGGATGTGACCAAGCTGAGCACTCTAGTAGTGTGTGGTACTCAGACTCTCGAACTTGTTGTGAACATAATGTGCATGGTTGATGTGACTCTTTTTCATTGTCCCAACGACTTGTCTCGCATCGAAGGGAATGGGAGCTAAGCCAAATGGCTGCGATAGTGCGTATCGCCGACAAGGGGATAGGCTCAAGCATGTAAGTGTGTTTCCTCTTTGAGCAAAGAACATGGTTTTGTAGTTGGGGACAATATGGGTGGTGTAATGTATGAAGCGTGACCCACTGGATTTCTCCCAAGCCGTAATACATGGTCGTTGTAGAAAAGCTTCATTTACTTGGGAGTCAATTGAAGCATCATGTAGCAAGTGTAATGCATCCCATCTCTCAAACCACTTGTTTATGTCTTGTATCCATCCCGTGCTCAAGATATTGCTTTTATGCTTCTTTTGAATTTTTTTTTGCTTACTTCCCATGCAATTGTAGGAAGTCGATGTGAGGGGTTTTGACACATCTTTATCATGTACTCCACAACCCTTTCCATGCCCATAACCTCAATTGGAAGAGATCCTCACTCAAGAAGTAGGAGCACATATGGTGTATGTGTCTTCACTTAAAGAAAGCTCGTAAGAAAATGCTTTTGGACATTCTCAAACTCTTTCCAAGTAGACTTTGAGATGCTCCCGCTTCACACTTCAACTCCATAAAGAAGAACCGGTCTCACCAATGCATAAACACGGTACTTCTTGAGAACCCAATACTTGATGTTTCACGCATTACACATGTTCTCAAATATATAATATGCTCTCTTTCCCGCTTCTAAACGACGCATAGCACATTCATGCCACTTGTGATTGGACGGAACCTCAAGGCCAAGTTATTTAAGCTCTCAACAACTTCAAGTGTCTCATTGTTGTACACAGGGAGTTGGAAAGATTGTGCTTGCAGCTGCAAATGGAATTTCTTTTGCACTTGTTGATGCATTGTATGTACTTGGAATGAACAAGAATCTTTTGTTTGTATCTACACTTGCTAGACTTGGTCTTGTAGTAAAATTTGTGGATGATAGATGTATAGTACATGATCGGTGTACGTGATGAAATTGTTTCATATGGCATTTTATGTTGTGGGCTGTATAAGCTCACTTTGTATGACAAGTGTGGGTAGAATTTTGCAGATGCAGTTGTGGATTCTAAGGCTATTTAAGATGCAAAACTTTGGCATGCACGTTTTGGGCATCTGAATTCTACCAGTCTGCTGCGTTTGCAGAAATCTGATATGGTTGCTTCATTGCCGCCTCTTGAAGCACCTATCAAACATGTTTGTGAAGGCTATATTTTGGGTAAGATGCAGCATTTGAAGTTTCTAAAGGAGGTTCAGTTAGGGCCACATGCAAGTTTCAACTTGTGCATAGTGATGTTTGTGGGTCCATGCAAACTCTGTCCTTGGACTTTCATTGATGATTACTCCAAGCATGCATGGGTATATCCTCTTAAAAGAAAAGTACAAAGTATTTATGTGCCTCAAACAATTTGACTACGGCTGAAAATGTCTCAAAATGTACTATGGGCAACCTCCGTTCCGATTGAGGAGGGGAGTGTATGAGCACTAGAAATTGGATGATAAAGTTGTCAAATATGTTTTTGTTGGTTATAGTGTTGAAAGCCAAGGTTACAGGTTGTATCATCCGCAAACAAAGTATTTCTTGGTTTCACGGGACGTTGTGTTTGCGAAGGATTTTGTTCAATCCTTGCTGTCCTGTACTAGAGACAGTAATGTAAGCTCACAAGAAATTTATGACACTTTGTTGCCTTTTTTCAATGGTAGAAGTTCAAATGTAAATTCCAATGAGGCAATTATACAATGTATGGGGGTTTTTGAAAATGTTACAGGTCAGCCAATTATTGATGCAGATGTACTTGATGAGGAAAGGATTGAGAATGAGCAAGCTAGAGGTATGCCTAAATGGCAAGTATATACTTTGCGTGATAGTAAAGTGGATGCACCTTTGTCTAGCCGTACTCGTTCAGGTTCTCGCCGTGCATCTTATGCATTAGATTGTTTTGCTGGCTGTGTCTAGCTTACATGATGTTGAGGAATATTTGTCTTTTGGTGAAGCACATAATTCAAAAAATTGGATGGTGCAATGAAAATATGATTCGTTTATAGAAAATGATATATGGACTTTATGTGATTTTCCTCCTGACAAAAAGGCCATTGGTACGAAGTGGGTTTACAAGTTGAAATGCAAGCCGGATGGTAAGATTGATCGCTTTAAGGCTTCAGTTGTTGCAAAAGGGTATGCACAACAAAAAGGCATAGATTATGAAGAGAATATTTCTCCCACTTGTTGTATGACTATTTTGAATGTTCTATGTCCATTGGCATTTCATTTTGGTTGGGATGTACATGAGTCAGATATTGTTTCTGCTTTCTTGAATGGTGACGTATTTGAGGAAGTTTATGTAACACAACCTCGTGGTTGTGTCAAGAAAGGACAAGAGAAAATTAGGAAGGGAATGGGGTTTAAGGGGGCCTCTTTATTTGCCATGGGATTAAAAAGGAGATTATGGAAGGGGCAAATGGGTGGATGCCATGTGGACTGAAATGGTGGGTATGGAAGGGCCTAAAAGTAAGTGGTCAAGCTTGTACTCTTTAATAAAATATAAAGAGAAAATCTCTTATAAATTCAAAAAATTAAACTTCTCTAAATAGTTGAGTAAAAACCAATCCTTTCTCTCTCTAGCAGCTGTTAGTTTCTCCCCCCCTCTCTCCTAAAAGAGTGTCCCTAAAAAAACGTGTTGATCATTCCCTCTCTCTCTCTCTCTCTCTGTAGTGTACCATCTCTCACTTCTCTTCACTTCACCTTGCAAAAATTGCTTCTCTTTCCTTTCTTTTAGTTTTTCTTAAAATACGTGCTGATCATTTCCTCTCTCTCTCTCTCTCTCTCTCTCTACTGTACCATCTCTCACTTCTCTTCACTTCACCTTGCAAGAATTGCTTCTCTTTCCTTCCTTTTAGTTTCCCTCCCAAAAGCTCTACAACAGAAGTTTGAACCTCCTTTCCCTCCTCAAGCTCACTGCATTATCCTCAGGCTTACTGCATTCTCCTTGAGCTGAATTTCTCCATTTCTCTATGAAACTCACTAAACACCTCTACCTAAAGCTGAAGATCTACATCATATCCTTATGCTAGATCATCCCTCTTTCTTTCCTCAACAGGTTTCTTGCTCCTTCTCCATTAAGCTCTCTAGAGAGGACCTACTTCCCTCTAAAGCTTTGCAACATTATCTTCCCCATTAAGCCAACAAGCAGGTGGATCAATATAGTAGTATAAGTGGCATCCTTCGTCTTTTTGTACCATCAAGAATCTTGCTCTTTATAAAGTTGAGAACATGGATTAGCAATGTCTAATATAAGTGTTTGTCTGTAGATTGTGCCACTATTCCCCATGGAATCATCAGGTACTCGATGACCTAGGAGTGTCATTGACTCCATTTCATGTAGCAATGTACAAGAGGACAATGGATGCTGGGTGATGATGCAGTTCAAACAATTGATGTGGGTGACAATGCAACCCACTCAAGAGGTGCACACAAGGTCTCAAGGAGACACATGGATTGTTGAGCACACCATTGAAGGGAAGGATCATGGAGTTCAAGTAAACCCATGACAACAAGCAACTTGCAAAGGTGCAACATGTATATATTGCTTCACAATTGAAGCTAGAGATAGCTGTGGCTCCATCAAGATTTTCTGCAAAGTGTAATTTTACTCTTCTGTCAAGCTTTTAGATTGTATATTTGTATTTTTGCCGAATATATTGCTTTGATATCTATAAGGTTTTCATTGCTTGTTCATGTTTATAGATGTTTTCCCATCCAATTTTGTAGAGTGGGATCGAGCCAATAGAGTCATTCACAAGAACTTTTGAGGCCATCCACGTTGACTTAGCAAGCTGCTCTATGTTGGTTGTTGATCCGTGAAGCTTGTCACCCTGGATATTTTTTTTAATAACCATACTTATGTAACACCTATGCAAATTGGGTATGGTAACCTTTCTCCAGTTCACCCACCAACCTTGTAGAGTATGGAATGGACTAAGGTAGATAGTGCCTTGATCAGAACAACCAAAAGGAGAATCAAGACGGATGTGCATTCAAAAATGAAGTGCACCTATGGTTCTCACAAAGCTTCCCTAACTTGGTTTGTATCCCTTCATGTGTTTTTGTTTATCTTTCAACTGTAGAGTATTCATAGGACACCAACAATGTGGACTTGCAAGGGGGGAAGTGTGATCAACGGCTTCCTTGTAGTTGGATGAGAGACTAAGGTGGTCAGCACTGGGGAGATACAATCAAGTGCTCTCTAGTTGTTGAGAATGTGGTGTGTGCAGATACCATATTGCGAAGCAAATCTTGTCAATTTTCTTTCTCTATAGAAGATGGAAGCTGATGAAGGGAGAATGAGAGGCACTAGACTCTAATGTTGCTTCTAGAGAATCAATTGATCTGCAAATATGTCACCACGACAAATGCAATGCACTACATCTTGGTGAATAACGACGGGAATCTTAATCACCTTTGCAAGTATCTTAATCTTAGATATACCTTGCCCAAACAATATGTTGTTGTCAATGAAAAGCTTGTTTGTTCCACAAAAGAGAAGAGATTTTTGTGTGAAAACATTGGTTTTTTGCGATGTATTAATGTAAAGGATTGTAACTAAAGTGATTTTGCTCATATTAATATCTATGGTGTTTTGAATCTCTATTTCATTTTTAATTTGTTTAAGATTTTTCTTTAAATGTATAATATTTTTAATTGAAGCATGAATACTTTAAACATTGGTGTCTTTTAATGGATTGTTGAGTGATTTTATTTATAATTATAGGTTTAAGTTAAGTTGACATTAATTTTAAGTGCTTTTAAAAAGTGATAGAGTATAAAAGTGACCTCTATGTGGCCGACAAAAACTTTCGCTATAACTTGTTGAGGTTTATTAAAGGGCTTTACTGAGCGGGGTTGTAGGACAGAGGATGAGGATGACCTCATAGACTTGGGCCTGGCTTGCATAGGCACCCAATTCATCTCTTGGGACATGGTTCTGGTCTTGCTTGTTCTTGAGGGCATGGAGAAGGGAAAATCAAAGGAAAAGGCCAACCAAAAACCGCTTGTGACCATTGTGGAGGAATAAAATGAAGTTATCAAAGAGGTCGATGAGGAGGCTAAAGCATCTATGACACTCATCCTCCTACAAGATCCCAAATCCACTAGGAAGGAAGATCGAATGATAGAGGGAGATGAGGTGCTGGAGGAAGTTTCTGACCTCTAAATTCTCACTTTGCATGTAGTGGTGGTGGATGGTCGTTACGTTTTGTTCCTTGATAACATTGTAAAGAAACTAGGATGCAGAGAAGATGAGTCTCTCTCAGTGCTTGCTATCTATGTGGGAACGAAAGATCCCAGTGGAAAGCAAGAGAAGGTCAACTTTCAAATTTGACTTTGAAGACCAAGGTCTCCCAATGAGACTCTCTTTCCTCCCTAGTAAAAACGAACAAAATTTGCTTCAAACCATGGCAAATACACTTGTAGAAATCAAATCATGTGCCTCATTTTATGAAAGCATCCCAAAAAGCGCTTTCCATCCACACAAACCATTGATCACTATGGGTGGAGAAGATCGCTCTAGCATCGACCTTACAAGGAGAACTCTGAAAGAGATGGATGAAGAAACTAAGGTAAGCATTTTTTATCCTTGTCGATAGTCTATTGTACCTTGTAGAAAGTGTTAAAGTTGTTTAAAATGTTTTATAGACTGCATACCATGTTGATAAGTTTGCAATGCGTACTGGAGGTTCGTGCAACGTTCTTATGGGTAGGGATAGCTCCCTATGGCACTACCTTGGCCATCTGGGGCCATCCATTCTTTGAGTTTCTTACATGGAGTTCTCCAAGCATGGTTCTGTGGAGCTGCTCAAGTGCAAAGCAATAAGTGCCATCCTTGCTGAAGATTTCCTTACCCTTAATGCTCACAAGTGTATCTTGGTGGGCCGACAGCCGGAATTGCTTGCCTTTACAGGCAAGCACCCTGGGTTAGTGCTCTTCCATTGTGCCTTTAATCTTAGTTCAAGGGGTGAAAAACCCAGAGGATATTGTCAAAACCCTTGTTGTCAAGTCTACCATTTTCTCTATATCCACAGATGTACTTTACAAGAAAACCAACCAGCCATGATGTAATATCCAAAGAAATATACAATAATTTTATCCTTTTTATTTATTTTTGCCACTTCTTGTACTTTTTTTTCTTTTGCTAATATTGGCCAATAAAGTATTATTTTTGCAACACATTCACACCTCCTTCACCATCCAAGCACCTGTTGGACGTGGGATGCCTACCGGTGAACTTTTTGTGGGACGGGGCTATTTTGGATACGCACAGAGATTGTGGGACCACCAAGTTGCACCATGACGCTCGGTGGAGTCGCAAGGGCCAAAAAAAGGCCCCACGCATTGAGGAGGGTCATTTTTTACTTTTTCCTCCCCTTTTCCTGGGCATGTTTCTCTTTGGGTGTGAGCTTGTCCTTTTTCTTTTAGCACATTGTTTTGCTCTCTAAGGAATTTATGAAGGTCTAGAGATCCCAGCCTTTGCTTATTGGACGGTCTAAACTCTATCCTCTTTTGCTCTCCTCTCTGCCTCTGCTCGTGCTTGTAAGTTAGCCAAGTGAGATCTCTCAGCCTTGACTCTATGCCATTCTTCTTGCTCTCTCTGTCTTCTTTGTTCTTCATGCAATATTTGTGCTTCTCTATCAATTGCTTGTTTCTTTTCTATCTCTCTCATTCTCTTCCTTCTCTTGGCATCTCATACTTTTGAAATAGGATCACATGGTATTATTTTGATCACCCTTTGTTTGACCCAAGGGGAGAATTTTTGAGGCGTAGTTGAGGTTGCTTGAGCTTTAGGTCCAACCATTTCTTGAGCTCCAGGTGCTGTTGTTGCTTGAGCTCGAGGTCCTGTTTCTTGTGTGGCTGTGTCTAGAGCTCCGATTGGTGGGAGATACGACAACAGAGGTCTACGATTCACATGATGTAGTGGTTGGAGATCACCAAATATCTTTTGCATGGTGTTTTGATTCTCTGGAGTTGAAGGTTGGGTGAGCGGTTGGGTGTTTGGAGCTAGTTGCAGTGTTGGGCTATCCACTTGTGGTTGAGGATGTGGATTTAAAGCAGTGGATTCTGTATGAGGTGCTGACTTTGGATTTTTAGTGTTGTCAGTGGGGGTGGTGTCATTGTTGTGCGTAGTGGTGTGCTCTTGTGTATCGTCCATGTTGTGCAAGAGATGAGTGCGTGCATGTTTGGGCTCAAGAGGATCTTCTAAAATGTGCAAAGAAGAAATAAACTTTAAGTTGTGAATTTTAACTTATATAGCACTTAAAGTTTTTTTTATGTTTTAAAACTCAATAAAATTACTTAAAAGTAAAAAAGACTCCACAATAGACCAAACTTGACCCATGGAACTAATAATTATGGCCTTAACAAATCACTTTTCATGACAATGCATGTTTACAATAGAAATGGTTAGTATGAAAAAAAATCTAAATTGCCACCCAGTGCCTGTCATCATGCCGCCTTGTCTCCAACCAGCACTGGAATCGTTTTTTGCACTCAAAGAATGATATGATTGTGATCGCCTCAAGCTAACCACTTTCCTTATTCTACATTTCAAACTTCTTTGTTCTCTAGTCTTCTTTCTCTCTCTCTCTCCTTGCTAAAAACTTTGTAGAACCAATTGAACATCTCGTGAAGGGCATTGCTCTTTTTTCTTCCACCTCCATGTTGTGTATTTTCCAAAAACACTCTTTTGCTTGATAGTGTGAGCAATTCCATGGCTGTTCCAAATACCTAATGAACCATAAGTGTTGAGAAAAAATGCATCATGTGAAAAAAGAATATGATGAAAGAAAACTAAACTTTAGTTTTGCACACAGATGCATTTTGATTGCAAAAATCAAATTTTTAACACACCATGTAATGTGTTATGTGTGTCTCCCCCCAAGCATCCACCATTCATATAAAACTATTGATTACACACTTTAATGTGGATATCTCATCGCGGCGGCGTTAGCTTTGCTTTTTTGAGAAGACGAAAAATATCATCAGTAGACTTCCACACACAAGTACGCTTAATTCCTAGGGTTGTTTCATTACCTTTGTAGGTGGTAATGGCACACACCTTTTCCACAACTGAAACTCAGTGGGACTTTGGGAGTCAGAATAGTTTAAAAGAAAATGCCCAGCTTTACTACCACCCATACATACTTTATTAGGGCAATCTTGCGTACTTCTAGATGCCTTCTTGTCCTTTGATAGCTCAACTGCACCCCCATGTACATCAACACTTGATAGAATAGATTCAAGTTTCTCATATACACTCTTTTCTTTCTTTCTACAGGCTCCATATTCAAAGAATAATTAATATGGAGAATAAGAAATGTAGGGCCAAGGGCCAAGATGGACATGCGGTCAAAGGGTGCTATATTTAGAGACTAGGACTCTATATATGGCATGGTTGGGTGGAGGGTTGCATGGTCCAGTCCCCACGGTCCTCATATCGGTATCATAGATTAGGGTAGCTGTAGCTATGGCGGAGGGAAGGAGGAAGTCGTGGTGTTATTGCATGCTTGGCAAGAAGAGGTAGGTTCATCTCGATCTCTCCCCCTCTCTCAAGCGGCGGCTATGGAGAACTATTTGGGTGTCCAGACAAGCACGGGAAGCAACCCTAGCACATAGAGGAGGTCCAAATTCTACCTGCACACAGTTGCATGTAGGTGGCCTTGATAGATTTGCGCTACCAAGTTGAGGCGTTTTTGTCACACTGGCACGAGTGTCATGGAGGCTTGTTGTGCGATCTGGGAGTGGAATCACCCTTCTCTGCGCTGTCTGACAGGATTAGCCATGGCTAATCAGGTTCACACCATTTTTAATTTTTAGTTTTTTCTTTGTTATTGGGTCCCTAGAGTGCACCCGCCCTACCCAGGGACCCCCCTGGGGAGGTCACTTAAGAAAAATATAACCTATCATGTGAGTTCAACAGAAGGGTATTTAATGTTCTTGAAACTTTCTTGAAACTTTCAGAAATATATATATTTCTGAAAGTTCTTGAAACTTTCAGAAATATATATACAGAAGGACATTATTTTTTCAAATTTGAAAAAAACTTACAGATTTTAAAAGAAAAGGGTCCATTATAATGGTAACAAACTTTACAGATAAGGGGTTTTACAAACATGTTTTGAATGCACGTGATATGGTAGTTTTACACATAGTGAACCCCCCAAGGGGACTCCGCCACACCAAGGGATGTGCCAGAGGGGCCACCCAAGGGGGCACAATGGTGTGTCGAGAGCACAAATGGAGGCTTGGGTTGGATTAATCAAGCCACAAGCATAGAAAAATTGGCATAGGTACACGGTTCACGGAGGTTCAAAAACCTAAGGCAAGCCACAAACATACGCCATGCGGACACATGCACAGCATGTCGATTCCAGTGATGAGGTATGCAATAGATTTTTGTTTGACATTTTTTCAAAAATACTATGTAGCTCTTGCGTGCACCAAATGTGTGAGTGCTACGACACTCCAACCACAAGTAAGGCTTGTACTAGTTACCTTCTCTCCACATTACACGCAAGCACATGGTGCTTCTATCAAGCATGTTTTTGTGGTTAGAACAAGCACACCACGTGCAAGTATTTTTCTACCATTGACGACAAGGATCAAGCATGCATGGCATGCCTTGCTAGTTTATCATGCTTGGTATGTTCTACCTCAAATGGCTATGAGCATAGTAGTTGGGCCAGATATATTCGATCCTTTAGGGTTTGCAATGGATATTCTATGAATCGGCTAACAATTTCAACTATGATTTGTCCGTGCATTAGGATCCTCATCATTTCTTATTATCTGCATAAATTATTACCAAACTACGCTGTATCTCTCCATAAGTTTATACATGAGATCGGTTTGATATGTTTTTCTATTCTATGTCGTGAGCATGACTTGATTTTGGATCAACTGGGATGTGGGATGCTTATGAAGCATATTCTCCAGACGGAGAAAGTATCATCTTTAATTTCAATATGGTAAGATCTTTGACATGGTCGTTTAGTTGAAAGTATTCAATAAGGTTGATCCTCTTTTGCCATGATATTTGTACATTGGCAATACCATCTGTTGACTACAAAGACTGAGTTTTTAGGTGAAGCAAGGCTTTGCTTTTGGCATCTTGCATTGATAGATCCCATGTTTGGAATATTCTATGGGCATACAAACTTGGAAAATTTTGTCAATTTTCCTAGAGGTTATTTCATTACATGCAAAGAGGGTGTATATGATACACGCGATAAATCTCTCCCGTGCAGCAGATATGGCTATGAGCCACTTTTATGCGATTTTTTTTCTTCAAAAGTTGTAGAAAATTGGTTACAGCAGGATGACCAAGTTAGACAATTTTCAGTTTTTCTTCTTTTTCCATCTTTATACATTTACTTTGGAAAAGATTGTTTGTTGTGCAAGGCAAAGTGCTTTGACAGTTTCACGTGCATCAAGGATTCTACCTCGTGCCAAGATAATGCCCATCGACTTGGAATCAAAGGCATTGGCACACAAGTTTGGGAATTGGTACAATCGTGTTACCGTATCACGTTTTATGTGTGGAAAAATTGCGTTATAATGTATTCCTACCAATACAGACTATGCAAGGCACTTATGGTTTTGGCTCTCATGCTTGAGACCGAGCATAGTTGCCAAGGGCTTATAACTCTGCATGCAAGGCATGCTAATGACCCCCACCACATCATGGATTACGCCTCCATTGAAGATTGAGTTGAGTTTTTTATGAAATTACACTCACATAGGGTAATTATAACACGATGTATAGATGCAGCAAGCATTTCAAATAGCATGGCTATACATAAAAGCTTGGAGTCCCGCCCTGCATGGATCTTTTGTTTTCTCTATAGCAGTAGGCGTGCGTATAGGAGCACAGTTTTGTGGTACGACCACATAAGTGATTACTACATCACTCAATACATGTTGATGGTCATTTTTGGACACTGTGACACTTTGTTTTTTAAGAAAACTATATACCAATGGGTAGTCACAAAGTTTTTTCCAAAATTTCACCAAGGAGGTTGGTTTGGTAAGCTTTACGTAGGGGTTTGGATTGCCAAGGCAACCCCCATTATAAGTTTAATTTCTTATCTTCACTAATCTCTAATTTTAGTGATTAGCAGGTCAAAGAAATTTTGATGTGGTACACTTACAAATTGAGGGATGTACTTGACCTCCGGGTAAGTATCATGTAATTTCCACCTCATTGTAAGTATATATTTTTTGGTTTCTTTTCCTTTCTAATTACGTTTGATTAAGTTCTATACAAGGGATGTTTGAGCTAGAAGGATTTCATCTAGCTTGCTCTTTAGCCAAGTGACAAGGTCATGGAAGAGCATAGCATTTTGAGAAAATAGTGTTATTTTATCTCTTCCTTGTTCCTCAAGATACCATGATGGGTTTGATTCTTGGTGAAACAGTTACAAGCCTATATGGTATGGTTCTGTTTGGCACATGTTGTCACATGGGATACAACATGGTCTAGAAACTCAAGGAGTTAGGTTTAGCCAGTGTGGAGCAATGATAATGAAGGTCCCTCTCACTCACGTCGTAGGGTGTTTGCAGTTACCTCCACACACAAGTACATCTCATACTTGATGGATGTCACTTTTCCTAACATCCTTATTTGAGACATATTCCACATGTGATGAATACGAGTCTATGGGACTGACACTAGCGCCTAATTCCTAATGATGTGTCGCAACAAAGTCCCTACGTATTGGTCTTATCCGCTTATTAGACCATTTGGAGAACACCGTATCAGGAATAATTTTAGTGGCCATAAATTGCCGGGTACTAAATACAGATTTGTTGCAATTACAAGTGTTGTGAAACCACCTTAACAGAGGATCGTTTCTACATATAGTCAAGTATGCTACGTTCATGAGAATGTCTCATGGTTGGTACCTAGGTGTGCCTGAGCTTTCACATTCTGCTATGATTCAACTCTTGTTGCAAGGCTTTCACGTACGTGCCGTGGAAAGTCTTGTCATGGAATTGCGGTTCGAATTTGCTTGTGTTAAATGCATGCACACTAGGTGTTATGGACCCTAGTGTTTAACACAAATTTGTTCGGAGCGGCATGCAATTTCATGGAGATTTTCTTGTTTTTGCAAATGTTGCACTTCAAGTGCAACTTTTCTAGCAGATTTATTATGAGTTTACACCTTACCATACAAGGTAATGGCTCAGGATGGGTGTCTGTGGTTGGATGGTCTAAACTCTATGAGCTTACTCCACTCCAACCCGCTTTCAACCTAGTCCATTGTCTCCATTCTATATCGAGTATATGGCTGGATACTCCGTGGTTGAGTCATAGTTTATCCTCAGTCGTGGAAGACTGTCTGTAAGTGGTTGGGGAAAAGTACCTCACTCTTTACTGCTGCTATTCATCCCGTGTTGGATGGGTAGCTTACAAGTATTTCTTGCTAAAGAATCTACTAAGCACATACGTTAGCACAATGCATTCTGAATGGGCGATTCTCTCCCTATTCTAGAATTTTCTTAGGTTAGGTTTTTAACTTTGAACACCTATTAGGGTGAGGTTAAATACCGACTCCATAGTTTCATAAGTCAAGGACTTAGTAGGTGTGCTGACAAAGTGTGTTGGCATGTAAACCTTCATTAGGGGTGAGCATGTAGTTCTGTGTGTTCCAAAATGTTCAGAAGTCTGACATGAAGACACTCCCTCTTTTTTTCCTTAGTAGTGAGGCGGTCCGGGGCGGGCAACAAGAAGAATGGCCTCTAAGAACCCTTCTAGGCTCCCGTGCTGCTCAATTGGGTTGGGGTTGGAAAAAACAACAAACACACACACAAACCCGCAACCTAACCCTACACAATTTTGGGGCACCACCTAGTTTTGGATGCGAACTAGGACGTGTAAAGAGAGAGAGAGAGATAGTGCTTGGGCTTCTTTGAAATATATCGGCAATGATCAAGCAAACACAATTATATATGTAAGAAAGAGAGAGAAGAGGGAGGGGGTCCTTGTTGCATTAATACCTTCTTACAAATCTGTCATGACCAATCAAAGTGAGATTAGTATTTGTTCAACATAGCTTGAGTAAATTACACCACAACACATCACAAGAAAAGCCACCCCAATCACTGTCTTAAGGCCAAGGGAGTCCTCTCCACCCTGTCGCCCTCTTACAGTATGTGGCATTTATGGTTGAATTGATGACAACACCCGGAGACAAGCTATCAAGAACTTGAAAAAACACCAAGACACTTACACATCATTGTTGTCCATTACTTTACCTTGTAAGAGAGACAAAGTATCCAAGCTTAGTCCAAATCCACCCTCCTTGATTCAACAAATGTTGGGCTTACACTAGTAGGATAAATGATAGATTTCCTACTCTCAATTGAATGATCGCTCCCTCTTTCAATGGCATAGAGTTCCCTTGCTAATCACCCCTAATACAATACATGCATATGCATAAGCTAATGAGCTTCCACTCAAGAGCTCCTTCTAGTGCTCTTGCTTATGGATCCCCCATTTGTGCTGGCTACACACTCCTTTTATAGCAATTTTGAGGGCTAGGATTACTCCTCTAACCATGGTTGGGTTAGATTTTCAGCACTTATCTAATTTTTTTTTTCTTGGAATTATCAAGAAGTTGGTGGGGATAGATGAAGAAGAGAGAGAGGAGAGAAGTGGAGGTGATAGGACTTTTCATAGTAGGTTAGTGTTAGTAAATTAGTAGAGTTAGTATTTTATTAATTTACAAATGGGAGTATCCATGTAGGGTACAAATAAGGAAGAAAAAACTCTTAATAGGTAAGAAATTATGGATTTCTTACAATGTTGATGCTCCAAGTGTCTTGAGTAGGGTCAATTTTGACGCTTGTTGACGGTTCACTAGCTTTGACGGTACGTTTTTTCTCCACTCTTGACCTTCCTTGAGAGCCAAGGTAAGTGAACATGAGTAATCAATCACCATGATGTTGTCTTTCAAGAGAAGAGGCTGAATTTTGTGGTTTTTTTGATAGATATGGGTAATATGGATGAGGAAAAATGAGACTAGGTGGTCAATTTTGGAATGGAAGTGTGTGTAGGAGACATGAGTTCACCATGGTTTCTCTTATTCTTCAAGGTTGAGAAGAAGGTGAATAGGGTGCAGAGAGGAGTGGTGAGAGAGGTAGGGATGATGAGTGGAGAAGTGTGTGTGAAAGAGGAAAATGATAAAGTGGAAGAGGGAGTGTGGCTGCATAGCATGGGCAAACTGGGGTCCACCAATAAAATCATAGCTCACAGCTCGTAGCTCAAAAAAATATAAAAAAATTTGAGGTGAAATTTTAGTTCACGAGCTACAACTTTTGTTTGTATCACCTTTTCAAATTCAGGGAGCATGTGATCTTTAAAAATTCAGCAAAACCGACTGTTTTTTCCACTGCACAAGGTCCTTGTGAGGTTCTTCTTTGGATGATTCTTTTGAACACCTCCAAGAGTGAGCTCCCTATGGTGCATGCATGCATGCCACATACCCTTGACCTTATTTGGTAGGTCTATAATTGAAGATATTGTTGAGATCATGATATAAGTGAATAGTACAACTAAGAAAATCAAATATTGAGGGGTCTAAAAAAATATGTACATGTCAAATATAAATAATATAGGTGGAAAAAATATAAAGGGGTCAAAATAAATCTCTCTCATTATAAGTCTACCATAAAAAGATGAATATTTTTGGTGGTCTAATTTATGAGAGTAATAGAGAATAGATGTAGGAAGGAAAAAATCACAATAGTGAAAAAAATATACACATAAATAGAACTAGTTTTTTTGGATTTTTGTTGGGATGGAGTTACACCAAAAATAAGAGAAGCTTACATGAAATTATTTTTATATGGAATAAAGAGTATGCAAAATGGTAAGAAAAAATATGGTAATGGTGAGTCAATGTACATAGCATAAATAACACACCATAGGTAGAAATATTTAAATAATTACCAAGATAATTATGAAAAATCCTTTTATTTAGGCCCTATATACAATGAAATATTTACACACAAATGGGCCATAATATACTTATATTTTTTATTTTTTTTGGCTCAACTAGTCCAGTGACTATCTAATTAAGGGTTTTTAAAAAAGATATGGGAAAAGTCCCCTAACTCACACACACCTATATACAATGAAATGGTAGGGATAGCCACAGTGTTTGGATGATTTTGGTAGGGTGGGTTAACTTACTATGGCAATTATAGAAAGCCGAAAAACGGCAATCAGTAGCTATGAGTTTTTCAAGATACTCGTGTGAGTTGGAAATATGGCTCACAACTTCATAGAAATTTGCGCCAAGATTTTCTTATATTTTTCCAGTATCTTCAGAAAGTATGAACATTAGGTGAGATTTGGATTCACAAAGGGGCCCTTTAAGGAGTTTGACTTTACCTCTCTCTACCAAAATGGGTGCATGGATAAATGTTTGCAAACAAACTCCAAAGTTGGCGGAGGTTTGACAATTAGAATGTGCTCTTCAAGCTCTATCTACTGATATATAGCACGCCATAGGATTACTCATATTTTAGAAGATTCTTTTTTTTAATTCACCTATGATGTGACAACTATGTCAAAATCTAAGTGAATAAAAAAAAAGAATCTTCTAAAATATGAGGAATCTCATGGCGTGCTATATATCAATAGATAGAGCTTGAGGATGACATTTTAACTGTCAAACCTCCGTCAAATTTGAAGTTTGTTTGGAAAAAAATTATCCATGCCCCCGTTTTGGTAGAGAGAAGTAAAGTCAAACTGCTTGAAGGGCCCCTTTGTGAGTCTAAATTTCACCTAATGAAACTAGTTATGTCTTTAGACATCTCTGAGTTGTGGTTATTCCTTTAAAGTACTCAAGTGAGTTATAAATTGAGTTACCATTTAGATACAGGTGGTTGCAAAAGGACAACAATGTTGAAAATCAAGATGTTGCTCTTGGTTTCATTAAACCTCCTCACTGCACCAAGTATCAATCATATGGACAATTGGCTCGTGTATGGGATGCCAATAAGCAAAACATCAATTTTTTAACGCAGATACTACCACTTGTGTTTTCAAGGACGAAAACGATTCTCCAAGGGACGAGTAATGTCAGGCCAAGGGCCAGGATGGACATGCAATCAAGGGGTGATATATTTGGAGACTAGGAGTCTATATATGGCACAGTTGGATGGAGAGTTGCATGGTCCAATCCCCGCGGTCCTCATATTAGGAAACTTGTCAAGAATTCATAGATGGGCATGAAGGGTACACACATGCACATTTAATAGTGGTATTGGAAGAATAGGATCCCAATTTGGATTGTCCATGTTTCAATTAGGAAGGATAGGATCCCAATCTGGATTGTCCATGCTTTACCCACTACTTATGTAGTGGGTACACCTTTTCCAAAGCTGACTGTAACTTTGCCACCTTTATCCTTACCACATTTTGACTTGTTGGCCTTTGCAACCTTGCTCTCAGTTACCACTGAGACTTTACTATGGCATCAATAAATGCATGGAAAGAGTGTCATTGCAGCTTGCTTGAACGCTAACATACACTTGCATGTTTTCAAGTCTCCTGCCAAATTCCACTCAACTTGGAATGTTCCAAGACCTAAAACATGGAATCTATGTCCTTCTTGTTGTTGCCGAATGACATCAACGATTGCGGTGTGATTGAAATACCATTTTAGAGCCTCATGTGTCTCATGTGGGAGATGAAAAGATACCAGCCACCAAATATTATTCTCTGACTGAACACCTAAATATGTGTTTCCCTTCTTGTTGGCATTTAGCTCGACATCAACACCCACCAAGGACCTACTCATCAACGTAATGCTTATCCTCTCGAGCTATTGACCTTTAACAACTTGGGACTTATCAAGCTTCATAAAAAATATCACTTTGCCATCACACTCTTCCTAAGTCAACCCATAAAATCTTATCATTGACTCTTGGAGATTCAACAAGTCAACATACACATTGTTGAGCTCATTGTAGCGGAAGGATTTATTGTCTTCTAATGGAATGTCATCCTCCACATATTGAAATCCGCCCAACAAGCTTGCAACATCATTTTTGGCACAATTTTTTGAAACACTGACACTGTAAGGCATTGGCAAAAACCTAAACAAACCTTTGTCCGATGATTGGTGTGACACTTCTATACAAAGTTTCATAGGCCTTGAAACTTATTCCTGCACTGTCACACACCTCTATCATCTCTTGAGATGACAAAATGCTCTTTAGCTCACTAAAATACTTTTGCCGCAAAACATTAGTAATGCTAGCATTGGATGGATCATCGAGTAGCTCAACCACCTCCTTCTTTGGCTTGATGATATGCTGCAGCAAAGCACGTCCTATTGTTTGAGCATCAAAATCAATTCCCATCATCATTCGAGCCAAGTTTTTGCATATTGAGTTAATGTTACACCAACCTGCAGAACATGTAGGTAATAAAAATCTTGCATTTGTAATCTTACCGAGTTTGATGGACACGTTTCTTTTGAGCTCCATCACTTGAGGATAGCAAGGACATTGCTTGTCTCTTGCGCTTACAAATGTGGTAGCCCAGGGGAACGTGTGTGAGATGATCAATTTGCCGATGCATATTCCATGAAGTGTGTTGTAGTTGAACATAATTGTTTAGTCGATGCTCTTGCTATTATTTTTGCTAATGTATTTTTTCATTGAGATTTTCCATCTCATTGTTCGATTGCTTCGTCTTCTTGTTGTCTTCCTCTCTAACTTGCTGTAGATCTTTCATAGACTTCTCTTGTAATGATGAATAGGCAACAAAGAGATGCTTACTTGCTTCTGTTTCATCGAGACGAAAGATGAATACAATCACTAGTAGTAGCCAAATAGTCCGTCTCTTCCATCTCCAATAAAACGTAGAAGCTCAGTGACATTACAAAAGGGTAGTGGTGCATTGGTCATTGGATCACCAGGGTAAATGTGGTCATCAACCCATAAGTTGATTGACTTGCACCCAAAGCTTTATAGCTGATCTGCACAATTGGGATTTGATGTTCCAAGTTGCACAGTAGCATACTCCTTCTCTAAATTAGCATTCAACTGATATTGTTTTGGCCTAGTAGTAATGTCTTGCAGTGGAGCGTATTTGAATGACATGTTTGTTAGCTAATCAAGAAAATTAGAGAGAGAATGTGTAGTGGCTGCAAGCAAGGAAAGCTAGCTATGGAGGGAAAAAGTGGAGAGTAATCAGAGATAGTAGAAAAGGATTTTGTTGTGGAGGGAAGAAAAAGAGAGAGTGCAACTCAATCTCCTTTGAATTCAAAATGTTGATCATGAGAGCTTTAGAGAGAGAAATGCTACTGCACACAGAGGTAATGGAGTTTTCCATTTCTCTCACCTGGAGATGGAGTCGGAGAAGCATGAGAGAGAGAGAGAGAGAGAGAGAGAGAGAGAGAGACATTAAAGGAAGAGAGTGGGAGACAGAGTAGATCTGTAACCTTGGAGGATCTGCACTTTCTATTTGATGTTGGTAACATAGAATGTCCTCTTAATGATTGGGAGGTGGAAGTGACAAGAGAGAAAAGGGGGGAAGAAAAAGAGTTGGCTCACATTTTAGAGAGAGAATGCGATGGGAAAATATGCAGAATTTGCCTTTTTGGCAGGGGGAGTTGAAAAGTGCCTCTTTTAATGAGAACTAAGTGAGAGAGAGTGTTTTATATGTTAGAGAGAGACGAGAGAGATGAGAGAAAGATATTTCAAAATTCAGTTACCCGCCTCTTTTTTGGGTTAAAATAGATTATTTACAAATAGAAAATATACAAATGGTATTTTAAAAAATCTCAGTATAGGCCCTTTTGCACTCTCTTTTAGGCTTGGTCAAACTTGGCTTAAGCTTTAAGCATGTCCTTAAACCGCCAAATAAAGAGGCCCTCCTATACCCCTTTCCCTTCTTATGATAAAGTGTGTAGATGTAACAAAGCTTTATATGGGTTAAAGCAGTCTCCATGTTCTTGGTATGAGAAAGCTGACACTCATTTGGTCAAATGAGGCTTTTGTAACAATCCAACAAAAAGCACACTATATGTAAAGCGTGAGGTGATGTATTTCTCTGAAACTGTTTTATATTTGCACGGACTTGTTTTATTGTTTAGAATTGTTGCACTACATTTGATTTTGAAATCTTAAAAAGAGACTAACAAAGAGTAGCTTTTTAGGGATTTTTAACTTGATCTATATTTAGAGAGAGAGAGAGAGAGAGAGAGAGAGAGAGAGAGAGAGATCTAGAGAGAGATCTAGACTACATTTTGAATCAATCTTTATAATCACTTCATGTTGTAGACACAGAAAGCAATTTTGAGATTTATTTTATATTTTGACAATGCTGTAAAGAGAAATAGAGTGAATTAAGAGTAGCATTTTCAATTGCTTTATAGATTCATAATAACAGATAGAGAGAAAGAGAGAAAAAAAGAGATTGCATGGTGTGAATCTTTTTTTTTTGGATATAGAGATAGAGAGAGATTAGATAATATGTCATAAATTTTATAGGTTTATCAAATTGAAGAGGAAGATAATATGAAAACTATGATCCAAGAAATACTCAGGCCGCGTTACGAACCAAGTATCCCATGAATCATGCACATAAAAACAATACAAGCCACATCACCGGCAAACCAAACAAATTTACAACATTTTTTGGCAGTTTACTACCGACCAAATGGTGCAATATGAAAAAAATAAAACGTGCACTAGCGAACGATACCATTTTGTTGCATTACCAACAAGGTGCTACCCGAATCTAAGGGAAAAGGAATTGTATATAGACATAAATTAGCCACATACAAACCATATGCTTGCATTTGATAAAGGGAAGGGAAGGTGACATCATCATAAATATACTACTATTGCCGCATTTTCGACTAGTACCACTACGACGTGCCATACTTATCATAGGACACTACTCAATCGCGTTATCGACCAAGTGACTCATGATAAGCACCATTCCAAAGAATGGCCTTACACACGCATGCACCCCTTGTGTAGTAGGCTGCACATATTTAGCCGCGCGCACTGCAATTGTGCATAGTTGCTTGCATGAGCACACACACCCTCTCACATCCACACATACAAATCTCAGTATCTGTGAGTGAGAAAAGGGTCAGGAAATATATCCCAAAGGGACCGCTAGGGCCATTTATATATAGGAAAATGTAGTCTGTCGAGGTTACTGATGACCTTGATGGTATCCTCGGGTATTAGAGATACCCTATGGGCCCGCCTGGCTAAGAACAAAACCCGACGAGATTCTGGCCAATTCCCCCTTCAAACAGACAATTTTGTGAACATGAGAAGCTGTTAACATGTTAATAACATGTTTACAAGTGTTATTACCAAAAAAAAGTCGTGATCATGTGATTATGAAATCCTTGATGGCAATAACTCCCTAGCGCCCCTACAAATTTTCATGGAAATTGTGTAGGCCTTGACTGACCACAGTGCAACGGATGGCAATAAAACTTTGTAGAGACGCTAGAGATACATTATTTCATGCCCTTGTTAAGTTTTAGGGCCATTTCAAGCTATCTTGACAATGAACGATGGTATAATTGCCATTTTTTTGCGGATGGATGCTTACCAAGCCCAATGATAAAACATTTGGGAATTGTGCACGGCCTAACCGATGAGATGACACTCGATGGCAATAAAACTTTGCAAGGATGGGTGAATCACCCTACTCCTTGGCCTTGTAAAGTTCATGGCCATGACAAGCTGTCTCAACGATAAAAGAGAATCCAATTGCAAAGCCATCTCATCGTCAAGGGCATCACAATTTCCAATTTTTTGCCATTGGTTCCTTGGCGAGTCCAAAATAAAAAATTTGGTGATTGTGAATGTCCTAACCAACAAGACATCAATGGTTAGCAAACTTTGCATTGGTGGGGTAAGCACCATACCTGTGATGAGTTTTATGGCCATTACAAACCATGTTGATAGTCAATGGTGGCACAATCGCCATTTTTTTGCGGTTGGGCCCTTTCATTGGGCCCTTCACGAGCCCAATGGCAAAATTTTTTCCATTGTGCATAGCCTGACCAACAAGATGGCCATGGATGGCCATGCAACTTTGTAGGGGTAGTGAAAGCACCCTACTCCCCACCCCTACAAAGTTTAATGGCCATCCCAAGCCGTCTCGATGGTTGAAGATGGCACAATTACCTTCGCGAGCCCAATGACAAAAAATTGAAAATTATGTTGGGCCTAACCAATGAGACGTCAATGGATGGCAATTAAACTTTGCAAGGGAAGTGTAAGCACCCTACTCTATTTCTTTACAAAGTTCCATGGCCATTGCAAGTCGTGTCAAAGGTCAATAGTGGCACAATCGCCAATTTTTTACTGTTGAGTCCTTGGCAAGCCTAATGGAAAAAATTTGGCAATAGTGCAAGGCTTGACCAATGAAATGGAAACGGATGAAAAATAAAATTTACACGGGCAGGCAAGCACCCTACCCGATGGTGGATCTTTTCTTCTATCCATTGCTTCAATGGTGGACCTTCAAGCATTACAAGGTGGACCATGCTACTAAAGGTTGGACAATTGGTGGAGCTTTATACTAAACAATCTACTATATACTTATCTAAGCTTAGATAAATGGTAGAGCTTTGCATCTCTCCATGTTTTGATCAATCTAGCTTGGACAAGTGGTAGAGATTTGCTTCTCTCCATGTTCCCATGAGCTTAGATTGGACAAGTGGTGAACCTTGAAATAAAACCCTTTGTATAGGTTGAGAAAGAAAAACCATTCAAGATATAGCTTTACAAGATAGACAAGTGGTGGACCGTGCACCTAGATCCTAAGAATGAATAAGTCAGCATCTTTTATCAATTCTCCATGCCCATCATAGACAAGTGGTATACCTTGTATTTCTGTAAGGTCTCTACTTTCAAATTTCACACAAGTTCTATTACGCAGTTGAATTTTTTTTAACCATCACTCATTATTTAAGATATTCAAGTTCAAATTATGAATCGTAGGTTGAGAAAACCTAGAATTTAAAATTTACGCTACAAAATTCTGACATGTTTAGCTATATGAATCACTAACTAACTTATTGCAAGACTTATTTACTGATTGTAGAATTTTCTTTTACTACTGTAAAGTTAATATAAGACTGTAAAGTTTAACTTAAAAATGTAAAGTAAATTATCATCAAGGAAATAAATAAAATAATTATAAAGACAAAAGAATACACAGGGATGAAAAATGAAGGCACATGGACTCACCTGGACTCACATAGGAGGGGACAAAGTGGGACACATTGTCACATGAAAAGGAGATGCTAGTCTTGACTAATGTTAATGAAGGGGACCTGTGTGGCCTTATCTTTTGATGATAATGACAAAGTGGTCAAGCTGATGGGTACCACAAGGGTACCAAAAACGCGGATATGATTTTTAGAGAAAAAAAATAAAAAATATACATATATTTTAAAAAATTATATTTTTTTGCGAAAAAAAGTTGGACGTTTTCTTTTCCGCTATAAATAGAGCATCCATTCTCACACTTTAAACATAGAGATTGCCTCTATAGTGCTCACGAAGTGCTGCCACTTCTCTTAGAGAGAAGGCGTCCACAAACCACTAAGAGAGAAAAAACTCTAGTGGACTAATAAGGTGCGTATTAATTAAGCATTCAATTAACTTTAGGAATGATTTATGTGTGCTATCTCTTACTCTAATCTCTCTAATAGATTAGTAAGATTCAATTAGCTATGTGTGTGTGTGTGCTATCTCTTACTCTAATTTCTCTAATAGATTAGTAAGATTCAATTAGCTATGTGTGTGTGTGTGTGTGCTATCTCTTACTCTAATTTCTCTAATAGATTAGTAAGATTCAATTAGCTATGTGTGTGTGTGTGTGCTACTCCTTACTCTAATTTCTCTAATAGATTAGTAAGATTCAATTAGCTATGTGTGTGTGTGTGTGTGTGTGCTATCTCTTACTTTAATTTCTCTAATAGATTAGTAAGATTCAATTAGCTTTAAGAAGGATATGTGTGTGTGTGTGTGTGTGCTATCTTTTACTCTAATATCTCTAATAGATTAGTAAGATTCAATTAGCTATGTGTGTGTGTGTGTGTGTGCTATCTCTTACTCTAATCTCTCTAATAGATTAGTAAGAGTCAATTAGCTTTAAGAAAAGGATGTGTGTGTGTTCTCTTTTATTCTAATCTTCTAATGGATTAGTAGGATTCAATTAACTTTAGAAATTATGTGTGTACGTTTCTCTTACTCTAATCTCTCTAAGTATATCTACTCTCTCTAGTTAGTACATCTTCACTATTAACTTATGCATAGTTAATTGAAAGTTAATACATAAGAGAACTCATCATATTCTTATTATACATGATGAAATTATCATTCAACAATTTTGTTTTCAATTAGATTAAGTAAAAGTTTGAATAATACTAAAAATTGATTTAGTTGAAGTATAGAAATGGAAGTTAGAATTGGATTAGAAATGTCATGCATAAAAGTAATGCAGTCCTAAACTTTCACTCGTAGTTTACACACTTAATTTTTGATTAATTACGATTAGCAAATATTTTATGTATAGAAATTAAATGTAGAACAACAACACTAAGTGTGAATCCGAGTTGACGAGGGTTCAAATTATAGACTCATTTGGAAACAAGGAGATTACTAGGGAAATTGACCAATTTAATGTTCTAAGTGTATAACATAAGTGCAGTACAAAAAAATGGCTCCAAAGCGTGCTCGAACACAAGGCGCTAATGATCATGAAGCCGATACAAGCAACGAGGAAACTCCTACGGAACATGCTATGTCTCCACCAATCGGACCAATCGGAGCTATGGTACATGTTAGTATTGCAGTTTCAAGTTATGCATCATTGCATATGCGAGACCATAGAAATATAATATTTACCTTATGAAAAGAAAACACGGACCAAAATCACGCGGCTTAACCCCAAGAAACTCGGCATATGTTTGACAGGTAGGAAAGATTGTTTGATTAAACTGCTTGCTATAGGAAAGAATGTTTGTCCAAAACCTTCGATAGTTTTTCTCTCAAGTCTCTCTACTTATTAGCGCTGGCATTATGTGGCAGTTGCCGAGGCGTGAGATGACGCCTAGGATGGCACCGCTGATGCTGTGGTGGGAGTACACCTAGATTAGCCTAGCTAGATACTGCAATTTTGTTTTGCCGTGGCGTGAGGATGACGCCCAGATTGGCACAGTTGTTGCTGTGGCGGGAGTACGTCCAGATTAGCACAAGGAGTAGTTGTCGAGCGGTATGTGACGCTCATGAGGACAAGGGTTTTTATAAATAGTGTATATACTTATCGGACATAATAGCGCCAATAGAGATTCATGAGTGAACCTAATCCAAGGGTTGTTGGTTTAAAATTGGACGACTTCTTGTTTGACTATTGTTTGTAATACTGTTTGAAGGGCTGTTTTAACGAACCAATATCATAAATAAAGTAAAGGAAGATGTATGTTTAAGCAGTGTGGTAGTAATTAGATAACAAAAGAAGGGTGAGTGCGGGGTGGAAAGTGGGAGAATGATACCCCGACGGTATTATTCTATGGACGAGTGGACCCGATGAGTCGGGTAACTTTCCAATGCTAGATTTTTTTTTTAGTAGTCATAAATTTTAAAAGAGACAAACCTTGGCGGCTGTGCTTTTGAAACATGGGGAAAAAAGCGCACAGGTTGGTCACTCTAAGATTTATACTTTTAGGTATAATTGATTATAGATAGTTTTTAGATAGGGTTATGGTGGTCACGCTCCGCCATAACGAGAGAGGACCAATCCTTCATTAACGGTTCATGCCTGTGGCTACGTAGTAGCTAAGGCAATGTCCGTTGGTTTTTCCTTCTCAGGATAGGAGACCTATCAAAGGTACTCCACTCCTCTCGACAAGGGGCAGGGACCTCACACTGGTATTAGAGCTTAGGTTAAAGCTTGGGGAGATTTTTAGATTGATGTGTGGATGTTGAAGGATGCGAATGTTTGAAATAATAGAAGAACCTAGAAAAATTGTTTTGAGTTTTTATATGGTATTGAAGATTGAACTTTCCTGGTACATAAAAATGTTCATTCAACCTACCAGAAATTCCAAGTGTTCACCATCATGTTTGAAAATGCATGCCAATCACCAAATTATCAGTTTCGAAAAAGGGTGATGATGATTTTGGATAGGGTGTTTGCACCACCTATTCCAAGGGTGCATAGAGGATGGGGCATCAACTGGAGTCCATGTGGAGGAATCTATACCATCGATGCTGACAAGATATGGTGCATGGATACCAATCTCAAGAAACTTCAATGGGCAGAGGAGTTAAAAGTCATCGAAGTTTATCTTTTCATTGGTGCTAAGAATCCGGATACTACCATTACCTTGGGAGGAGAAAAGATATCTCAGACTTAATGGGTCTATAGAAAGTTACAAAAGTTATCCATGGTGGTAGGATTCGACCCATATGTGTATCTCGTAGCTTTCAAGGGTCAAAAGAAACTTATTATTTTGATCCTTTAGCCTATCCTTTTGTAGTCACTAAACTCAAAATATAGAGACATTACAATCCTTGTACCTAAAGACTACCAACCTTGGTAGCAAATAATGTGTATATAAATAAATTTTGGATTAATATTATCTTTTTTTGTATTATTGTCTGATCAAGTCTTGCTTTAAAGTGGATTAAAGTTAGAGTATCCAATAAAGTTTCACTTAATCTATATGGTACAGAGTACGGTGTACACATCTCTTCAAGAGAAAAAGCTACTTCTCAAGCAAGCTAAACTTCCCTCTTTCAAAGGGAAAGGAGCCCTAGTTGAGCGTGATGCAGAAGTGTGGCTCGAAGAGATGGAGGATTATTTTGTTGCTGTGCTGGTACTACTCCCGATAACCAAGCAATGTTGGCTATGTTTCGTCTCACGGGGGATGCCAAGCTTTGGTGGAAACAACACTGCAAAGATAATCAAGTAGCTCAAAACACTCAAACTGGGAAGACATTAAGTATGCTGTCAAAGGACGTTATCTTCCACCTGCACACGAACCCCTTAAGATGAATGAATTCTTCAACTTACGTCAGTTTTATCTTACAGTGGAAGAATACTACTCCAAATTTGTAACTCTTAGGCGCTATGCTCCGCCAATGACTGGAGATCAACAAGTAGCCCGTTTCTGCCAAGGGCTAAATGCTCCTTTAAATACATGTCTAGAAGCCATGAGGCCTGTAAATTTGCAAGATGCTCTTTTAAGAGCTAAACCCTTAGCTAAAGAGATGTCAAACTCTCAAAGTGTACTAAATGGAAATATAAGGAATGCTGGAAGGAGAGGACGGCCTATGATGTGGAACCAAGGGCAAGTTCACCCAGTTCACCAAACTCATCCAATAGTTGCAGCTCCAGCAAATGGAGCTCAAAATGCATATCTTAGATACTATGAGTGCAAAGAGGTAGGACATTTCAGGAATGTATGTCCTCGGCAAGTCTCCGCAACAAATACACCTAATCGAGCTAGAGGATGAGGCCAAATAATAAATCGTGGAGGAAGAAATGGAGGACGAGGTCGACGGCGCGGAATGGCTGCCAGAGTCAATGCTATCATAGGAGAACCAACACTGGGAGAAGAACAAGAGGAAATAGAAACTATACATGCTGCAATTGATAACCCAAGAGCAAGACAACAATATGCTGTCATTCAAACACCTGCAAATCATCAAGGTGAAAAAGTTTAGCTTCTTATTGATTGTGGAAGTACTCATTCTTTCTTGTCACCTAAATGTTTAAGGAGGTTAGAACTTAATCAAAACCCTGCAAGAAAGATGAGAGTTGAATCAGCCAATGGAAAGGAGGTGTTATCTCAGTACACTGTAGGAAAAATGATTTCAAGTTGGGAGAATACTCTACTTTTGCTACTTTTCGAACCTTACCCATAGGAATCTATGACGGAATTCTTGGAATGATTGGTTAGCCAGTCATAATGCCAATATCCATTGTGCCCAAGGAAGTGTTACTTTTGTGGAAAACCAAGGTCAAGAAGTCACTATTCAAGGCCAGAATGGATGACCAAAAGCTTACTTGGTCAAAGCTAATCGTCTTTTGAAAGGGTTACGCAAGGGTCAACAAATTTTTGTAGACAATCTAAACAAAGTAGAAAAATCTTCTTCCAACCCTAAACCAATGTGGCTAGAAGAATTTTTGGATGTTTTCCCCACCGAACTTTCTGAACTACAAAGGGATGTAGACCATGAAATCAAAATTTTTCCAGGTAGTGAACCAGTCTCAAGAGCGCCGTACAAGATGTCACTTCCAGAGGCTATAGAACTCAAGGAGCAGCTCAAGCAGTTGATTGAGCAAGGGTTTATCCGACCTAGTACATCTCCATGGGGTGCACCTGTTCTCTTCCAAAAGAAAAAGGATGTCTCTCTTCGACTTTGCATAGATTATACCCGGGGGATTCACTATTAGTAATGGGGGGATGTCACTTGCGTGCATCAAAATTAGAGAAACCCCCCTATGTACGGTATCTTACATGCTAACCTACCCCCCTACATACGCACAAGATACAGACGTTCTCACAATGAGCCATCCCCCCTCATACGGATTTCGTACGGAATGTAATGACTCACTCTAGTAACATAACAATTTTAGAAACACATGCTTTTTCAAAAATACATATTGAACCGCAAATAAACAGAAGTGTACATTGTATTGTGTTGTCATTTGCAATAGATGTTAAGAGAAAAAACCATGAAAAACAACAAATATAATGAATACTAAATTAAAATAAACCAATCGTTTCAATGTAATTTGTCAAAAAACGATTAACATTTGCCTTGTAAACTGATACAAATCGCAATCTCAAAACATATGATACTAGCCACCTACTTAGTAAGCTTCCCACATAAGATTTAAGACACACATATGAAATGGATTGTTCTCTAAATAACAAATAATGCATACTCTTAAACAACCATGAAAACTTCACTTTTCAAATCAAAACACATTACAAAGCAACTCGTTAAAATATTAATCTTTTTGAACAAAAACAATTATATGTGATATGAATGCACGTCTATGCTTAAGCAAAATGCCCTTTAAAAAGCACCATCTGTATTTAATTTTGAGTTTGTACATAAAATATAAATCTTAAAAATTTCGCGAGAGCCTCCTTTGTAAGGAGACCTCTTTCTAAAAAAAAATCAGTACACCTTTTTTTTGGGCTCCCACATGGGATTTTCATCACATAATTTCTTTTTCCAAAAAAAATATCCACCTCATCTTGGGCTCCCACGTGGGATTTAAGGATTATCTTACACATTAAAATCAAGCACATTTTCAATAGAGTCAAAGTAATCTAACTTCAAAGTGGTATTATAACCTGCATATCATAGCATATAAGAAACCTTCAATCACATAGTCTAATCACACGATTACCAAAAGGCCATGTCCACATCGATAGACGATCATGTACAAAACAAACAAAAAATGAAAACATAAAAGTATACCTAGATAAATCTAGGATAAGCCCGCACTTACAATTGCTTGAAGACCGCACTTACAATTGCTTTTTCAAGCATTTTATCCATGAGTGTCTCATTTTGCACGATACTTTTTAATTGCTTGTTCGGCAATTCACTAATCACCTTGCAAAGAGTTAACCTTAGAGACTAAAGAAATGCCTTCTTCTTACCCTCTATCATAATGACTATATAGATATCCTATTAAAAAAAAGAAGCATTCAAGTCAAACTACATATATATAGATAATTTTGATTCTATTTCAAACTATCACATCAAAGCTCCTACATTAACCTAATGTGACACATTGGTATACCATATTTCACTTTGAAAGCTAAAAGAACTGAAGGTGAAAATCGATAGCTCAAGATGGCACACCCGCTCAAGTCATATGACCATGTGACAAATTGAGACTACATTTGTAATTATATACAAAATAAAGACATTGTGTATGTGTGACACATAGACCCAAGGTATGCTAGACGTGTCTTGCCAAGAAACTATAGCTCAAGCCATATGACTATGTGGGAAATTGAGACCATAGAAGTTGTAACTACATGGGAAAAAAAACTAACAGTCTTAAAAACTTTAACGCTTTTTATCGTAAAAAGAGGCACAACTACACGCTTGGTAAGAATGGATAACTCAAGAGACTCGGTCAAGCCATATGCATAGGTAGAAGAACTGAAGGTAAAAATCGATAGCTCAAGATGGCACACCCGGTCAAGCCATATGACCATGTGACAAATTGAGACTATAGAATTTGTAACTACATGGGAAAAAAACTAACAGTCTTAAAAATTTTAACGCTTTTTATCGTAAAAAGAGGCACAACTACACATTTGGTAAGAATGGATAGCTCAAGAGACCCTGTCAAGCCATATGCATAGGTAGAAGAACTGAAGGTAAAAATCGATAGCTCAAGATGACACACCCGATCAAGCCATATGACCATGTGACAAATTGAGACTATAGAATTTGTAACCTGAGGAGAGCTAAACATGCTCATATGATTATCTTAACCATTATATTGTACCTGACCTATGTCCCCTTTCCTAAAACCAGTTATATAATAGTTCTTTGCCTCACCTTTACAGCGCACCTTCCAAGCAAAACTAGCATGCGAATCGAACTCTGGAATTCTCGTAAACAAATCATATTGGCTAACCGCTGCATCGAAGCGCCTACACTATGAAGGCGCTTTGTTTGTTATTAAAAAAAAACGTTCGTCCTGCGCCATCCCTACCCGGCTCTCTGAGCTTGTCGTGCCTAGCCTCACTGCTCGCCCTATGCTCCATGGTGACGTATTATCCTCCCCGACACCTACCATCAGTCTCCACCTTTTCTTTCATTCTCTTTTGCGTAACACCACCAGGACATCTCCAAGGACCTACGTACTCACCTGAGAGAGCATTTTCGAAGATTCTGGAGATTTTTCAATTATCTTGCAGCTAGTAGCACCTAATTGATATGTATTCCTAATGGATTCAAAAAATAAAAACCATTGATTTGTTTAGAGATTCCAATTTCAAATAAGGGGTGGCAAGCGCATACATCTTCATGCATCATGCCGCCATCCTCATCCGTTTCGAGTGCCAGCCCAACTTGATCCTAATGAGCTTAGTCTGGCATTTTTATGCGGCGCAAATAGCAGTCATGCATCTTGGCCCATCCCTAGATTGCTATGGCCATCACAAGCACGACCACAAGTCATGCATCGCTTCGCTTGCAAGGTGATGGCCTCCCATTGTGAGCGTGTGTGCCCTGTCAGGTGGTTGTAATCAAGGTCCAATTTTAACAAGGCTGTACAATTGAATAATTGTGGGGGTATATAACCTACAAGGTTGTTCATGTCTATGTCCAACTTCTGTAGCTTCACCAACATGCCCGTCTCTGTTGGTATCAATCCATTTAGCCCATTGTTCTGGCCTCAAAAACCATTAAGTGGGAGCAATTACCAATATCTGAGGGAATGCTGCCATACAAGTGGTTGTCTGATAAGGAGAGAACCATCAGCTTTTGTAGCATACCCAAGCTAGAGGGAATGGTGCCAGTCAGTTTGTTGCTCTGGAAATCAAAAACCTGGGCTGTAGAAAGGCTGCTAAGAACTGAAGGGACAGAACCTGTGAGAGAGTTACCAGCAAGAGCAAGAACTTGCAAGTTCGGCAAACCGGCAAGCTCGACCGGAATGGGCCCAGAAAGCTTTTGCCCTCTCAAATCCAGAACTTGCAAGGCCAAGAGCTTCCCCAGAGATGAGGGTATCCCACCCGTGAAGTGGTTCCCAGTCAAATTTAGCACTCTTAATGAGCCAAATGAGCCTAAAAAGAAAGGAATGTTACCTGATAAATTGTTTTCTGCCAGGTCGAGGACTTGAGACATCCCCTATCATCAACTCAGGCCATCACTATCACCAACCCCTTCAGCAACAACCATGATAGGTCAAAAGAGCAGGACAACAAGTCAAAGCCAGAAAGCTCGACAAATCTGGATACCGAAAAGCCAGATTGGCCAAAAACAGATATGGATCAAGAAGACAAAGATCTCTAATGACAAATCACAAGATCCAACACCAAAACAAAAGCAAGGAAAGTGTGCATGAACGGGTAAGAATATCACAAAGTCGCAAGCTTTCACAACTCAGGTTTGGGCTCCAAAGAAGCTGATTCAAGCACAAAAAAGTCAGGAATTCATTTGGATTCCAAAACAACCACAGTATCAACTTTCAAAGCCTAAATACCATCCCCAACCCAACGTACAAGGGCTGAAGCAAAGACCACAGGTGACTCACACAACAAAAAGGTGGATCCCAAAGAAGTCCCTTCAAACACAAACGAAGCACGGGCAAGTATGGGTTCCCAAACGAGAGCCAGCAACAAAAGAGCCAATAATCGCCAAGAAATGGGTCCCAAAGAAGAACAACAAAACTGCTGTCAGTGCATCCCTGCTTGAACAATTCTTCCTACTATTACAGTATAGTTAGAAGAGAGCAAGTCGCTTCAATCAAGCAATGATACAGGAGCTTCAAAGACCATTACATTGCTTAGAATAAGAAGCCTCGCCAACAAATGCCAATAAGCAAATTACTTATACCCACATCTTGCACAACATAAATCTTTTCCATGCATTGACTGTGCATGCATAATAGGGCTACATTACAAGGCTTGCATAGGCACATCTTTTTAATTTCCCAAGCACAACACATACCCTTTGCGATACCCTGTCGTAAAGGATGACTCCAAATAGGAAGGGGGGAGGCATTGTGAATGCGGACCTAATATTATGACTATTAGAGGGCAATGTTTTGTGAGATGCATTGAATTTTTGCGTTTTATTGTGATAAATGTTTGACGAAATTTAGAGTATATGCCCTCATAGTAGTGTTACAGAGGAGTATGGTGACAAAATCCATATATGAGCCCCTAGGGACATGTGTATAGTGTACATAGCATTTGGATTTCTATTTGAGTGATTTTTCTTTTGTTAAGTTTTTTTAAAGATTTTCTTTGTTTATTATTAAGAAAAAAAAAAATCCATAATCCACATGAAGAAAAGACTGACGAGAGTCCTGAGCAATACAAAGAGAAGAAGCTACAGCGAAACGATGAAACTTCACGAAGTATGTCTCAGCAGCCACTACAACAGCCGAAGAACTTGTCATAAAGCAGTGTCAACATGCAACCGACAAGTCATACAAGTCAGAGTCGAGTAGCTAAGCCACAAAATGAGTGAGGTGTTAGTCCCAAAGCTTCAAAGTAATATTCTCTGTGGTCTAAGCGTCTTAGCTATTCTAGGTACTGCTCAAGTTGGAAGAGTTGAGCATATTTACGTTGTGTCGCTCATGCTGGTATAGGTGAGCAAAAGAGTCAAAGTCTAAGTACTTAAGTCTGGTGAAGTGAAGGAGAAGGTCCAAAAGACACTCACATACTGAGACAAAAAGATATGAGTGGAGAAACTTCTACATCAAAAACCCTTCTTGGAAAGGTGGAGCTATTGAGACATCTTTTGATGTCAGATGTGCTACATTTATTCCTCGAAACACCCATCATATCCTTCTTTCACATTGCATGCTTTTGTTGACAAATTTCTCATATGCATATAGAGTGTCCCATAATCGGCACTTGCATCAGGCACTCTTTCCATGTTTCACCCAAGCACTCACCCTTCATGAACATGTACTTCACGTTCAACTGCTCAACTCCAATAAGAGCGTATACCAAAGGCATTTTTTTCCCCACCAGGTTTTTTCCCTTTGGTCATCCAGATTTTAGACCCTAATCTAAAAGACACCTATCACCATCCTCTTGTACATATTCCTTCTACATCAAAAATAAGGAAATGCTACTCAAATCAATTGACAAATGAATTGGAGCACCAATTTCAGATCATAGCATACTTCTCCTCAATGGCGAGTCGAAGAATGGCCTACAATGACAAAGCTGCAGACAACACTAACAACATGATTGCACAGAAACAAAGAAGTCACCAATGAAGAAGAGCAGACATAAAAGTAATCAGAGGATCTCAAAAGATGAATGGTTATGATGATAGATGTCCGCTCTAATGGATCATAGTTCTTGTTGTGGTTCGACAAAGATACAAGCAGTGCAACAGATGAAGCCAAAACAACAGCAAAGTGTTGACTGCTGGGTCACCAACACAACAAAATCCTTACAAAGTTGTCATTGGCTCACAAGATCAGAAAGCCAATCACTCAATTCTACAGATTGTAGAAGTTGTTTCTGAGAATCACAAATACTCCGAATTGACAGATTTGCTAGAGCAAATTATGGATGGAGCTTTCTCTATCCATGATGATAAGAGTCAAGTTAAACAACATTGGGTTCTTTTTGAATTTAGATCTGGCAGTAGACCTATATTGACAGAAACAGATGCTGCAGCTCGAAGCGTGGATGTGACAGACATCAAGTTCGTCATCAATTATGATTTTCCTGAATCATGTGAAGACTATGTACATCGGCTTGGACGAACAAGACAAGATACTGCAAAGGCTATAGCCTATACTTTCTTTCCAACAACAAAACGATAACAAAGACCACATCGCCATCGACAATTAGGTCATGTCGGGGATGACATGAACGCGGAAGGGGGGAATGTTGACCGCTGGGTCAACAACACAACATAACTCAAGTTTCGTACCAAAGTCGTATCTTTTGCGAGTTATGAAATGCTGCGGATTATGGCTATAAACGTCATTTGTAATGAGTAGTTATTCTAATTTCAGAAGCCGGGGTGCAATGGCACTTCCAGATTGTAAATACAAAGCCATTTGACCCTTTCAACCCCATTTTTGGTTAAACCTAAGGTAGCCTTAGTATATAAGGTACCTAGGTCATTTTGTAAAGGAGACTTTTATCATAATCAAAACTTAGCACTGCCGTCTACTGTGTGTGAGAGAGAAAGAGAGTGAGTGTGAGCTTCATCCTCTTGCTACGCCCTGCTCGCTCAACACATTGGAGATCCGACTGCACCATTGCTGTAGGCTCGAGGAGAGCTACGTGACAACGCCAAGCATTCCACGCGAGACGAAGCGCACACACCGACGCATCTATGAGCTATTTGTGGCCGTAAGTGTATCAAACGATGCCTGTTTTCTGCATGCTAGTAGTCTATAGAATCGTGGCGACGTAAGCTACGCATAGGTACTCATAAATTCTGTTCTGTCATCCTACGCGTTTTCCACAGATGGGTTTTGAGTGTAGAAGCTTAGGGACAGGTGTATCCTAGTGAGGGGACGGTGTTCCTTCAGTTTCGTATGATTCTGGCATGATTAGGTGAGTTACCTTCCCTATGTGTGTATGTGGCTAGGTGGTGTAGTTGAGGGTAGTGAGGTTCTTGATTGTGGTTTAGTTGGCCTTCCAGAGTGTTGTATGTGTAGGATGGTCTCAGCCTGACAAGCTTAAGAGATTTCCTCCGTGTGCCTATCGTGTCATCTGTGTCCTCGATTGACATTATGTTGATCTAGGTAGTGTTTGCATGCACTTCATGGGTGTGTGAGACTTCCCGTCCAACAATAAAGGAAGAGATTGTCTTACGGTGCGAGGTTGCGCTTGATACTCTAGTTGTCAAGTACATGATTGCAAGACAATCACTGTTAGTCTCCTTTTGGTATATGAGATCAAAACTGCTCAAAGGTAAGTACATTCCTATGGACCAAGTTTCTGCAGGTTTGGAAGATAATCCTGCTATGGATGTGGAAGTGATTGATAAAGAGCATGGCCTAATGTTGGTGGTTACAAAAAGGGAGCTATGCAATCTTCTGCAGTTGCGGCATGACATAATTGAAGAGTCAATGGACAAGGACCTATCAGATTTTTCCTTTTTCCTAGTTGGCCGTAAGCTTATGCGGCGAAGGGAAAAAGATATTTTGTGCAAAGAGTTGGATGGTCGGGTTGAAATAGTGTCAATGTAACAGAGATTCTTGTGAACCCAAGTGTATACGAATGACTTTCAATACATGAAGTTTTTTGAGCTCATTTGTCAATTGTGCCCTGTGAATATAAGTGTGCTTGAATTACATTTCTTTAGCATGTCAAATCTCTCTCTCTCTCTCTCTCTCTCTCTCTCTCTCTCAATGTTAGACAAGACAAAGACATGATAGAAGAGTCATCTTAATTCATCAGAAAGTACAAACTTTTTCGTGAACAATGGACTGAGATACAATTTCTGTAAGTATAGAATCAGAATGTCTTCAAGGTAAAAATCAAAGGAATGCCCCTCGAAAGAAGGTGGTGAGATAGTTGTTCCCGGTGGATTTAGTTCTCCCTTTTCAAGAGTATCATCAATTAGTAGTGTATTAGCTGCATCAAAGGGTACACCGATTTGGCTAAACGGTTTGTACAAAAGAGGTAAATGTGGTTTTTTAGGGTGGTAGTGGCCCTCGATGGTAACACATTTTCTTTGATCATACAAAAAGGCAAAATCTGACGTGTGAGCGCCGCATACACTGCAAACTATTGTAACTAGTGGCGACAAGTTTTGCCTTTGCATTAAAGACCATATGGCAACTCTGAAGCGCGAAAGAAGAAACTGAATAAATTCCTTGGTTCCTGGACGAAGAATCACGACTCGACAAGTTCGCATCCAAAATATTTGCAAATCCTCAAAGGGTTCTGTGTCACCGAGAGGCACGCGCATTAGCAGCAATCCATTGAGGTCCAAGATAATCAACCTCTGTAAAAGTTGACAAGTACATATAAGTAGTTAGAAGCTGAACATACTTTCCCATACTTGAATAGACATTACCGGAACAATCGTATCTACAGGTAGCAAGGGTCCATACTGGGTCTCTGTAGTGTTGTTGTCGTTGTTGCTCTCCTCTGCTTTAGCTTCATCATTCACATCTTCATCAAGGGTCTCCCCCATGGCTCTTTGTGCCTCATTTAGGCTTTCCTCCAAGGTCTTTTCCTCTGCCTCGGTTGGTCAGCTTGCATCATCCATCCTTGCTTCATCCATATTAGTTTTCTCATCCCTAGGCCTGCTTTCCTCATCCAAGGTTTCATCCATAGGCTCTTTTGGCTCCTCCACTGGCTGACTTGGCTCTTTCATTGTCTCCTCCATAAGCCCCTTTGCTTGTATACTAGCACCTTCCATATGCTCATTGACCTTTCCTCATCCTCGGCTCTTTCATCTTTGGCTGATATGACCCCCTCGGCCCATTGTGATTCCACTATATCTGATGCAGGGGTTTGTCGTGGTGGCACGTCATGTATTGTCATATCAATTGTGCGGTCGTCCAATCTGCTATCTTCAGGTTCTCTGGGGCTCAACATAGTAAGCAGGTGTTGTACTAAACTTACCCGGTATCTTTGCAAATAATCATATGTGTAGTTTTTTAAAGCACTCTGCAAAATTGAAAGACCACATGGTGAGAAGTCTTATATAAACTAAACCAAAACTGACTGAATGCATTGCCAAATGGTTACCTTAGTCATGAAAGGTTTTAATGAAAAGTAGCTTTGTAGGACATATTCTGCATGGAGAAGACATCTCCAGCCACAAGAATTTCCATCGGTTTGATTTGGGACAGGTACATCTTTGATTGGGGCCTTGTATAGTTCATACCTTCCACATAGCTTGCCATAAGCAAGCAACAACCTCTTTATACAACTGCACAAAGCAGTATCAAGATGTTAGCTTGAGGCTTCAAATTTACATGGATATCTATAAGAAACACTTTCTGATACATAACACTTACATCCTAATTTCAGGGTGGGTTCCTTTTATTGAATTGAACACCCACACTGCTGGTTGGTCAACATCAAGGCATATGAGACTCCAGTGATGGTTTTTCTCATATGGAAAGATGATGACAGTTACTTCCAGCATAGCACAGTGGAGAAACCAACTCTCAAAGGTCCTTGATGGACTATTCTTCTGTCTAATAATCACTGACATTTGTGGATCAAGAAGAAACACCTCCGTGTGGGTGTGCGGTAGGAGTTGACTTTTGATCAAGCTGCAGAGAGTATACCTGAGTTAGTAAACCTATTATCTGATTTTTCAAAGTTAGAAAGATAGTAACACTTACTTAAGACAAGCATAGATAATTGTGTATGAGATCTGAGCATCTGGATTCAACAATAAATTAATGTCCACTTTTTCCAGAGCCAGCTTTCTGGCTCCATCTACAAATGGTATCTCTACAAGCAAACCATCCTTCATTGAAAGTAGAGTTTCTTTATTGCTTGCCTCTAGGGATAGGGTCACATTGCATTCTGTTTGCCTCTGGGACTCCAGTGCTACTTTTGATTTCTCCTTAAGCTCTGCTTCCCTCATGTCCTCTTTTTGGCGAGCAACCGTCTCTGCCCTTGCCCTTGTATTCACATCATGTGTGACATCTACAACTGTGAGTTGTGGCAATAGCTCAGGGGGGTATAACAAAATTTCCCTCATTTTCTTATCCCTGCAGACATTGGGGACCAATAGTTTGTCATACCTCCACCTTATTCTTTTTAGTGTCTCACTATCTTTGTCCATTACAGTAACCCTGTGGGCATGGGCTGCTACAATGGTGATGTCACTGAAGTACTCGAGTAGGAAGTCCTCTGCTGCTTCTTGTAGAGCCATCAATGCCACCACCTTCCACCTTTTAGTGCCCCAGGTAGCTTCTTCACATATGGACCTCACCATCCTCTGAAAGGGAAGCTTTGGTATGCACAAATCTACACATTTCTGTGCCTTCCTGATTTCTTTGAAAAGTCCCATGCAGCTCTGTAACTTCTTCACCCTTGGACCTTTCAAAATTTTATTTGGTTTTCCAGGTCTCTTCTTTGGGGTTGCAGATCTGCTACTTGCCTTAGCTGCTAATCCTGGTCCCTTGCCTGCCTTCCTTGCAGTGGCCTTTGTTCTAGCCATTTCACTGTATAAAAATAGAGGAGTCTCTCTCTCTCTCTCTCTCTCTCTCTCTCTCTCTCTCTCTCTCCTTTCTATAGCCTAGCATATTTAAAGAGAGAGAGTGAGAGACTCCCATTACTAACGGCGCACGTGAAACATATTTTGACCCCAAAATACACCTCCGCGCGTCGTTAGTATAAGGGTACAGAAAGAATCTCTCTCTCTCTCTCTCTCTCTCTCTCCCGCCTTCCCCAGTCTCTACACTTTTTCTTCCTCTCTCTATAACACACACACACACATACACAGACAAACACACACACTCGTGGATACACTCCATCTCTCTCACTCATGGATGCAGAGTACTAAAGGCGCGCAAAGAGACATACAAACCGGATGTGCCTGTCTACGTGCGCCTTTAGTGTATATATATATATATATATATATATATATAGAGAGAGAGAGAGAGAGAGAGAGAGAGAGAGAGAGAGAGAGAGAGAGAGAGAGAGAGAGCGAGAGCGAGGCTGTGTGTGTGTGTTGTATTTGTGTGTATGTGTGTGTGTGTTGTATTTGTGTGTGTGTGTGTGTGTGTGTTGTATTTGTGTGTGTGTGTATGTTCTATTTGTGTCTCTGTGTGTTTGTGTGTATGTTATATTTGTGTGTGTGTGTGTGTGTGTATGTGTGTGTGTGTGCATGTTATATTTGTGTTTCTGTGTGTTTGTGTGTGTGTGTGTGTGTGTGTGTGTCTGTGTGTTGTATTTGTGTGTGTTTGTGTGTGTATGTGTGTGTTGTTTGTTAAGACAAAGCTAGATATGGAATATACTTTGCCAGAAACAGAGAGAGAAAAATAGACAAAGAAACAGAGAGAGAGAGAGAGAGAGAGAGAGAGAGAGAGAGAGAGAGAGAGAGAGGGAGAGGTAGAGGAACATATAGAGGGACATATCAGAAGCAGAGGGAGAGAGAGATAGAGAGAGAGAGTGCGAAACCTTCTAAGGATGCAGACCTGCGTTATGTCGAAGATGGGTCAAGTCAATCTTGCAGGTGCTTTCTGTTGGAGACGCAGACGACGGCTCTCTCTCTCTCTCTCTCTCTTTCTCTCACTCTCTTTGACGCGGTGTGGTTTTTCTCTCTCATCACCTTTATATGTGACGTACGAAAGTATACGGGCTCAATAATGACCGCATGTCCAGCATCATGCAACTATATTCTATTTTTAAGTAACACGTGTGGCGCCGCCGTGTGTATCTGTTATAAGTGTGATTTTGAGAGAGAGAACCATAGAAAGAGAGAGAGAGAGAGAGAGAGAGAGAGAGAGAGAGAGAGACTCATTACTGCCAGACAGTGATAGAGAGAGATAGATAGATAGATAGATTTTATTATCGTCCTCGGAGGTCAAATATGACCTATGGGACCAAAGTTACATGTGATGTAGTATGTGTATGGCTGATGAGTGACTCTCGATGCTCCAAAATTGTAGTGATGAGAGTCGCAATGGAGAGCCCACACTTTGGCTGGGAGAGAAAAGTGTGTAGGTCTAAGTTATGGCTGAAAATGTGAGAGAAACAAGTTCGGATGTGATCAAAAGCTGAGCACTCTAGTAGTGTGTGGTACTCAGACTCTCGAACTTGCAGTGAGCATAATGTGCACAATCGATTTGACTCTTCTCCATTGTCCCAATGCCCTATCTCGCATCGAAGGAAATGGGAGCTAAGCCGAATTGTTGTGATAGTGCGTATCGCGGACAAGGGAATAGGCTCAAGCATGTAAGTGTGAGTACGGTTTCCTCTCTCAGCGAAGAACATGGTTTTGTAGTTGGGGGCAATATAGGTGGTGTAATGTATGAAGCGTGACCCACCGGATTTCTCCCAAGCCGTAATACATTGGCGTTGTAGAAAAGCTTCATTCACTTGAGAGTCAATTGAAGCATCATGTAGCAAGTGTAATGCATCCCATCTCCCAAACCACTTCTTTATGTCTTGCATCCATCCCGTGCTCAAGATCTTGCTTTTATGCATCTTTTGAACTTTTTTTCTTGCTTCCCATGCAATTGTAGGAAGTCGATGTGAGGGGTTTTGACGCATCTTTATCATGTACTCCACAACCCTTTCCATGCCCATAACCTCAATTGGAAGAGATCCCGACTCAAGAAGTAGGAGCATATATGGTGTTTGTGTCTTAACTTGGAGAAAGTTTGTAAGAAAACGCTTTTGGACATTCTCAAACTCTTTCCAAGTAGACTTTGAGATGCTCCCGCCCCACACTTCAACTCCATAAAGAAGAACCGGTGTCACCAATGCATCAAAAAGATACTTCTTGAGAACCCAACACTTGATGTTTCCCGCATTACACGTGTTCTCAAATGCATAATATGCTCTCTTTCCCGCTTCCAAACGACGCATAGCACATTCATGCCACTTGTGATTGGATGGAACCTCAAGGCCAAGGTACTTAAAGCTCTCAACAACTTCAAGTGTCTCGTTGTTGTACACAATGCATGGCTTCTCCTTATGGTTGGTTTTCACAAGCATAACCTTTGTTTTGGATTCATTTACATTCAGCCCACTATGCAAGCAAAAGTTCTCAAGGACAACCATAAGCTTTTGTGCATCTTCTAAAGTATGTGCTAGAAGCACTACATCATCCGCATACAACAAAAGCATGATTACCGCATTGCAAATAGTGACCTCTTCAATGCCTTCTTCTTGTATAAAGTCAAGTACCATTTGTTCCAATTGATCGATGCATAGACCAAAAAGAGTTGGTGACAATGGACATCCTTGTTTAACCCCAATAGTGCTTACAAAAATTTCTGAAATTTCTCTTCCCATGCGCAATTGACAAATCACCTTCTCATAGATTCGAGAAACCGCAAGCATAAACTCACTTGGCACTTGGAGTTCTTCCATCCTTCTCCACAAATTGTTACGTGGAATCATATCAAAGGCTTTTTTAAAGTCCACAAAACAACAATACAATCGCTTGCCTTTCAACCGAATTTCCTCCATGAGAACACGAAGAGTGACAAGATGATCAATGGTGCTATGGCATCGACGAAAACCCGCTTGTCCCTTTGCGCGCTTGTCATTCTCTTCAGCCCAATCACTCAATTTCATCTCCATTATGCACCCAAACAACTTTGCCATAAGAGACCCAATCATTATAGTCCGGTAGTTGCTTACATTCTTTACATCCCCTCCTTTATGCAAAGGCTTAACCCAATTAGTACTCCAATCATAAGGCATACCATGTTGAAGTGCAAGGTTGAACATATCACACATCCACTCATGGGTAAAATCTCCCGTCCATTTGATCATCTCCGGCTTGATACCTTGAAGATCTCCCGCTTTGCGAGTGGCCAACTTTTCAAGCCCACCGCATACATCCTCAAGAGTAAAAAAAGACGGCATACATGGGAGTGAACCATAAAATGGCATTTTTTCAGTATTTGCTTGCTCATATAATTGCCTAAAATGTGTGTATATATCCACTAGACTCAAGTTACCAAAATTCTCAACCCGCTTGCCTCTCAAGTTTCTCCAAAATCTTCCACCTGCATGTGCCTTTTCTTGGACTTGAAATTCTTGTTGCTTTTCTTCCCATCTTCTTCTCTTCTTTTGAATCAATGCCTTGTATGTATGCAAATGACTTTGATAGTTGTCTTTGTCCATAGTTGCATCAAGCTTTATTTAGGACTTTCGAGCATCTTGACATTCTTTATCAAACCATCTTTTGCGTGATCTATCTTTGTTGATACCATGGAGATGCTTTATGGCAAAGCATTCTTCCGCACAAGAACAAATAGCTTTCTTGAAAGCTTCCCATTTAGTTTCCAATGGTGCATCACATTGAAGCTTTTTCATCCATAATTTTTGCTCAACCATTTCAATGTACATTGGTGCCCGTTTGAAATCCATACATAGTGATAACTTCTCTTTCCTTTGGCTGAGATTATCATGCTTAGTTGCTTCTCCACATGAAAGGTCAATACATAAGGTGCGATGGTCGGATTCTGGGGTCCATTGACCAAACATAAAACTCTTTATGCGATACATGATGGCTTCAGAGAGTAGCATATAGTCAATCACACTATCCCCATTATGTCTCCTACATGTAAATCCATTGGTTCCACTCCACAAAGATACACCATTGGCAATGAGCATAGCCGTGCTATTACACATGTGTAAAAGTAACTTTCCATAGTGATCCGGCTCTTTCTCATCCATTGAAGTACAATCATACAAGTGAACTTCCTCCAACTCCCTTGAAATAAAGCTTGAGATTCTTTGACCACATCAATGACTTTGATAGTTGTCTTTGTCCATAGTTGCATCAAGCTTTATTTAGCATATCAAATTGTTGAGTATCATGTTGCAATGTTTTTGTGCGAGCATTCATATCCCCAAATACAATAACATCACCTTCACCTTTGAAATAAGCAATGTCCTCTTCCAAATCAGAAAATGGTTGATCTCTATCCATGCAAGCATAAAAGGGAGAATCATGATGAGGAATGTAGCAACCAGCTACAAAAATGGGTGCTCTTTTTGGTGTCATAATTTTCAGCCATACATAACGTTTGTACTTGTCATCTTTCACAATTGATACAAAATCTTCCAATCCTTTCTTAACCATACATGCTAACCCTCCTTGTCCTCTTCGTTGCTTGAGATTCTTTGACCACATCAATGAATGTACATTGTAATCCTCCAAGCCGTTAATCCTTTGTGTATCATGCTCCCAAGTTTCAACAAGAAGTACAACATCGGCTTTGCTTGTTAGTTCATCAATGCCAACCCCCGCATTCCATGGGTATCCATTACAATTCCAAAAGCATATTTTCAATTGTAACTCGGTCTCATAGGTCATGCATCCCTATTTGCTTGAGTGACTTGCCTCCTCCTTGGGCACATTTTCTTCATGAGAGATCTCCTTGTTTTTATTCTTATTTTCCTCATATTCCTTGCGACGCATATTTTGTTGCTTAATAGTGCGGTCTTCACATACAAAACATTTTGTATCCCTCAAATAGATCCAACTATTATCAAGGATAATATTTCGCTTGGTCTCATCCGGCATGGTGCATACAATTGGCCGTTCTCCCGAGCGAGGAGCTCCTTGATTCCCCACTCTATGTGCTCTATAGACCATGACTCCGGACATGCCAAAGTGGGTTTTGAAGAAATCTTCAATAACAATGGCAAGAGAAGGAGGTGTCTCTAACTTCTCTTCGGGAATTCCACGAATAACAATGTTCTTGGAACGTCGCTCCCGTTCCTTCAACTCCTCCACATCCACATTCTCAACATTCTTTGTTTGAGCCATATCTTGCATGAGTGAGGAATTAGAAGCCACATTGCTACCACATACATCAACCCAAGACTTGTTTGTGCATACATTTTTCATGTCGCATACATCCTGGCTCATAATGTTGAATTTATCCTCTTTCAATACATGGTCATGCTCTACTTTGCTCATCCGCTCCTTCAAAGCATTCAAGTCCACAAGAGAGCGTTTACATTCCTTGACTTCCTCTTCAAGATGAATCAAACGTGTTGTTTGCATCTCAAGTGTCCTCTTGAGATTCTCATTCTCAACCACAAGTACCCTCAGTGTGCCATTCTCCATTGCAAGTGCTCGTAAGTCTTCGCCTTGTTTGTTTACGGTCTCTTGCAATGATACCAAGTACGCCATGATCATGGTTTCCGATGTCGTTGGTTGGGTGGTTGTGTTGCTATCTCCACACTTAGGAGATTTTGGATCATTTTCCACAATGGTTTTGGACCTTGTTGAAGAAGAAGAACCCTTGCGAGTGCCGGAAGACATTGTATGTAAAATAGGAGATGAGAATCAATTTTGTTGAACCTGTTCACTTCGGAAATGCTGCTACAGAAACGCCTTCCATAACTCTGAAAATTTATGTCTTTACATCAATGCGTAGAGGACTTTGTGCTCTTCGATTGAGACTATAGATCACCCAAATCGGAGTTCGGATGAAGAAGTTATGAAGAAGGAGAGAGAGAGAGAGAGAGAGAGAGAGAGAGAGAGAGAGAGAGAGAGAGAGAGAGATTGTCAGAGAAAAAGCAATGGAGGAGACACCTCCGATGGAGTTTCTGCAAACTCCACCAAGAAAAGGTGATCTCTCACTCTGTCTCTCTGTATTTCCAACAGTTGGTAGGTAGAAAATTGTGTCTGTGTGTGTGTGGTGTGGAAACAAAGAAAAACCTATACTATTGTTCAACACACACACACACACACATACACAGACCTCAACACATACTTACATAGACAGACACACACACACACATAGACTCTCTCTCTCTCTCTCTCTCTCTCTCTGTGTGTGTGTGTGTGTGTGTGTGTGTGTGTGTGTGTGTGTCCCCGTGTACTAACGGCGTGCAGAGCCAACCAAACACTATGGCTGCAGCTCTCTCCGTGCGCCTATAGTACCTTCATGACACCTGCCATCTCTCTCTCTCTCTCTCTCTCTCTCTCTCTCAATTGTACTCAAGACACGCGTAGAGAGTTGCAAAGAGTATGCTTTTGTCTATGCGCGCCTTTAGTACAAAGAGACACATACACACACGCACACACACAGAGAGAGAGAGAGAGAGAGAGAGAGAGAGAGAGAGAGAGAGAGAGAGAGAGAGAGAGAGAGAGAGAGAGACTTGTCATGTTTCCTGATGAATAGGATTAAGGTCCAGTAGGCAAAAGAGGCTGAAACCAGACCCAGAGCTTGTGCCAGGATTTCAGCCTTTGCAGGCTCAGTTGCTTAATGTTTCTGCCAAAAGAACTGTTGACTTTTGTCAGGACATATCTGAAGAAGAGTCAATTGGTGAAGATCAGTGAGAGAGGTCACCAGGCCAAGAGGATCCCTCACCCTACAAGGGTCCCTCACTCTCTACAGTACTTGTCAAGAAAAATACAAGAAAGAGGAATATAGACTTCTCAGATGATACAGATGTCCCAGAAAGCAATCCCTGTGCAAGTAAAGGTAAAGCCAAAGAGGATGTGTCTTCTCTGGAAGACCCAGCTGCAAGTGATGAGAGGCTGTTTGATTTTGCAGCATTTGGTGGTGCTGGGGACAAATATGATCTAGTTCATTCTACGTTTAACCCAAAATTTGACATTGAAGACCTGTTAGCTCAGCACAGTGAATTCTTGCAGTCCTACAAAGATACATTTGAAGTGATGGTGCAAGTAGGGAGGGTTGTTCTGCCCAGTATGACTGTTGTGCATTTAAATGAATATGGTGGAAAGGGACAAGGACTGAATAAGTATAGGGAATTACCACCTGCTTGCCGACATTCAGCCTGCCCTTTGCACCAAAAAGAGTGCAAACTTATTCAGGAATCCTTTGGCTTTATGATTTACCTGAACAGCCTGTTTGGATTCCTCATGCAGAATCCTGATGAGGTGTTAAAGGAGCAGGATGCAGCACCAGATGAAGAATTCGAGGAGACAACACATATACAAGAAGTCGAGGAGGTTGAAGATACAGTTGACCTTGAGGTTGAGGCAATTGAAGTACAAAGAAGTAAGATGCTCTCTGTGAAAACCACAGAAATCAAACTACCTCTGGATGTCAGTAACTTCACTGAGAAGCATGCTCAGATGATGCTGCCTGTTGTGCCTGACTTCAAGATTGGAGACAGGACCTATATCTTTTTACATGATGTGCAAAGCATCTTTTATTTAAGGGAGGACTTCTCCCTGGCTATCATTTCCAGAGTCCAAGAGGATAGGAGTGGATTTGTTTGAGAGGATAGTAGTGATGATGAGGCAATGGAAACATCCAGCAATCCAATCGAATGCCTCAGAAGATTCTTTGAGAAAGCTGAAAAATACAAGGAGACACTACCTGATGAAGCCACCTTCCAAGCAGTAAGACAAAGCCTAAGACCATCAACAAGTAACAAAGAAGTGGAGGATTGGTTTAACCATTCAGGTCAGGGGTCAACTACATCTGTAGACCTATGGTAGGAAAACCTCTTTCTGCAGGATGAGAGCTTCATGGTAACTCTGTGTGTGTGTGTGTGTGTGTGTGTGTGTGTGTGTGTGTGTGTGTGTGTGACTTAGTGAGACATGATATGTGCAGTCTTGGATTGCTGACAACGATGACTTCCTTTGGCGACGGACTCAAGAGTATCGTGGAAGGGACGCGGCCCTAGCGCAGTACCTTTCAAAGCCTTGCGAGTCGCCGATAGTAGTTTTTCACAATTCCATGTCACAAGAGGGTTCAATAGAAACTTACACATTAAAGACACTATCACGCTTCTTGGGTGGACCCGGGCTGCCCAAAAGTGCAGATAAAGTCATTCTTGTGGACAAAGTGTTTGCTAGAGATTGTTTTGGTTACTGCCCGGGCTATACAGGTGGTCGGACAGCATATTACTACACTTACACAGCAATGGCACTAGCTCTTGGTAGACAAGACCTAGATGAACTTTTAGAGTATGGCAAACATCTCATGATTCGTTACAAGGGTGATGTGCCAAAAAACCAAAATTGAACCTTCAAAATCTTGATACACTTCAAGTAGCAATTGTATAAGATCATGTATTACAGAAATTTTGTACAATGTCATCCACTCAGAGTATCTTTCTCCACTTGTGGTTCACATACACCATTGTCTCTCTCCACCTTCATTGACTTTCACGAGCACCGGAGTTGTTGTATGCCATTGATCTTTTAACTTTTTGTTGTTGTAAATGCCTGATGGCTTGTGCTGTTTCTGAAGAGGCCAAGACTTCTTTTGCCTGCATTCGATGAATGATTCTACGATAGAACCATTCAAATAGTTCTCTCAAACTGTTAGCCTTGATTCGAGAGCCACCATGTCGTGTGTGCCTGAAATAAGCATTTCTCGCCATGTAATGAGACTTTTCCATCCCTTGGGTATTCCATATTGCCGGGTTCCCATACTTTTGTATAAAATATGGTAAATGATTGAAGATGATGTGCTGGATATGAAAACAGATTAGTTACAATGTTTTACACTCACATAGTTGCACATAAAAGAGAATCAAATACACGATAATACCATGTAGTGAGTAATCTGGGTGTCTGTCCATGCTGTCTTGAATGATTTTTTGAGAAGGTTGAGATTCTCCTTGAACTTGTTCATATCACCTTGTGACCAGTCATCTTTGTCGCAAATCAAAAATAGGATGTCTATTGATCGCCAAACCTCAGCCTTCGCGTTACGAGTAGTTGGTTCTTGGTCTTTGACTGCAATATGTAGCTTTTTTCAGCTCTGATACTCTACCTTGTTAACATAAGATGTGTTATATATTTTTCCATGTTTTTTTAGCTTCGGATCTCGTGTACCTTGGGGTTTAGATAAAAAACCTCCGTGCCTTCAGCCCACCGATGGATGGTTTGCATGGGACATCCTTCTCAGCAGTTGATCTCTTTTCATCTCGCTGGATTTTCATATCCGATAGTACCAATTCTAATCACTGCAGGGCTACTTGTCGCTCTGCTGAGTTCTTAATTTTCCAAGCAAACCCGATATATAAGTAGACCAATTTCTCCACAATTCTACAAAGGGCATGCATTGTACATATGTGGACATTCATAAGTGGTATTTTCAAAACCGGTCGAAAAGCAGGGTCCTCAATGTGACGTGTTGGAGCTTTTCTCCACCACTTTGGGTCCATGACCTTTGCAGGCTCCATGCAGAACAAACACGACGACTTTGCCATTGCACCCATTCCACAATTATACATGCACTTTAATGTTTTGAGGTCACCTGCAAGATGCCACTGAACCTGAAAGTCTCCCCTTCCATCTAGACGTAGTACCTCTCCCTGGTTAGTTTGTCGATCAATCACCTCCGGAATATTAGTTCGATGGAACACCCAATATAGAATCTCATGATCTTCTTTCTTTACCTGCAACACAAAATAAATGAGACTTGAGTAGATGTGAACATTTGAGCTTACTTGAGAATCTCGCTTAACTCAAACGCACCAAGCCACCATATGTTAGATTCTGATTGGACACTAAAATACAAAGGATCATCACTGGGACACTTTGAGAGGGATCTATTCATTAAAGTAATAGTAACACGCTCTAGCTTTTTCTCTTTAACAAGCTCACACTCATCCAGTTTTAACACAAAATGTAATACCCCTCGTGACTCTTCAAATGTGATGTTGTAAAAATCCACCATTCTCTTCTGTAACATCTGCGGGTCCATAAAAATATTATTGAACTCATCATATGCCATGTTTGCTCCATGGCCACTGTAAGTTGCTTTAATATGAAAGGGCTGTCCAACATAGTCTCCCTGTGCCTCGTTAAGTTGAAGCCTCTCTTTCCAAACACTTGAGGCTGATGGTAAAAGTTTGGATTTTATACCCTTCTTAACAAAGATGGATGAGACAGATTTTTGTATAGCCGAATATCCTCTTTTTCTTACACCAAGTGAATCAATTGTGCCTTGTATCTCTTTTGCAGGCACTGACTTCTCTGAAATAAAGCGGTCCACTACATTTCGTTGTAGGACCTTAAACTTCTTGTCATGTACTATATCTGCTGCCAGGCTTCTACTTATAAGTAGCTTCAATCTCTTTCCTATATTGGCTTTGGGGTCAATGTTTTCCTTGTCAGGATAGATTGAATCTCTACATGAAGACAATGCATAAGTAAATAACATAAAATTTACTTCACTACTAACACTATTTAAGCACATGAAAACAATGCATAACAAGAAAAAACAAAAAGATTACTTAACTAAGACAATGTAGCCAACCAAGAAGCATCACCTTAATGCTCATATTCTTTTCTTGAGACCTCCGGATGCAACCTGCAATGTTTCAAGATTGCGCAATTTCTTATTTCGGATACGACCACCCAAGATGGTGTCCTTCATTTGACAGCTTCGTACCTTTCCTTTCAGTTCTTGTACCTCTGTTTTGTGTTGCAAAATGGTAACCTGATCCGTAGAATGTAAATGTGAAAGACGAACAATCTCACATTGTTGAGCTTGGAGAATGCCCTTATAAGTTTCAGCTTCTCTTGTTAGAGATTTACAATAACCCAGAAGGCCCTTTTCTCCATCACCAGCAAAGGTCAATAAGCTTGTAGGATTGACAAACGGTGGAGACGCATTAGTCATTGGATTCTTAGGGTAGAGAGAGCCTCTCATCCAGACATCTATGTATTTAGCTCCCTCAGCTCTGAGCGTGTCTATGGAAGCGGGAGGTATATGTGTGTTTGTTTTACTACGCTTAATCAATGGTTGGTACTCATTGTCCAAATCAATGTGAAGGTGATATTTGTCTCGTTTCTGCATAATATTTGTGCCATTTGAGGAGTGCGCCATTAGCCAAATGTGAAGGTTTAATTGAAAGTGAATAGCGGCTGCGCCTTCATCCCTCCATGTTAGCCTCATTCCCTCAATATTGACGAGGTTCATTCAATGCAACTGAAAAGAAGATTATCCCTCAATCATTACGAACGAATGTTCAAAAGAGTAAGGAATCTACTTAAAGTACACTTTTTGAACTTTTACCATGAAAGACCCAGCTCTATTATTTGCCATTTTTTCTAGAGAGAGAGTGCAAAAAATACATTTTCTTAGAAGGCCCTCCGAATGACCTCCGAAATTTCCCAATGCACCCACCTTGTTGCATCAACTTCATGATGCACCACAATGCCTTTTGTGTGTTAACTCAATGGCTTTAATACTTAAAAAAAAGAAGTATGTTACAAAAGGATTTTACCCTTAATAGAGATCCCACCTTCTTGCTTCACTCACACCCACCTTGTTGCATCAGCTTCACGATGCACCACAATACCTTTTGTGTGTTAAGTATGGAGCCTGATTTACCCCTTGTAATTTTCTGTATTGAAAACACACATTTGTAAGGCCCCCATTATGAGGAGAAGCCATCATGCGTGAAGAAAAATCACTCACCAAAAACCAAAATTTTCATGGCGGCCAATCTCAAGCTTTGCCGAAATATTCATTTTTGTCGAACTATTATGGTTGGACGATGGCAAAAAGTGGTCAAAAAATGGCCAGTCATGAGTTGGCTGGTGGTCGAAAGTCAATGGCCGATGGGCGGTGACCAAATTCAATGGCTGGTGGCCAATTTCAAGATGGATTTTTCTTCTCAATGGCGGCCCATATGGGCGCATTGGAGAGTCTAAGTCAGACTTGTCAACACAAGGGCGGCTACACACGGTTGCCTCTCATGAGATAGGACATCCCTTTTGGTCTATAAAAGGAGGCCTCTTCTACACACAAAAAGGGACTGTGGTGCATTGTGAAGAGTATGTGAGGTGGTGAGAGTGAAGCAAGGAGGGAGCTCCAAACGGGTATAATCCCTTTGTGATCTACTTCTTGTTTTGAAATACTAAAGCCATTGAGTGGCTGCTTTATTGTGGATGTAGCCCTCATTGGGTGAATCACGTATATCATGTGTGCTCTTTCTCTTTATACTCTACTCTATAATCTCTCTCGTGTGAAAATTATCTCTCTCCATTAGGTAAACTTCTCAATTATCTACTTAGCTATGTCATATTTCCTAACATTGTGTGTAGAAGAGGCCTCCTTTTATAGGCCAAAAGGGTTTCCCTCTCTCATGAGAGGCTACCATGTGTAGCCGCCCTTGTGTAGACAAGTCCAAGTTCTCCCATGCACCCATGTGTGGCCGCCCTTGAGAAAAAAATTCCACCTAAAATTGGCAATTGGCCCAAGACTTCCACCCACCGACCATTGACTTTTGGCCATTGGCCAAACTGACCAACCAATCATCCATTTTCTGATCACTTTTTGGTTGCCACTAGGCCATAATATTAAAAAAAAAAGGAAATATTTAAATCATTTCAAAGCACTCCAATTCATAATCCATCACTTTCTATATACGATGCATGTGATTTGGAGAAAATCTTCGAGGATATATGGGTGAACGCAAGTTAACGTGTCGCGCTTTTTGTGCTAGTTAACATATGCCAACAAGCACATCTTGTAAGCATAACACATGGATAGGACAGTCATGTTTTTTCAAGTGTGTGGGCCACCATCATGAACTATACAAAGTGTAATACTTGGACTTCAAAAAAATGAATCGTAATATTTTTAAAATCTCTTAACAGTTAATTTCAGTCTCGTTACGTTCAGGTAGTGGTGTAGTCATGACGCATGGAGGGAAGCACAGAGCAGGGGCCACATGTCAGAGAGAGGGAGGAAATCAATTGCGAGCTGCAAGCAGGGCTGCAGTCAGAGGCCAGCAGTCAACCCAACTGGAGGATAGCTCACCACTAGAGCCAGCCACATCCGACAACAATCTTGATAGTACTCCAACGAGAAGGAAGTCAAGGGGCAAAGGTTCTGTTGTTTCTCCTCCGCCCTGCAAAAGATTGAGTGCTTCTAATTCCCAAGGATCCTCAATGTCAAAGTACATGCATGCAAGGAAGGGGAAGGAGGACTCAAGTACTCTCTCTCTCTCTCTCTCTCTCTCTCTCTCTCTCTCTCTCTCTCTCTCTCTCTCTCTCTCTCTCTCTTCAATGAGGGGGCCACATTTGGAAGTTGTAAATCAAGCAAAGAATGACACATTTCTCCAGCATGCCCCAACTACTAATCTGTTAGTGAATCCTCTCACCTATGAGAAGATTGTGTTGCTAAGCATATGCTGCAATAAACACAGAGGACTATGCATTCAGCTTATATGCTTGTTTTTGTAGTAGCTCCTGGTTGCAATCTACTTGTGGATTCTCTCACATTGATCAAGTGCTTGTGCATTGCCTTAGGCATTCAAGGTGCATGCTTAGATGATTGCATCTAAGGAGAGCCTGTGCAATTGCCTGTGTAGAAATTACTTGATAGCCCTATTCTAGTGGGGTTTTGTAAGGTTTTAATCTTATAATCCCGTGCGGTGTGGAGGCTAATGGAAAGCTCCCAAGCTAAACATCCCACTCCAGGAAAAGTTTTGTGTAACAGTAGAAGAGTTTAATGTTGTCCATGGCCTCCCCATGGATGTTGATGACCCAAATTGGTGAAGTGGGAGCAGATTACAGATTTGGAGTGGTTCAGTGTATTCAGAGAGGCGAAGGATCGCAACAAATATCGCTTTAAATCTAGTAGAATTTGTAGCGACATGTACGACCAAGTACTTCAGCTGCACTGTAGGGTGTACTAGAAGCCCCCCACCAACATGGAAATTAATTCGGCTTTTGCGAAGGTTTTTGTAAAACAATCCAGTCCACTGGATCAATCATGCAGTTCAATTGGGTTGAGTTTGTTGTCCAGCATTTGCAGGACCTTCGAGAAAAAGAATACTACGATGTTGAAAAGTGGGGGTGCGTAATACCCACCCCTCAAGTCAAAAAACAAGGGAGGGCTCCACGAAAACAAAGGACGATTGCACTGGCCAAGTAGCTTTGGACGTTGTTTCTGCTACCAGGGCAACACCCCTCTCAATTAACAGCTCTCACAAAGTGATATCAAGCCTGTCATATTTTGGGCTCTCTGATTTGCAGCACATCATGAGTGCAAATGACCATCTTAGAAATTGACTACAGGATGCTAAACAACAGCTCAAGAATGCGGGTGAGGAGCTTGAAGCTGTGAGGGTTTCTGAAAGCAACTCATGATATGGTCAGCATTGTAGTACTTGCTATGAGACATAAGCTTCATGATGCTCATAATGAATTGCGGTGTTTAGGCCTCACTGACAATGTGGATGCAAGAGAGAAATAGAGCTCAAGGTAAAGATCGAGATACTGAAGGAGACACTAGATGGTTTGGGGTTTCCTCACAGTGAGGACACCCCCATTGCTATTGATAATGACATAACCTATCTTCATGTAAGCGCCGATGGTTTTTGTGATCAAACCTTATGTTTTGAATATGTGCACAACTATCCTATGTACTTATCATGCCTTTGTTTTAATTTTTTTGTAGATTAATGTGGAGGTGCAGGAAGCAAAAGTGCACGCTTGCGATAGTCAATTGTAGTTTCTCATGCAGATAAGTAGGATGATACAAGGCTCCTTCATCCCCACTGCTCTATGCAAGATAACTATGGACACTTTTACAGAGTGTATAGGAGGGGTACGCGGTAGGACAACAAGCAACGTGTGTACTGGCTATGGTCTACCACTAGAAGTACACGTAATCAGAGTAATGGTCAAAATGCCATGTGAGCATACCTATCACCTAATCTTCTTTGTTCTGCATGCTCCCTGGGGACCGAATGTAGAGCTTCCACCTGCCAGCAAAGGATACCAATTGAATGGTGTGGCAAGGTCACAGGGCAAGGACCTCCAATCACATAGAGTTTTGGTAAGATAATATTAAGGAACAGTTATTCAGCCTTGATTCCTACACTAGCTGTGTGTATGCTAGTTAGCATAGAAGGTACGCTAGTTAGCTTAGTGGGTATGGTGTCTAGCATATTGTGTATGGTAGTTGTCAAACCTAGTTATGCTAATTAGCATAGAAGGTATTCTAGTTAGCTTAGTGGGTATGGTGTCTGGCATATTGTGTATGGTAGTTGTCAAACCAAGTTACGCTAGTTAGCATACTATGAGATATAGCTAGCATACATCGTCATGGTGGTAAGCATATTGTGTATGCTAGTTAGCACAGATAGTTATCCTAGCTAACATATTGTGAATACTAGTTGGCATTTTTTTGTATGCTAGTTAGCATACTGTGTATGCTAATAAGCATACATTCTATGCTAGTTAACAAACTATGCATGCTAACTAGCATAAAGAGTTTCCCAGTTAGACACAAAGTATGCTAATCGGCATGTTAAATAAGCTAATTAGTGCACAGTGTGCTAACTAGCAAACAAGGTATGCCAATTAGCATACCCTGTATGTTAGTTAGCACACTGTGTGCGCTAACTAACATACAGGGTATGATAATTAGCATATTTAATATGTTAATTAGCATACTTTTTATGCTAATTAGAACACTGTATGATGGCTAGCATGCAAGTATGCTAATCAGGAAAAAGGTATGCTAATTAGCATGCATAAGCATACCTTTTCTTATAGCTATAATACTTGCATGCTAGCCATCATACACAATGTTCTAATTAGCATAAAAGGTATGCTAATTACCATATTATATATGCAAATTAGCATACCTTGTTAGCTAGTTAGCACACATGGCTAAATACAATGTTCTAATTAGCATAAAAAGTATAGTAATTAGCATATTGTATATGCTAATTAGCATACCTTGTTAGCCATTTGTGCTAACTAGGTAACAAGGTATGCTAATTAGAACATTTTGTATGATGGCTAGCATGCAAGTATGATAACTATAAAAAAAAGGTATGATAATTAGCATACTCACTATGCTAACTAGCATACCTTGTATGATAGCTAGCATTTGGTGCATGCTAACAAGCATTCAAACTTTATTTAGCATACCTTCTTTGCTAGCTAGCATAATGAGTATGCTTGTTAGCATACATTCTCTGTTAGTTAGCATACACGCTATATTCACACTTCCTTGTTAGCATATTTTGTATGATAGTTAGCATATTGATCATGGTGGTTAGCACACTTTGTATACTAGTTAGCATAGTTAGCATAGACAATATGAATGTTTACAGGATATAGATGCCTACCATACATGGAATGCTACTTGTCACACTATGCATACAAGCAATCATAATGGTATCGATGAAAATTAATGGGTGAATGGAATACACACGTATCAATGATGCGGGACGCTAACCTGACAAGACATCTATCAATCAAAGGAGGTAGAGAAGCTTTGTAATGATGAATCTGATGAGATGGATTGATAGAATGAAAGCGCAGATGTAATACCACAACATGCTATAGTGTACGAGGCTACTGCAGATGGTAAAGAAACAAATGATGATGATGAAGATTTTATCATGACTACTCATCCCAAACCCAAGCCCCCTACAAATGATCAAACAAGCATCTCAGAGGAAACAGTTAAGAGTGTGCAAGAGGAAGGTAGGAGTGCTTAAGAGGAAGGTTTTAGGATTGACAGTGGGCTGACTGCGCAAGACACTGGCAATGACACCCCCCTACAGGGTATTGTAAAAAAAGTGAAATTAAAGAGAAAAGGTGGCTTGGAACAGATTCTGGAAGAGCTTGGGGACGAGAAATGTGCTACCCCTCTGAGCACTCTGGATGACATAAATGAACGCAACAGAGGTGAAAAGAGAGCCATTTGCTCACCTGATTCCAAGAAATTATGATGAATATGTTCCCTATTATATCTAAGTTATGTAGTGTTAGCAAGATCCACACCCTGTGGCATGTATCCCAGGCTCTAGATATTTATGATAGAAAAACTCTTTTCAATATTATTTTATTGTGCAACAGTTCAATAGTTTCTGCTTTTCCTTTATGATGTCTTTATTTGATACCATTTCCGTGTCACAGGGCAAGAGAAATTGCAGCTAGCTGCCCTGCATTATTTGAATTATGTCATTGCATGCAAAACCATACAAAAGCAGTGTATTGTCAAGGCTAGACAGCTACAAAAAGAAAAAGCCGAGATTGAAAAGCGTATGGATAGCTATCTTAAACGCTTAACGAAAATAAATGAGTACTTTAGTTATGTTCATCCCTCGGGGGAAGTTATTTTTCCTAAGTGGTATGCACTGCCAGACCCAATATGCATGCCAAAGCCATTGCCATACGAGGGGCGCGCTTTGGTTCTTGATCTAAATGGCCTGCTTGTTCAAGTTGTAGAGCCAAGGCACAGTGACATTCCCCCTAAACATGCAAGGGAAATGATAAAGTACAATGAACAAGATAGGAGGTTGGTACTTTGCTGCAAAGATAGCCACAAATTTTTGGATTGGTGCCTCCGTTTTTTCCATGTGTATGTATGGAGCACCAGCATGGCACCTAAAGTGAATGCAATATTAGAAACAGTATTCAAAGAGCAGCGGGATAAGCTGAGAGGTGTCTTTACACAGAGTCATTGTAGTGTCCAGCCTCGACAGATAAATAATAAGCCTGTATTCTTGAAGGATTTGAGATTGTTTTGGAAGGACTACAACTTTGGGCCCCAAAACAGTCTAATTATTGACGATAGTATGTACAAAGTGTGCCAGAACCCTGAAAGAAGTTAGCTTGTTACTCCTAAGATAGAGGACCAAACCAAAGAACAGTGGAAAAACTTCCTGATAGATACTTTGAGTGGCTGGCTGTTCCTATGGCTGCAATCAAAGGATTGTGTAGCGAATACAGCTGAAAAAGCGTTTGATACTGCCCCAGATTTTTTTCACTTCAAGTGATCACAAAGCTGGAATCAGAAATGCACCGGTGCAACGTGGCCCAACGTAATGAAGCCATGCATAGGAGACAAAGGGAGGCTGATGAAGAAGCTGAAAGACATAAGAGAGAGAGAGAGGCTACAAAGGGAAAAATTAGAGAAGCAACAGCAAGAAGAAGAAGAAAGAGAGTTGCAAGAACCAAAAGCTCAGCAAGAAGAAGAAAGAGAGCAAGATCCAAAAGCTCACCAAACAAAGAAGCAAACAGACACTCGGCAAAAGCGAGTGTACAAGCGCACTAAACCACGATCTTATCTAGAGTAGGAGGCTCTTTGTGGTTTTGTAACATTATGAGGGAAATTTGTAAATTGCATTTTCAATGTTTGTAACTATTCCGACATTCACTCCAGATAGTAATGATCAGATCTTGTACTATTCTTGTTTTTAACACAATACTATGTGTACTATTGGTGTCTTGTAAACATTGAATTTGTATACATTCTCATTGGAAATCAGCAAAGGTATGATAATTAGCATAATGTTTATGCTAGTTAGCAGATTGTTTATGCTAACACAACCAAAACAGTATGCTAATTATCATACCATGTATGCTCACATTAGCTAATTAGAATACATTCTAATTAGCATAATGAGCATTTTTGTTTGTGCTAACTTCCACTCACAACATACCATAGTATGCTAACTAGCATATACAGTATACAGGAAGCTGCCATGTTTTCTCCTTGAAAACAACAATGGTATGCTAGGCAGAATACTGTCTATGCCAACTGGGAGTAAACAATATGCTAATTAGCATGCATGGTATGCTAATTAGCATTCCTTCAATTAGCATACTTTGGATTTTTGTTTTTGCTAACTTCCACTCAGCATAGTATGCTAATTCGCATACACAGTATATAGAAAGTTGTCATCCCTTCTTGAAACTAGCAGACACTATGCTAATTAGCATACATGATATGCTTATTGGCATACACAGTATACAGAGAGATGTTATCTCTTTTCCTTGAAACCAGCGAACCCATGCTAATTAGCATACTGTTTATGCCAATTACCTATGCTAATTAGCATACCCACATAATGCGAACTGACATAAACAGTGTGCTAATTAGCATACGCAGGATGCAGAGACCTATCATCTCTTCTCCTTAAAACCAGCAAAGGTATCCTTATTAGAATACTCTTTATGAAAAATGGCAAAAACAGTATTCTTATTAGCATATATAGTATGATAATTAGCATACCTTCAATTAGCATAATGTGCATTTTTGTTTGTGCTAACTTTCACTCACAGCATAGTATGCTAATTAGACCACACAATATACGGAAAGTTGTCATCTCTTGTCTTTAAAACCATCAAAGGTATGCCAGTTAGCATATTGTTTATGCCAATTGGCATAAACAGTATGCTAATTAGAATACACAAAGAACTGAAAGCTGCCATCTCTTCTCCTTGAAACCAGCAAAGGTATGCTAATTAGCATACACAATATACAAAAAATTGCCATCTCTTCTTCCCTAAACCAGCAAGGGTATGTCAACTAGCATAAAAAGTATGTTAATTAGCATTCCACTCACACCATAGTATATTAATCAGCATACATAGTATACAGAAAGCTTCCATCTCTTCTCCTTGACAACCAACAAAGTTATGTTAATTAGCATATTGTTTATGCTAACTAGCATATATAAGTTTATTCTAATCAGCATAAACAATATGCTAATTAGAATTAGCATACACAATATACAAGAAGTTTTCATCTCTTCTCCTTGAAAACCAGCAAAAGATATGTTGATTAGAACACTTTGTATGCTAACTAGCATTAACAGTATGCTAATTATCATACCATTTATGCTAATTAGCATACCCAGAGAACACAATGAGATAGGTTGTACAAATGATCTCTCTTAAACTGAGACCCCTCTATGATAGACACCAAAGCCATGTCTACACAAATCACACAAGAGACACAAGAGACAGAAGATACTCAAGTTTTTGATAAAACTGCATTATCTCCGAGCAAGAAGTATATTGAAGATGCAGTGATTACGACTTAAAAGATGAAAGGCATGCTATTATAGATTGCTTCATAGCTTTCTGGGTTGATTGTGTACACCTGCCATCTCCTTGGAATGTGCTCCATGGGTATTTTGATACATCGTACCAGATATGAAAGTACGTGGACGATGGGCTGCTTGTGGTCTAGCTTGAAGGTGTATGCATCCAATTGCTCCTAATACAGACCTTGCACATCATATGAGCCTCTATCAATTGCATTTCCCCACTCATCGAGGTACCCCTTCTGCACCTTATCCTTTGCTACAACACACTTGACCAGGTAGAAATCCACATCCTCGACGCTGGTCGAAGCATCTGGATTTACAACAAATGTGTCACCGGCACATAGAGCGCTACTCAACACATCATGATGACCTTTGTATGTGAAGCCATCATACGCGGCTGATTCATCTTTTTCGAATCTGACACAGACTTATCAGGTTAATGGCAGTAGAGTATGATAATCCCAAGGCTGCACATGAGCTTTATTGACGCAGCGATTCCATTTATGCATGCATCAGAGAAGCATGCCAAGGCTCTTGTTGCAAGGGTATTTGGATCTTCAGGGTTGCGGCCATGAAAAGCTTGCAGAGATAAATTTTTTGCCACAGTGGCACAATTCCACCTCCTTGTTCACTTCCCCCTCTTTAACCTCTCAAAACACACGATCACATTCCCTTTCTTTTGAAGGATAGTGTGAAGGTTCTCCCTGGTTGGCTTGGGAATAAGCAACCACATCAGTTGCACACCACAAAATAGCTCCATTAGGTTTTAGATGTTCATGGGTCAAGGTTGTTTTCACAACTACTCTTGCACCACCATGCTCTTCCTTGCCGTGCCCTGATCCAAAGAAGAACCAGCAAATCCCCATCTATGTGAGTCCACCATATCTTGCAACAAAGTAAAAAGGCCTAGCTCCCTTGAACTATGAGGCCGCACCATTAGACCACACCCAATGTTGCTTAGGAGTGACACCCTCTTGTTGTAACTAGTCATGGTGTATCATGAAGCAGTGTTGCACGAACAACATGTCATGCACCTTGTCATCTGATATGAAGAAGTGGATGGTTTTGACTACCTCCCATTCCCTACGGTAGTATGTTATGTGTACAAAAATGGTTACTTGACTAGAGTGCGGTCAATGCATTGACTGAATCTCATTTTGTTCCTTGAAGGCATAATTCTCTGCAAAATCAACAACTCACACGACGATATTGTCCAAAAACCGAAGAAGACAATCCTTGAATTGTTGTCCTTTCCATTGAGCCACATAGGTATGAGTGATAAAGAGCTCCAACTTGGTCTTCAAGAGTTGAAAAAACACCCAGCAATGCATTTCTTTGTGCAAAAGATCTTTTCTTTTGTTACTATTTCCATTATTGTCTTGAGCTTGTACATATACAAATACTTTCACATTAATACTATTACCTGGCTTTACTGTCTCCAATCAACATAATTCCAACATAGTCACTTCACATGTCAAACACTCTCCCATCAGGCATTCCCTCCTATGAAATACTGCATTTGCAAGCTTTGGATAGAGAACAGACTCCCACATATGTGTGATACCTTTGAATGTGCGATGTGAAACCAAGCAACCCTTGCTAATGTTCTCACTTGGGGCACAGATACTGAACATACAGTCACAACCTGCTCTATGCAACCCAAAAGCACGAGAGCACATGTGGTTCAATGTTTCCTTCAAAAAAGGCATTTGCACATGGTAATCGCAACAGCATGTGTATTTATCCTTCAGCCGCCTACAAAAGAATGGCTTCAACATCTCAAACATTCTCATGCCAATATTGCAATCTGGATGTTTTTCCTTGAATCTACAAATGAACTCAACCTGCAACATCCAAATGATGATCAATATTCAGAGTGCTAGCTAGGACATCCAACAATTTCATGAAAACAAATCATAGTGACAATCAACATTCTAATGTGCATGCAACAAAGTATGTTAATTAGCATAAGGAGTGTTAGATAGCATATATATTGTGTTTACCAAGTAAATCTATATGCTAGGTAGAGCACAAGGCATGCTAACTAGCACATACCATATGCTAAGTATCATACTCATTAGGACACCCATCATGTTGTTGAGCATACTAGGTGTTAACTAATAGAAATTATGTTAATTAGCATACATCTTGTGCTGACTAGTTAGCTCTGTATGCTAGGTAAAACACAAGGCATGATAACTAGCATACTCCATATGCTAACTAGAATACCCAGCCTAGCTGCTAGTTCTAACTAGCATAACCCTTGTCTTAAATAGCATACCCATCATGCTAGTGAGCATACTAGTTGTTAACTAGCATAAGTGGTGTTGACTTGTATACTTTTTGTGTTGACCAACTAACTCTGTATGCTAGGTAGAGCACAAGGCATGCTAACTAGCATACTCCATATGATAACTAGCATACCCAGCCTAGCTACTAGTTCTAACTAGCATAACCCTTGTCTTAATTAGCATACCCATCATGATAGTGAGCATACTAGTTGTTAAATAGCATAAGTGGTGTTAACTTGCATAATTTCTTTGTTGACCAACTAACTCTGTATGCTATTTAGAACACAAGGCCTGGTAACTCGCATACTCCATATGCTACCTAGCAAACTCCATGTGCTAACTAGCATACTCACTTTCTATTAGCCAATGTACTTATCATGCAATTGAGCCTACTAGGTATGTTAACTAGCATACCAGGCATGTTAATTAGCATACATATTGTGTTAACCACTAACTATGTCTACTATTTAGGACCTAAGGCATGCTAACCAGCATACACATATGCTAACTAGCACATTCCATATGGTAACTAGCAGAATTCATATGCTAGCTAGCATAGTCTATATTCTAACTATCATACTCACTATGCTAACTAGTATACGCATTAGGAAACCCATCATGCTATTGAGCATACTAGGTGCTAGCTAGCATAAATGATGTTAATTAGCATACATCTTGTGCTAACTAGATAACTTTATATGCTAGGTAGAGCACAAGGCATGCTAACTAGCATACTCCTTATGCCAACCAGCATGCATACTCCATATGCTTACTAGCATACCCAACCACTGCTAGTTCTAACTAGCATAACCCTTGTCTTAAATAGCATACCCATCATGCTAGTGAGCATACTAGGTGTTAACTAGCATAAGTGGTGTTAACTTGCATACCTTTTGTGTTGACCAACAAACTTTGTATGCTATTTAGAACTGAAGGCCTGCTAACTAGCATACTCCGTATGCTACCTAGAAAACTCCATATGCTAACTATCATAATCAATTTCTATTAGACAACGCACTTATCATGCAATTGAGCATACTAGGTATGTAACTAGCTTACTAGGTTTGTTAACTAGCATACCAGGTATGTTAATTAGCATACATATTGTGTTAACCAACTAGCTCTGTATGCTATTTAGAACCCAAGATGTGCTAACTAGCATACTCCATATGCTAACTAGCATAGTCACTATGCTAACCAACACAGTCCATATGCTAACTAGAAAAAGTCTACAGATCAGTATGCTATTGATCTGCATATACAAGTTACTAAGCACTAGAGATGCAATGCTTAAAATGCATAAGTTATGGTACAAGTATTTGATTGATCACCTGAGCCTCGTCTAGGAGGTGCACTGGGTGTTCTATGTACCTTTTCCTCCCCATCCTCTCTCAACAAACATCCTTCTTGTTTGGTGAAATGCGAGTCTCCACTTTCCAAAATATGTAGACCAATTCCTTAATTTCATATGTGATAGGGCTATGACGGTGTTTCTTGTGACATGCAACCAATGAAAACAATCGACCATCAACGTCGGGCTTCGCTGGCGTGATCTCGCCTTGTGCAAGGTGTGACGATTGACATTTAGGACCTTGGAAATTTTTGCAATAGGCATGTTTTCCTTTGAATTCAACATCATTTGAAATGCTGCATATTTCAAAAAAAACTCCTCATTGGAACCTGGCTGCTTGACGGTAGCCAATGTGCTGCGGACATTGGAGACAATTGCGGTCTGTACAGCAGCCTCCTCCTCGAAAGACTCATCTCATGGATTGCCTAAACATGCGAGCAACAAGATTCTAGATTTCCCACTTTTCTTTTGTACTAAAACCTTCAGACCTACTCTTGAAAGCTTCACAATCTTGTAGGAGATTTTCTTTTTCTCCTCATAGTTGAGGGCATGATGTTGTCACTCAAATTTCATTTGTTTCTACTCCCGTTGTTTCCTCTTTCTTACTCTCTCATACTCCCTGATTACAAAAAGAGCTGGATCTTGGGAGTTTGAATTCATTGCCTATAGTGGATTTCTTCTACTTTTTCCTGAGAACTGTAGACGTACATAATATGTTACTTACTAAAAATCACTTGAATGTATAGCTGTCAACACTTGATGTTGTAATACACAATACTATGAACAAATGCCCTCGCAAAACTATAGATGTGACCAACAAAACCAATGACTTCATTTGGAGTGGGTGGGCTACACATAAGATTTTCTTACCATGAGATTACAGTATGGCTCCATTTCCAGTATTGGAGCTAGTGGCAATAATGTTGGTTGCTGGTTCTCCATTTCTGTAGGTCTGTGTTAAAACAAGAGAAAGATCTCAGCTTTGACAACTAATCTCTTCGGTAGGATTTCCGATGCAAGGAACGAACGATATATATATATATATATATATATATATATATATATATATATATATATATAGAGAGAGAGAGAGAGAGAGAGAGAGAGAGAGACTCCCCACGTCGTCTTCAGTAACTCAAAATAGAAGCACATGAGGAGGGAAAATATATTTTTTATGGAACATTTGAAATTCAAAGGACTTGCCCATCCATTTTCAGTATATGCTAACAAGCACAAGTAACTAGCACTGTCCGGGACAACATATTCAGTGACATGTTAACATTCTTTTACCCATATCTGAGGTGCACATGCGACTACAGAGTGTTAGGAAATAGGACGTTGGTATAGCCAAAGTTGGTCAAAGCTAGGAGATGGTCTTTGCTAGGCAGAGGCAACAAGCAAGTGTAGTGCAGAAGGCTAGGGCAGGTGCCAAGGACTTGGGCAGCCAGAGGTTAGTGGAAAAGTATGCCTAAAGTGGCTTTTTAGGCCAAAAGTGTGGTGGGATGGTCCAGATGGGATGGCAGATGAAGGTGTCCGAAATGCCTAGTGCTCTAGAATGTAGTGTTCAACGTGCTCTAGAAGCCGGTCTAGACGGCTCGTCAAACGGAGCCCCGGTGTGCAAGATATTGCAGTTTAAAGCTAGAAGGTGTTGCAGATCCCCGACGGACAAGGTAGCAGGGGGCAGGTGGCCCGAGCTGAAGTGTAGTGCTTGAGTTGTGAAGCATTCTGGTCTTCTCGGATTGGGAATCGGAGCTCTGGTTAGCAAGTTATGGCCATCAGAAGATTTCTCGGGGGCCGGGTCTGAGCCCACTTGACCGCATTAGGGAATGTGCCATATGGCATTTTTTCAACCTTGCCAAGGTTCTGATGGTAGTGTACATCATGGGGAGTTAGCACAAATTGACGGCTCATCAATCGGATGCTTGGGCGGCTAGATACGACAGGATCAAGTTGGGAGTCGTGGGCAGTGAAAGGTTTGCAAATAATTTTTTCTCTTTTTTGTGGCTTTGGATAGCAGACTTAGGGGAGTAAGAATGTGGTGAGGTTTGCACGGCTCAGGGCCCGATATAGCGGAGACCTGGCATGGCTTTGCGGCTTGAAGATCCGACCCCGGGACAATAAAGGGGAGCCTCGAGAAGAAGGCCAAAAAGGAGATTTTTTTTAATTAAAATGGGAGGTTTTTGGAGGAGCTTGGAGAGCTCCAAAGGTAAGCGCCCCATGGGATGCCATGTGGAAGGAAATGAATCCCACATGGGGAAGCACAAGTATATTACCCAGAGCAGGCCTTCCTACTGGTATCACAAGCGTGGTCAAGCTCTGTGGAGCTGAGGCGATGGTTGCCGCCTCATGGGCGCTGCGTGTTGATGCGGCCGGTGGCGCGCAACCCGGTAGGGCAGAGACAGAGGAAGTTTTGGTTGACGGGGGGCGGTGCGGTGGCGCGCCCCCACCTAAGAGGAGATCGGCTACCGGCGGCGGCCAATGTGGGATAGTGACATGGCAGGTGGCTAGTCCCGCAGCCCAGCTGGGCCCAAAGCTTTTGAAACAACAAAGGGGGGCAATAGAAACCTCGCTATTGCCTCCCCCCTACATGAAAGAGGACGGTGTCGTGGCAGTGAAGTAAACCAGAGAGAAGCCCTAAGGCGGCCGAGAAATTAGGTGGCAAGGTGAGGGTCCCACGGCATGGACAGAGAGGAAAGAGAAAGGAAGAGAGGGTCCGAGGGCGGCAAGGAGCCCATTGCAAAGACCGTCCAGGCAAAGCAAAGATCCAGGCAAAGCCAAGCTGGCACATTCCAAATCATGTCCGAGCAAGGCCCAGGAGAGGCAAATCAAAAGCAACGGCAAAATGGAGGCTAGGACCAAGGCAAAGGAGGAGATGGAAAAGAAGAGAGAGAGGTAAAGAGTCAAAGTCAAGCCAATAGAGCAGTGCAAGGTTGAGCCCACAAAGGGGTAAAAAATGAAAGATTAAAAAAAAAAAAAAAAAACAAGGGGCAATAGCAACATCGCTTACCCCCCCCCCCCCCCCCCCAAGTGCAAAAGAGAGAAGAAGAGAGGAGATAGAGTAAAGCGGTTCCCTCCTTCCAAAAAATGCCAAATCAAGGTGCCAGTTGGACCAATTAAAGTGTAAATTCCCAAATTAAAGGCTTTTTGGATTCCGTTTGAAGCCTACAAAGTGGAGTTCTATAGCAAGCTAACCCCTTCGTAACTTTTTCTTGAAAATGGCCATGGTGATGGTAGTGCGAACCAGTGTACATGCTTTTTGAAGTGCAATCAAGCCACCGTTGACTCCTCTTGCTGTTGTTTCCCCTTCCCCCCTTCTCTTTCTCCTGCTTTCATGTTTCTCCTCGGTGCAGGCTATGTGGATGTGTGTGCCCCCCCGAACCGACGGTATTTTGTGTGAGAGAGTGAGATTGAGTGGCTGTGAGTATGTGTAAGGGTGGACACAGGCCATGGTAGCGGGTGTGCGTTGTGCTGTGGATTTGTGGAGTTTGTTAGCAATGGAAATTGAGCAGGCGGTGGTTTGATAGTATAAAGTGTTTCTTTGAAGGTGTTTTCCGAGAGGATAGGGGTGTTGTGGATACCCTGAGCTATAGAGAGGCCCTTGTGTTTGTGTCAGGCGTGTTCCCCCATTCCCCATCTCCATCTTCTGGTGCCCCCATGGAGGAGCACACTAATTGCTCCTAGTTAAACGAAAAGAAGCGGTTTTTTGTGTTGGAAGTCATGGCAGCTAGAGGCGATGGACCGATTTTCACAGGGCAAAGAGAGCCCTGCGAGTGGATGTCGGATTTCGAGCTGTATATGCTATCGTTGCGTATTCCGAACGAGGATAGAAAAATGAAGACTTTTCCTTTGGTGATGCACGGTAGAGCTAAAGCATGGTACGAAGCGTTAGAAGGTGAGCCGAACCACACATGGCCGGATCTACGGGCAAGGTTTCTTCACAAATTTTGCAAGGAGGCTTCCCCAGTCGAGATGGATGCAAAGTTGAAGGCGCTTAAGCAAGATGTAAGTGAAGAGTTCAATCTGTTTTTGGGTCATTTTGAAGAGTGTTGGGCAGAGCTAGCGGCAGCTATGCAGTTGGCTAATGGAGACTATTTCAAGCTAGACAAGTTCATGGCATGTCTGCACCCCAAAGTGAGAAAAGGTCAATTTTGAGAGCCCAGAGAATTACAATGGAGAGGTAGCGATTGCTCGATCAAAGAGTAGAAAGATAAAGAAGAAGATAGAGCAGGGTGTGTTAGGCTATGATACGATGGCCCTTGTTCAACCGGAGAGTCCGAGAGAGGCTATGCACAAAGAAAATCATGGAAACCGAGGTGTAATTGTTGTGCCGCAAAATTAGGTGTGTACGGTGCAAGATTTTTCCGAGCAAATGCAGGAGTTGTAGATCAGTGTCATGGATAGAGGAAAGCCAAGAGGAGCAAGGGGCAGGGCAAGGCCGCTGCCAGGTAGATGTCACAATTACGGAGAAGAGGGGCACTATGCACCCGATTGTCCTCAGCTACAGAGAGAGAGAGAGAGAGAGAGAGAGAGAGAGAGAGAGAGAGAGAGAGAGAGAGAGAGAGAGAGAGAGAGAGAGAGAGAGAGAGGAGGTATCTACCCACTGTTTCGTAGAGGTGCAGGGGAATGGCAATCCAATGTTCCAAGAGAGCAAGCAGTAGAGAATCCTGTGCAACCAGCTGCGCCAAACGGAGGTGAGGTCCAAAGAGTGAATATATCGGGGTGGATAAGCAGGATGTCAAAGTTTTGGCCAATAAGAGAGAAAGAGCTGAGAGAGAGACGGAGACAGAGTGGGAAACCAGAGCTCGCAAAGGCAAAGATAAGGTGTACGAAGGTAGAGAGAAGCCCGAACCTAGCAAAAGAAGGAGGCATCACAAAATCAAACAAGCGGATTTCCAGCTAGGGCGTGGCTATCCCGTGTACAATCTGGTGAGTGACTTTCAAAATCAGAAATCAAACATTACTTTTGGTCAGCTGTTAGCCTTAAATCCAAAATTAAGAAGGCAGTGGTCCACAAGTGTTAGCACCAGGCTACCAAGAGCTAAGGGAAACGTGCAAGCAGTGCAAAACATGGCTTTGAGGGTAGGTAGCCCCACTGATGTTCTTCTGCTTGTGGATGCGATTATAGAGAAGAGGATGCAGGTAAAAGCCTACATAGATGGTGAAGCACAAGTTTCTATTATGATGGAAGCAACCATGAAAGAGACGGGAGTCAAGGCAGTAGTCAAAGTCAAATGTGCACATGAGGATGGCTAACCATACTAAGCCTAGATGTATGGGTGTGGCTCAGGATGTAAAGGTCAAGGTGATGGGCATAGAGTGCCTAATAGACTTCTTCGTGATGAAGGCAGGGGATAATGCTTATCCAATCATTTTGGGTAGGCCATGGCTTTTGGCGATAGGAGCAAAGCAAGATTGGGAGAGCAAAGTGTTCACTTTGCCTGAGAAAGAGAGAGGAAGACAAATTGTGCTTGATTTGAAGACCAAGGAGAGCAGTTCTAGTCCTATGGCAGTTAAAGATGAGGGTGTCACGACAAGCTACGAGTACAGGACATAAACGGGTTATGATGAAGGCTATACTAGCACAGAGGAAGAGGAGAGCAAGGATGACATGCTGAAGATAGATGCAGACTTATTTGGAGTCACCATAGATGACTCCCCACCTAAAGAAGAAGGTATGGAGCCTCACACTCATGGTTTAAGCGTAGAGGAGGTTTCAAGTATGCTAAGTGAAGATTTAACCAAGGGTGAAAAGGAAGGCTATGTTCAACTGTGTGAGTCCTATCCAAACCTATTTGCAACGGAGTACAAGCATTTGTGAGGTGAAAAAGAGGTGGAGCACAAGATTGTTCTGAAGCCTAAAGCATAGAAGCTGAGGAGACTAGGGGAAATCCAAAAGGAAACCCTTTGGCAGGAGATCAATAAGCTACTTGATGCATGCATCATATTCCCTGTGAAAGAGTCAGAGTGGGTCTCGCTAGTGGTCATAACCCCTAAGAAGAATGGGAAGTGGAGAGTGTGTGTTGACTATAAGCCACTGAATGCTGCGACCAAGAGGAATCACTATCCCTTTCCATTTCAAGACGAAATCCTAAACCAAGTGGCTGGGCATGAGAGATACTCGATTATGGATGGCTTTTTCGGGTATTTTCAAATAGGGATTGCACTCAAAGACCAGTTGAAAACCGCATTCATATCTCCATGGGGCTGCTTCGCTTATCGCAAGATGCCGTTCGGATTGGTGAATGTGTATTCCACCTTCCAAGACTGGATGAATAGGGTTTTTGATCCATCCTTGGGCCGGTTTATCAGGGTCTTCATGGATGATATCGGCTGCAAAAATTCAAGATTGGAGCACCTATCAAAGCTACAATTATGCTTTCAAAGGCTTGATGAAGAAGGAGGTCAGCTGAATCCCAAGAAGTGCAAGCTAGCACAGCCTCGGGTGCAGCTGTTAGGTCATGTGGTGTTGCAAAACGGTATAAAGGACGATCCCAAAAAGTTAAAGGCATTGGTGCTGATGGAGCCGCCATCAGATGCTCACGCTTTGGTTTGTTTGTTCATAAGCTGAAGTATCTATCACGTTTCTTTTGGATGTTGTCACAATATGTGCATCCTCTACTGAGCCCTCTTCAAAAGAGGGCTCAGTAGGTGCATGGTTATGAATGGGATGGAGAAACTCAGGAGGCTTTTGATAGGGTCAAAGATATTTTGTGTCAATTGCTAATAGTATGTCCTCCCAATCAAGAGCACGACTTCTATGTGTCTATGACAATGGGCACAATTGCTATTGGAGTGATTCTACTACAAAAGGTAGGGAGAAGCTACAAGCCGATATACTTTGAGAGCAAAGTGATTAGCCCAAGAGAGGCTACCTATACCGAGGTAGAGCAATGGGTGATGGCTCTGGTCTTCGCTTGCAGGAAGTTTAAGGTGCATTTGATTGTGTGCAAGTTTTTTGTGTTGACAGCTGCCAGAGGTAGTGCTACATTTAAAGCCAGGAAGGAGGATTATGAAGTGGGTGTTGGAGCTACACGAGTTCGAGTTCAAGGTAGATCACACTAGTCAGTCTCACCTAGCAGACATTCTTGTTAGCAAGGCCGTCAATTTGTCGGCCTATCCAAGGGTGGTGCGAGATGAAGCTAAGGAGGAACCCGACTTGGAGGATGCTTTTACTATGTGGTTCAACGGAGCATATCAAAGGGTAGTACAGAAAGTAAGAGGAGGTGTGGTGATACACAACCCACACGGCAAAGCTATATTTTCGAAGGTGTATGATCTGGAGGATGTCCACACCAATAACGAGGTGGAGTATCTCACTCTACATTTGGGTCTAAAATAGTGTATAGAATTCGGCATTTCAAGGTTGGTAGTGAAGGGAGATGCGTTGCTAGTCATCGAGCAACTACTAGGCCAATGGCAGGTAAAGCGCCATTCTTTGAAGCATTGATTCTTTTCCATCAAGAAGATGCTAAGGTCTTTTGAAGAGGTCCAATTCAAGCATGTGAGAAGAGAGCAGAATCAAAAGGCAAATCAGTTAGCTACACCAAAGTACATGTGCATGTTGCAAGTTTATATGTGGCCCCAACCACTTATGTAGGTAGGGAGACTCTTAAGGAGATTGAAGGTTTTTTGAGTACAGGGAAATGTTCAGAGGGTTTGTCCAAGTTACAAAATAGAAGAGTGGTGCAAAAGGCCCACAAATTCACATTGGTAGGTGAGGACCTCATGAACTACGGGCATGATGGAGTGCTTAGAAGGGTGTTGTACAAAGAAGAAATAGGAATGGTGTTGGAGCAATGCCACAAAGAAAGTGGACATCAGGGCAAAGACCAGGTTCTGTTTTGAGTGCTTAGAGCAGGCTTTCGGTGGCCTTCCATTGTGAAGGATGTGCATTGCTAGTGCAAGACGTGCCACGAGTGTCAAACTATGGGTGAAAGATGACTGGTAGCGGAGTCACAAGGCGCCATCATCGCACAAAGTGCTTTCGAGAAGTGGGGTCTGGATGCCATAGGTCCTCTCCCAAAGTCTATAAGTGGTAAGAAGTACGTTGTGGTAGGCATTGACTACCTTACAAGGTGGGTCGAGGCCAAAGCAGTGAAGGAAGTAAATGCTAATGTGGTGGCTCAGTTTGTGTTTGATAACATCTGTTGCCGTTTTGGTGTTCCCTAGGTGTTAGTTTCTGATAGAGGTCAGGGGTTTAGAAGCAAGCTCATGAGTGCATTAGTGGAAAAGCTAAATATTCAGCATCGGTTTTCCTCGCCCTATCACCCCCAATGCAATGGTCTAGTCGCGAGTGCTAATGGGAAAATCATCAAGATGTTAACAAAGTACATGTATAAACAGGAAGCTGAGTCGGAAGCAAATCTAGAGAAGTGTTTGTGGGCGTATAGGACGTCCTATAAAGTAGCTATAAACTTCACTCCATTCGAGTTAGTCTATGGTAAGGAGGTTGTGTCGCCGGTGCATGCGTAGTTAGGTGCTTTGAAGGGTATGTGGTGTGTCAATTCCACTCAACAAGGAGTTGTACAGGATCGGATAGCCAGTTTAGAGGCTTTGCAGATGCACACAGAGGTACTGGTAGACTACTATGTGAAGCAGAGAGAGAAGCATGTTGCCAAGTTCAATGAGAACCTACCGGACAAGAATATAGAAGAAGGAGACCTGGTCATGAAGTACGAAATCTACCTGGATTTCACATTCAAGAAGAAGTGGACAGGTCTGTATAAAGTGAAAAAGGCCTTTCCGAATGGGACCTATTAGCTCGTAAGTGCAAATGGTAAGCTTCTTAAGAACAGAGTGAATGGTGTGCGGCTCAAACTGTATTTTGAGAGGGATTTAGTGCATGAGGTGCAACAAATTGTAGTCAAGGGGGGTGGGCAACCCACCTAAAGCATGCGGTTTGTGAGAGAAAGAAGATGCAGCTTTTGTACATAGCCTATATATACAGTTATGGTTTTGTGAGTGCTTTTAATCATCAGTTTGGTGTGCCACTTTCAAAGTTTTGTACATATGCTTTTGGTTGAACATACATGTTTAACGAGGGGCCTGGGCAATGATGGTACAACCAAATTTGGTCGAAACTAGGAGATGTTTTATGCCAGGCAAAGGCAGCACGCGAGTGCAGTGTAGAAGGCTAGGGGAGGTGCCAAGGACCTAGGCAGCCAGAGGTTAGCAAAAAAGTATGTCTGAAGTGGTTTTTTAGGCCAAAGTGCGACAAGATGGTCCAGATGGGATGGCAGATGAAGGTGTCCAAAATCCAAGTTAGTGCTCTGTAATGTAGTGTTTAGCGTGCTCTAAAAGCCGGTCCAGACGGCTCGTCAAACGGAGTCCCACTACTCAAGATATTGTAGTTTAAAGTTAGAAGGTTTTGCAGATCCCCAACGGACAGGACAGTTGGGGACAGGTGGCCCGGGGTGATGTTTGTATATACATATGTAGTGCTCAAGTTGTGAAGCATGCCGGTCTTCTCGGATTGCGAATCAGAGCTCTAGTTAGCAAGTTATGGCCATCAGAAGATTACTCGTGGGCCGGGTCTGAGCCCACTTGACCACATTGGGGAATGTGCCATCTGTCATTTTTTTAGCCTCACTGAGGTTCTCGATGGTCGTGTACATCATGGGGAGTTAGCAAAAATCAACGGCGTGTCAATCGGATGCTTGGGCAGCTAGATACAACAGGATCAAGTTAGGAGTCTTGGGTAGTGAAAGGTTTGCGGATAATTTTTTCCGTTTTCTGTGGCTTTGGATAGCGGACTTAGGGGAGTCAGAATGTGGTGAGGTTTGCACGGCTCGGGGGCCGATACAGCGGAGACCCGGCATAACTTTGCGGCTTGAAGATCCGACCTCGGGGCAGTAAAGGGGAGCCTGGAGAAGAAGGCCAAAAACGGAGATTTTTTTAAATTAAAATGGGAGGTTTTTGGAGGAGCTTGGAGAGCTCCAAAGGTAAGCGCCCCATGGGATGCCACGTGGCAAGAAATAAATCCCACATGGGGAAGCACAGAATGCGAGCAAGGGGTATATCACCCAAAGTGGGCCTTCCTATTGGAATCACAAGTGTGGTCAAGCTCTGTGGAGATGTGGCGATGGCTGTTGCCTCATGGACGCTGCGTGTTGATGCTGCCAGTGGTGCACGGCCCGGCAGGGCGGAGACAGAGGAATTTTTTGCTGACAAGGGGCGATGCGGTGGCGTGCACCCACGTGAGAGGAGATCGGCTACCGACGGTGGCCAATGTGGAATAGTGACGTGGCGTGCGGCTAGTCCCGCGGCCCAGTTGGGCCCCAAGCTTTTGAAACAACAAAGGGGGGCAGTAGTGACCTCGCTATTGCCTCCCCCCTACATGAAAGAGGACGGTCCCGCAGTAGTGAAGTAAACCAGAGGAAAAGCTCTAAGGCGGCCAAGAAATTAGGTGCCAAGGTGAGGGTCCCACGTCATGGACAAGAAGCAAAGAGAAAGGAAGAGAGGGTCCGAGGGCGGCAAGGAGCCCATTGCAAAGACCGTCCGGGCAAAGCAAAGATCAAGGCAAAGCCAAGCTGTCACATTCCAAAGCATGTCCGAGCAAGGCCCAGCAGAGGCAAAGCAAAAGCAAGGGCAAAATGGAGGCTAGGACCAAGGCAAAGGAGGAGACGGAAAAGAAGAGAGAGGTGATAGGGGAGCAGGATAGAGAGAGGGAAAGAGTCAAAGTCAAGCCAATAGAGCAGTGCAAGGCTGAGCCCACAAAGGGGTAAAAAATGAAAGACAAAAATAAAAAATGAAAAAAAGCCAAAGGACAATAGAGACATCGCTAATGCCACCCCCCCAAGTGCAAAAGAGAGAAGAAGAGAGCAGATAGAGTAAAGCGGTTCCCTTCCAAGAAATGCCAAATCAAGGTGCCAAGTGGACCAATTAAAGTGTAAATTCCCAAATTAAAGCCCCCCCCCCTATAAAAGTCAAAATTGGATCAAATTAGTGGCTTTTTGGATACCGTTTGAAGCCTGCAAAGTGGAGTTCTCTAGCAAGCTAACCCCTTTGTAACTTTTTCTTGAAAATGGACATGGTGATGGAAATGGAGTTCTACCGTAGCCCGAGCAAGAGTGAGCGAGCATACAAGAACCCGAGCGAATATCTATGATGGTGTTGTTGTTAATGCATATGGCCTAATAAGAAAACTATGCAAAACACAATATTAGTTTCTTTTTAAAAAAATGGATGTAGTTTCCTTTGTACATGGATCAATATTTCAAAACAAGCCAATAGCCATTGAAGGAACACACATGAGCATTTGAAATTCTAACCAAATTGTTTCAAAGAGTAAATAATTTTCATCCAGGACTCAAAACATTAGAACATCAACTCAAAAGTTTTCATCAAAACATGACAAGAACCATATGAAAATAACAAGATATGAATTTCACTCCTAACATCAATGCTATAAATTTCTCAATTCTTATGATTAGTCACATTCATTGTTGATGTAGACTTCCCCCCTTCAATTCATTGTCAATGCATATGACCTAACAATAAAACAAAGAAAAACATAATGCTAGTTTTTGAAAAAAATTGGACAGAGCTTCCTTTGTACATGGATCAATATTTCAAAACATACCCATGAACCATTTAAGGCACCTCACAAGAGGATTTGAAATTGTAACCAAATTGTTCCAAAGAGTGAATACTTCTCATCCATGACTCAAAACATTGAAATATCAACTCAAAAGTTTGCATCAAAATATGATGAGAACCATATGAAAATAACAAGACATGAATTTCAATTCTAACATCAATGCTACAAATTTCTCAATTCTTATGATTGACTAGTCACATTCATTGTCGATGTAGACTTTCCCCATCCAATGCATTGTCAATGCATATGACCGAACAATAAAACAAAGATGCTAGTTTTTTTTTAAAAACTGGATAGAGCTTCCTTTGTACATGGATCAATATTTTAAAACATACCCATGAACCATTTAAGGCACCTCACAGGAAGATTTAAAATTGTAACCAAATTGTTTCAAAGAGTGAATACTTCTCATCCACGGCTCAAAACATTGAAACATCAACTCAAAAGTTTCCATCAAAATATGATGAGAACCATATGAAAATAACAAGACATGAATTTCAATTCTAACATCAATGCTACAAATTTCTCAATTCTTATGATTGACTAGTCACATTCATTGTCGATGTAGACTTTCCCCCTCCAACACATTGTCAATACATATGACCTAACAAGAAAACAAAGAAAAACATAATACTAGTTTTTGAAAAAAATTGGACAGAGCTTCCTTTGTACATAGGTCAATATTTCAAAACAAACCCATTAGCCATTTAAGGCACCTCACAAGAGGATTTGAAATTATAACCAAACTGTTCCAAAGAGTGAATACTTCTCATCCACGACTTAAAACATTAGAACATCGACTCCAAAGTTTCCATCAAAACATGACAAGAACCATCTGCTACAAATCCCTCAATTCTCACACTCATCGTCGATGTAGACATTCCGTTTCCGACGTGTCTCACAGATTTCAAAATAGTATCGCATGTCCGCTTCCATGCTCCGAGCCATCTCCTCTGCGTAGACCGGCATGGAACTTCCAACCAACAAGAAAATGCATCATCAAGACAAAATACTAAACAAGACATAGAAGCAATATCCATAAACACTAAATACCAATGTTGACATCAAAAGGATAAAAAAACATAAGCAATGTCAATGGCATAGTAAGACGTGGGCCTCACTAGTCATCAAAGGGATTGACATGCGATGGCATATCACCCTCATCATCAATATCTAAGGAGGTGGAGGGGTCCTCTTTGATCAGCTTTCTACGACGGAGTAATGGTAACACATATCCTGAAATCAATGGCTCATCAATGTCGAGCGCAACACATGTCCGTCCTAATCCCACACAAGCCGCTAGTGCAAGGTCTGTACCACATCCAAGCTCCAAGCAAATACCTCCATGCCGACAAAGGAGCTCCACAAAGCATGCAACAAGAATGGCTCCGCTGCAATCCACCTCCCAATGGCTCACCTGATGATGATCTAGCTTGAGAGAGCTCCGGAACATGACGCATCATAAAAGAATCCGATGACTGCATGCCAAGGCGAGAAAATAGGACAGTGTTCTCTGCTACGAAGCACGGTGGATGCATACCTACTCGATGAACCATAAATAGCATAGAGAAAAGACACTGTAACAAAAGAGGCACAGTTAGAGAAAGCAACAACATAAATCATTAGAGTATTAATACAAAGCAAGTGTGTCACCTCAATAGGACTGCCAAAACTCTCAAAATGACCATAGGCTCCATGATGAAGTACTACAATATGTCGATGAACAACCATCTCTGCAGCACGACAAAACCTCTCCACCCACCCAATGGCCTCTCCTATTCAAAGCATTAATTATTACAAACACTTACAATGATTATTACTATCTTATGGCATGATCATAAACAAAAAGATCTCACCCGCCATAGACACCATGATTAGAAGCCAGCCTGAATCTACTAGCGTCGAGAATGTCAAATGAACTCTAGCATGCACATGATCCTCACTGCAAATGTCCCAGTGAGGTAGAGTAGAGGAGCCTACTAGAGACCCACCAAAGGGGAGATCCAAGAAAATGAAATCAGCAGCCCATGGAACGGCTCTCCTGCATGAGTATATAGTGTAGCCTACGAACATGCCCGTGAAAGATGCTCATGTACGAGAATCCATATGGGATTCTGGACTCTGGATCTAAAGTCTGGAGCAATGGCAATGTAGTCCCCCACTATGGCCATGCACCGTGTGTCAACAAAACTAGATATGTTTTTGTAGTGGAGACTCCACAAGATAAACAAATGAGATAGTCTTCCTAGCCATGATGGTGCTAGAAGACACTGGAGCATCACAACAAGATAAAATTAGTCATCTATGAAGCATATTTTTGGAAAGCATTAACAAAATTTTATAAGACATACCAGGCATTGAGTCCACAGCCTCCTCTATGATCGTATCCACAAATGTTTCCTTTTCCTTTTGAGAGTTGCGCGCATCTTAAACAAAACATTTCAAGTCAAAATACTACTAACTTATGGTTGTTTGGCATGCCAAAGAGTGAAACATACCTGCATGTCTCGCCTCTCGTCTATCTGCTGATGGATTTTGTATCACAACATCCCTCGACATCGTGTCATGCAGCTCTCTTTCACGACCAAGAACATGTCCTTTTTCCATATCTATCCACCACGGACAATTCTCAATCTCCAATGCACTCAAGGTGCGAATACTAGAGGGGTACATACATGTGTCTTGAGTCGCCATCTGAGTCCACTGTCTTGCCAAAATAGGCATGGCAGGTAACACATTCTTGGATACCAAAAACATAAGGAATCTATAATGAACAGCTAACAAGTTACATGAAGCTCATCACATGAACATAACAAATTAATAAAATTGCAATTAATAAATTGTTCACCTGAAAGACAAACGTTGTGCTGCCTTTCGTAATGTATCTACCTTCTTCAATGCCTGCTTCTCTACATCCTTCGTCTTTGCTCCAAGAGAAACTTCAATTGGAAACAAAAAGGGCATGGCTTCAAATTTTATCTCCTAAAAATAGAATGTTAGGGTAGATTCATGTGGCAAAGGCATAATGCCAGGCACATCCATAAGATCTGACACAATCTGAAATGCTCTTTCAAAGACTCGTGCCAAAAAACCCTCTCTATGAAGCCACCTACAATTCCAAAAAGAGTGAGAGAAAAAAAGGACAGTACAACAAATTCAAGATTAATTATCAAGGATCATCTTACATGCGAAAGACGTGATCTCCTTTCTTAAGACCATATGTACCCCTTGTAATCTTGTCCGCTTTAAGCAAAGAAATCCAATCAATCTTGTTTTGAACGGGAGCATCTTGGAGTGCTATTAAGTTCAATTTCTCCAATGTAGCCCAGCTATCATTACCCCATTTCAGAGACAAAACCCTTGCTAGACAATCCGTCCCAAGGTTGGGATCCACAATGTTAAGTAACTGCAATATGAGTGTAAAAATGACAATTAATCTAATTACATATTGTACCATTCGTCACAAATAAAGAGTAGATGCAAACAAATAAAGTACCTTCCCAATACGATCTTGATATTTGTGTGTGATCTCTTGGTGAATTCTCTCCTCTTCCTTTTTAAAGTCTTCCTCGTCAGACAAACCATGCTTCACATTCGACATTCTCTTCTCTTTCTCTTTTGTCATTTGAATCTAAAATCCAAAATAAGCAAGACTATATTAATAATCACATATACCAATGACAAAAGAAAGCATTTAATTTGATTCATACATCATAGACCAATCTGCCAAGGTAACGTCGAGTGAGCGGATACCAAGGTTCGGAACCTTTGGCATACTTTTTCCGTACGGCGTGTGAGAGAACCTAAAACTCACGGTTTATGAGTTGATCCTTTTCGGGTAAACCGTTTAAGTCCATCACATGATCCGCCGCACAAATATGTGTGGTATTAACGATCTCATCATGAAGATGAGTGGCAACCACAGCATGAGTATTCATGTTGCATTGATATATCATGTAAGCATTCAAATATACGATAACTTAAATAATAGCAAAGTTGAACAAGAGAAACACTTACAAGTTCATTCTTTACAAACTGCTTAGCAACACAATCTTAGGCACTTTGGTAGGATCTATGATAGTGCACAAAACATGACAATACTTCTCCTTAGAAGTGAAAAACCTTTCTTTAATTGCCTCTGTCCATGCCACAGTACGATGATTCCCTTCCCAAACATAGAACATAAGATTAACAAGATCTTGAAACTTTGGTTTCTTTTTCAATTCACATTCGAATTCATCATTGATCTCATTCCATAGAGGTCCCCATGTTGCTTTGATCTCATCTTGAGTAGACACAAATGTTAAACTTTAAACAAAATCCAAAGAATGTGAACAATGGCAAAAAGATAGAAAGTATTGGCATACCTGTCACAAGGCTCTCCTCTCTTTCGCATTTCAATAAAGAGACAGTGAAAGCTCCTTTTTCTGGCATTGAGATTTCTTTTGCGAAGGCAAACTTCAACCCACTAAGATCGTCTCTCAACCCTCTCAACCCTCTCACCCTTGCATATGGAATCAATCTGCACAAGGGAATAGAGGGACAATCAAAGCAGCCAAATATAAGTGTTCTCTCAAGCATATCTGCTCCCCTATGCATGAAGATTTTTTGTTCAACTCCATTTTTGCGGCTGCACTAACCTCGTCTCTTATCTCCCATGGGACTATCCGCAACCCATTTTCCTCATGGGCTAGTGTCTCATCTATCTCATGTAAAGATCCCTGCCCCATGTCCATAGATAGAATCTCCTCTTCTTGTGTTTCTAGCTCCTCTACCATGATAGTAGTTGAAATCGAAGAGACTTGGTCACTATTGTCCACCTGACCATAAGAGATTTGGTCACTACTCCTCCCTCTTCGGGCACGACAGGATCTAGGGATGATCCAATGTAAATAAACAATTCAACATTTTTAGTAACCTTCAAAAAAAATTCAGTTGTTGACGGAAGCACATAATGAAACATAAAGTATTGTTATGGAATAACAAAATGATACAAAATTTAATTTAGAGCACTATTTCAAATACTATGCATAGCCCATGAGATACATCTCCAACAGATTTTAGAAACCAATGCTATTTATTTATTCCAAGAATATTTAATTGCAGATATTTGAAACTTTGAAACACCTGGCAGGAGGACGCCCTCATCGATTAGATGTACCATTTTTGCATGCCATTGATTGCCCTTGTCGTGAATTGACCTACACAAGTCAAAGCTAAACTTAAACATGCAGTCATGGCATAAGTATCTCTACATTTAAAATAAAGTTGTATTAGCAAAAAAACAAACAAAATGCACAACCTCTAGTTGGTTGGACATAATGATACATCATTTAACATCATTTGGTGGGAAGCAATTGGCTAAGCAATCCAACAACGGAAAAATTTCAAGCCTGTTGATAGGGCTGCCCGCCGGCGTTTGGTCATTGCGACAACCCACAAAGAGTAAATGTTTAGAGATTAGGTTAATTTTTACACTTTTTTCCTCTATTTTAGCTTAGAATTTCTCCTTTTCCCCTTGGGCTCAACAGTAGTAAACATAGTCGAGGGATGCCGCTCAACAAGACTTTTTAAAATTGAAAATGGCAGGAAATTAAGCTGACACGCATTTTTCCCGACCACTTGAGGGTTGTTGCAAGGAAACAAGATCTTTCTACCTTTGGCACGGCATCTCCTCAACACATTCCGGCTGCTAGGTAAAACCCCAAACCCTTGAGCTGGAGCTTTTTATGCGTCCTAAAGCTAGCTTGCATGCCTTCCCTAACTTTACTTTGACAACACTATTTCTTTGTGGAACCTCCCATTTGAAGCCTATCTTGGGAGTTTTTTCGCTGACAACAAGGCCTGCTTCTAAGTTTTTGCATGAAGGAAAATCTTGAGAGCCCTAGCTACAATAATGACAGACAAAGGCAGGTGCAAATGCAAGCTGTACAAACTCCTAAGAAGCACGAAGAAGAAGTGGACGTGAGACTGCGCTGCAGTTGTAGTAGATGAATAACGCAACAATTCAATTGCAACCAAGGCATGAATTAATTCATAATTCGAAGGTATACATGTGTATACCAACCTATCAAAGATTTGTAGATTTATGTTGGCAGTCCTAAATGCAGAGCGCTTCGAAATTGCTAGGCAGTGCAGGTCTCGAAGCCGAACAGCAGCACGAACAGCAGCGCAGGTTGGAAGCCGAACAGCAGCTCGATGGCAGCTGGCAACTCCGCAGTTGGCAACTCGATGGCCCGTGCTGGAGCTACCGCAACGAGCGCGGGCCGGCGCGTGCTACTTGGAGCACAGAAGAAACGACGCCTGTGTCATGCGCCTGTGTCCTTCGCCTGTGTCATGCTGTGTGTCGTGCTTTTCTCAACCTGAAGCTTTTGCCGGTAATTACACTGAAACTTGTGTAAATTCGCTGGTTTTCTTAAAGGCAAGCTCAAAATCTAACCGGGATTTTATCATTTCAACAGATTAAAATACATTAGACCCAGGTTTTTTTCTAACACTGCACGAAATTACTACAATTTTGTAGGTATTCTCACCTTCATTAAAAAAATTAAGAGGTGGGATTACCCTAAAATAGGTTTTTTTCGAGCTCTACGAGTCGCTCATGACTATTCTTTACTGCAATTTTGATTTATATAAATTTCTCAAAAAAACCTCTCAAATATTCAAAGTTCTTTAAAGACCTAAAATATTGTCATAAATGTCGTAAATGTTGCTCGGATTTTCAAAAATTTCCGATATTGTGGTGATTGTCTATCATAATAAGAGTGACTCTCTATCATAAAAAATGTCTTTGTTAATTTGAAGTAAAAATGGAATTTTACATGATTGATAGGAGACGTTCTTGAATGCTCGACGGCTGGGACGTCTCCACCATCACACACTGCACTTAAATCAATTAACTTTGGTCTTTTTCAATTTCCCCACTTTGGTTAATGTTTGTACTACCCAGCATCATAACTGAATTATCCCACAGTTCTTGAGCAGTAATCCTATTGCTCTAACTTTCATTAAAATAGTTTTATGTGATGGCCAAGCATATCACTATCTATGGACCGCAAGGTGGCCAAAAGCTTTTTCTTATGTTTGAAGGTAGCACATATGCCTTGCCTGTAGCCTTTGTGAGACAACATTCCGAATTAAATACTACCTTTAATTTGCATCCCTTAACTTTAAGTGGCGACCAAGTAAAGATGGAAGTAATTGAAACTTCTAATGGTGATGAGGTTTTCCTTCTAAATCACGACCAGTGTTAGTTTTTCAAGGTTCGCATTGCTTCAAATCAAACAACTGCACATGCTAGTAGAATCAAGTCTGCACTAGCAATAGTCGATTTGGAATCTAATGAGTTTGAGAAGCTTGGTTTTTCTAGTGTGCTTGAAATCATACGTTCAATGCCATTGCAGAGCAATCTTTATCTGGCACTAAAACAAGCAAAGAATATCATTCAAGTTCAAGAGCTGCCTATGCATTATGATGGTTATGTTGCATTTGAGTTGCCACCTTATGGTGCAGCCAGTGGAATGACAGGGATGGAGCAAAGAAATGATAGTCACATGTGGACATAATATGTCACATGCAGTAGTGACACTTTTCCAGGCATTGTTCGGTTCAGTCATCGCCGATGCTCAGGTCACTTGTGCTGTCATAACATTGACTATCCATATTATCTAAGGACTAGATTATATAATGAGGTTCATTGGCGTGGTCTCCTTTCAAAGTCTTCCCCACAAGGCATGCTTACACCTGACTATGGCACCTTGATATGCAGTCATTGCTCTCAAATGCCTGAATGTGTGGCCATCTGTCCTGCAGTTATTTATTATTGTATGCCAAGAGATAAGCAAAGCTGGACCCGATGCATGCTACATTTATGTGAGCATCACCATCCATGTGGAGCAGGCAGGTCCAGATCAAATGAAGAAAAAGTTGCATCAGTGCTACAAACTCGTTCTTTTGCAGATCCATTTACCACTGCGAAGCAGTTGGAGCGTACAATTGCTCAAGATTTTATAATGGAAAAGCTTGTCATGGATAATGCTGAGAACACCAAATGTATTGAAGATGGTGAGTTTGTTGAATTTCTTGACACGATCACACCTTTGTCAAACAAGCGAATGATTGAGAGAAGCTTGGAATGTGCCAAAAACATAAGTGCAAAAGGTTTAGAAGTTGTGCTTGATCTAAAGAGCAAGAGTAGGTATCCATATATTCACGATGTTCTTTTTCTTGGCCAACTTGGAGATGGACAACAGCCACATGTATTTAAGATGTCAACCATTGGTCCGGGAAGTGGGGTTGATCTAGTTAATCCAATGCACCCGGGTGGAAACTTGGAACACATGTTGGTGCACTTTGATCATGTGCATCGTGTGCATGGATGGCCAACAATGTCCGCACATGTTTATGATCCGTTTGTTCGTGAACTTCTGACAATTGCAACATGTGAATTTACTGTGGAGAATAAGTTTGCACAAATAGAGTTTTGGAGGATGCTCAATAAGGTGGTTGAAGTCCAAGGGTATGATAAGCCCGAGTTTAGAGGTTTCATGGTTGATGAAGCAAATGCAAACTGGATAGCAGTCAGAATCGTTTATTTTGGAGGTCCCAATATGGCTATGCCTGCCAACGAACAATCATGTGTGTTCCGTTGGGAGAAATCCATGATCCGTCACACTGTGAAGTGCATTAAGCCTTCCTCCCAAGAAGAACACAAGATTAAATGCCGCAATTGGCGAATTGCATCGTCAGAGAATCAAGCAGAAATCTGCAAGGGAGAACTTCGTCGCTATTGGAGAGCTGGGCATGCTATTGATGGAGAGGTTTCATGTCTAGAGACTTGGTTGGCTGGGTGGGATGTCAGAGTTTCACATTGGGGAGGACGATTTGTTATGCAAGATGAGTCTGGCATTTTTATCCCTAACACTAACTTGTCAAAGAGCAAACATGCTAGCATGCGGTCATGCTTTGGTTTCAAAGAAAAAATTAGTTTGTATGAAGCTGCAGGGGCAGACATGGCAATGGCAGTGCTACAAAGTGTGAAGTATAATGCTTACCTTAAAGGTGCAAAGACATGCAATGGTCCGGGTATACAAGACCTTGCCCAGAGATTCTTTAATCGATCATCCATAGCTTCTGGTGCTGCAAAATTGGTCAATCTTACTCACTCTTCGATGAAAGAAATGGGTTTGCAAAGTCCAAAGATGAATAGGTCGTATAACAGGGAGAAGAGTGTGAAGAAAAAGAGGTCAATCTTTGTGGATGGTGGTGTTGTGCTAGAGGAGGATAGCCACAGACCTGATTTTGTTACAGTTAGAGCACATTAGTGGAAAAAGACATGCAAATGTACAAGGGGATACAAAATATTGGCCAGAGTTGAAAGTTGCAAAGACGGTATGGGCGATTAGGAGAACTGAACCCGGACGTAAGATGACATGTTTTGGGATTTTGCAGGATCAAACAGAGAGATGTGGAAGATTCATTAATGAAGGCTCTAATGACATTAAGAGAGGGGTTGCAGCACCTTTTTTTTGGGGTTGAAGAAAATATCCCTCATCTGGGTCAAATCCCGGGGGGATAGTAGAGGGTTATGTTTGGTTTTGCAATGCTAGTACTTTGCACACATGGAAAATTCATGACATGGTGGTGGGACCACCCGGACCTGCACCAGGTGTTTGGAGTTTCATTGAGGGCACTAATCTTGTGCCATATGAGGCAGAACAGCTACAAGCTAATGGATTTGTGCTTCATCAGCAACATGGAGCAAGAGGTGTAGTTCTAAATGGTGGGATTCGAGATGCAAATAGAGTTCCAAGCGCCTTACGACCAAGATATAGGGATGGAAATGTTGTCAAGTACTGATCCAAATTAACAAAGGAATTTCAAACAAGAATTGATTTGGGGACATGCTTGGTGGTAGAATTGATTAAAGAAGTTATTATTGTGTGCAATGAAACACATGTTTTCTATGTTGGCACAGAGGGCTCAAGGATAAAGGGAGTTTCATACTCTGTGACATTATCAGATTTTCCAAGGTGCACTTGTGAAGATTTTCAGAAGAGAGAGTCCAAGAGGCTCACATATGTGCCATGCAAGCATATATACTATGTGTTTCTTCATGTTCTAGGTTTGGATTATCATGCCCATGAGTTCATGCACAAAGCGGCTTTGACAAAGGTAGAGCTCTTTCAAGCGCGGTGGAGTACGACCGAACACGCAGCAGTAGATCAAGTTTTGTGCTCTAGAGTTTTTGTCTGTCATTGTGGGTTTTTTGTCAATCTATGATGTCCCCTATAGCCATGCCTTTGGGTGTGAAGGTTTTGCACTTTATGTGTTTTGTGGTCCTATGATGAGCCTTGTTGTGCGAGAGAATATCTAAGGTTTTGAGCAAGTTTTTGAGTATGTACAAATGAACTAGATGTGGATGTATGGTTCTTTTATTTGAAAAAAATTAAGATATGACTGGTTCATTTTACTACTCTATGTTCAATATATGAACTATTGCAATATTGATATGCTCTTTTCTATTGTATATATTTGCTCGGTTTCCTGTTCGCTCGGAAGTATTTGCTCGCGGTTAGGGATTCCTCATGGCAGTGCAAACTAGTGTACATGCTTTTTGAAGTGCAATCAAGCCACCATTGCCTCCTCTTGTTGTTCCCCTTCCCCCCTTCTCTTTCTGCTGCTTTCATGTTTCTCCTCGGTGCCAGCTGTGTGGATGTGTGTGCCCACCCGAACCGACGGTGTTTTGTGTGAGAGAGTGAGATTAAGTGGCTGTGAGTATGTGTAAGCCTTTGGAGAAAGGTCATGGTAGCGGCGGGTGTGCGTTGTGTGGTGGATTTATGGAGTTTGTGAGCAGTGGAAATTGAGCAACCGGTGGTCTATTAGTATAAAGTGTTTCTTTGAAGGTGTTTTCCAAGACGATAGGGGTGTTGTGGATACCTTGAGCTATAGAGAGGCCCTTGTGTTTGTGCTGGGCGTGTTCCCCCATTCTCCCTCTCCAACATAGCTAAGTAGATATTAGAGTAGCTTACTTAATGGAGAGAGATAATTTTTCACACACAAGAGATTATAGAGTAGAGAGAGAGAGAGAGAGAGAGAGAGAGAGAGAGAGAGAGAGAGAGAGAGAGTACTCACAATATACGTGGTTCACCCAATGTGGGCTACGTCCACAAGAAAGCAGCCACTCAATGGATTTAGTACTTCAAACAAGAAGTAGGTTACAAAGGGATTTTACCCAAATTAATAGAGCTCCCTCCTTACTTCACTCTCACCACCTCACACCCACCTTGTTGCATCAAGTTCACCAATGCACCACAATAGCTCCATAGCACACAAATCATGTTTTTGCACATGAGAGAGAATTCTCTATACTTCCACTTGTTTTATTGAGACTCAAAAGCAAATTTACATCATGTACAAGGAATTCTAGAAAACCATGATGTTGGGGGTCCCATCATTGCATAGCTCCAATGACCAACAAAATTATCAATCCGGAGGGATGAGCTACCCGGCTAGGGCATGTAAAAACTTACACAATTAGTGAGCTAATCATGAAAACAACAATGGTAGACTCTGCGAGGTAAGCTTCTCAGCCTATGGAGGAGCTAAGCCACAATGATGGGCAATCTCCACATCCACTTCTCTTCACCTCTAATAAACCCAATCACACACACTAATGATTGCAAGATGCACACAACACTAATCCTATCATGCAACACATTAATCACAAGCGCGCACACACATAGATCTATCAAGCACCACACTCCAATCAAACCCACATTAACACACAAGAAAAAGAGGTAAATTACACAAGATTAGAGAGGGATTAGTCAATAATTAGTTACAATCTAACTAATCAAAGCATCATTAGCAATCATAAGAAGCATGAGAGACGCATAGTGAAATAGAATTAAGCATTGCTTAGTGTTAACCAAGTCACATGAGCAAGGAGAATCTCAAGGACTCCATAGCCACACACCTCAAGAGCTCTCACCAAAGAGTGCTCTCAACAAATGAGCTTGAGAACCCTAATTTCTTTTACACACTTCCTTATATACCTAGGTTAAAAATATGCAATGTCCGGGTGCCCAAGGCCTTTAGGGCTCCACCAATTACTAAATTTGCAACCTATGCACACTAACTGACCTGTTCTTTACATCTTGGAGCTCCCGTTGAACCCATAACACATTAAAATATTACAATGGCTTGAAATAGATTGAGAACTTATAGTACATGATCATTTTGGAAAAATGTGAAAAATGTGTAACTCCAATCTTTACTGCTTCTTCATGTTGATCTTTGATCTTTAGCAGCTCTTGTTAACTGACGTTGACTCAGTATTAACATTCCCCCCTTCCGATTTTAGTGCCCGTCCTCGGGCACTGTTGAAAAGTGTTCGTGGAGGGTGTGGAAGGTTTTGAATGGTTGTTGATGGGCTGATCGTGTTCATTTTTTGTTGAATTTTTTGATGAGGTTCAATTTGTTGCAGCATCTTCATTGGCCTGAATATGTCTAATGTAAGAGATGATGTTGCATTTGTCCATTGTAATAGCATAATGATGAGGCTACTGTTTATTTATGAGAAGTATGTACAGAAAGTAGAATGATGAGGTTCTAAATTAGGGTCTAATACCTAGATGACCAAAGGAAAAAAATCCAGTGGGAAAAACCTTTGGGATACGTGCATTATTGGAGTACTTATTAGCATGAAAAATATTAATAAAGTACTAAAGGGATTATTCATTGATAGATATGGGAGAAAAAAATATGATATTTGTGGAAGTATACTGGGTTGACGCCAATTTTCCAAGGTCAGCACCAAGCGATGGGGAGCATTGGGCAGCCACCAAGCCTCTTATTTGCTTGGTGCTAACTCCACTATCACATGTAATGATTTTGACCCCAAGGTCAACACCAAGCGATGGGGAGCGTTGGGCAGTCTCCAAGATTTTTATTCGCCCAATATTGACTCAACTGCATTTCTGTAATCACATCACGATGGTCTTCATCGTCAGTTATACCAAGGTCAACACCAAGCGATAGCGAGCGGTGTTGGGAAATCCCCAAGCTTCCTATTCACCCAGTATTGACTCCACTAATTGACTTGTCTTTCCATTATCGGTTATCATGCCCCAAGGTCTTTGTTGTCGCTTGTAATGGCTTTAACACCATGGTCAACACCAAGCGATAAGGAGCGTTGGGCAGTCACCAAGCTTCCTATTCGCCCAGTATTGACTCCACTGCATGACTTGTTGGTTAGCATGACATTGGTTTTCCTGTTGTAGTCCACTCAAGGTGCATAGGTGGTAGCAAGAAGAGTGTCTAATGCATACGTCCAATAATGGGACATCCTATTTATGCATACACAAAAATGCATGGGAAACAATATGCTGTGTAAGAAAGATTTTGAGGGGTTCTTCAGAAAGATGGTGTAGCTATAAAAGCATATGACATGGATTTGCAAGCTAGCACCCCTTTAAGAATGGTTTTTGTCGAGGAGGATATGTGCTCTCATCTTACTGTGCATTGTGCGTGAGTATTGGACTCTAGGACACTTCACCGATTGTAAGTTAATAGACTTTGACTCTTAAGCTCATCTCATCCAGCATGAGCGACACAACTTAGATATGCTCAACTCTTCTAGCATGAGCATAAGCCTAATAATTACGACTCTTAGCATAGATTTTAATATGACTTGAAGCTTTGGGACTAATGCTTTTCTCATTTTATGGCTCAGCAGCCCGACTTTGACTATGCCAAAGAGTGTTCTTTGCACCCTCACGACTTGACTTTTTACATTCTTGTGCTTACTACAAAAATTTCTTCAGGTAAAAGTAAGCTTGAATCCTCAAAAAGAGGATTCGTGAAGGACCAAGTTGGCACTGAAGGTTTCTTTTTCCATACCTGTTTTATCTTCTTTGAATCTGCATTTACGTTGGTTCGGTTGTTATTCTTTGACTGTGAAGACTCCATTGTTTGTTTGATTCTCCAATGAAGATTCGAAAGCCTGAATTGCTAGAAATATCTGATCCACAAGGGTTCTTTGATGTAGAGGAAGATCCTGTCACACCTTCTTTGCTAATCGATGGAAGTTTCACTTTAGCTTTACCTTTGTCTGCAAGATTTGTCTTTGATTCTTGTGACTTTTGTAACTCTAAATCTAGCATTAACGGTACTTGTAATTGTTGATGGCTACCTCTTGGAAAAGAAAATATTAGAATTTTCTATTCTCTATAGGCCTTGTGTTGATCTAGCCACTGATGTTCAAGGATAACATCTGCATGCATTTTCTTTGAAGGCTTCACCTGAAATTTTACTTTCTCTTCATATTGTTGGATGCTCAGGGTAACAACCATCTCTTTTTGAATTATAGCCTTACCCATGATTTCTCTAATATTTGGCTTGCTTTGAGTAATCACGAGAATGCTTTGAATGTTGTTTGCAACCATATTACACTTTGCCTCATTATCCAGTAGAGCATTGCATCTAACACTTGCTCCTTTTGTACTGCTGAGAACTATAGCTATTCTCATTGTTGGCTCTATTGAAGATCTTTGTTCTGCTTTTTCTATGGTCTCATCTTGATATAACTGTGTCTCTATGGAGGGTGTCTTGAGATTTTGTCTTCCAATCTGAATTTCATTGGTTGATTCAGCCTGCTAATGAGTGATCGATCTTTGGAATTCCTATTGCTTCCTGGTTGTCTGCCACTTTGTTCTTCTTAACTTCTAGCTTTGATGGCATTCTCTGCTCAATAGCTATCGTGGTTTCTCTTTGCTATTGCCTGAATTGCTTTAAGCTCTTCTGAAGTTCTTTTTGATGGAGATGAATCATTTTCAATAATCTTTTCTTTGATATTAGTCTCCATTTTAACTATGTTTGAGGACCTTGTGCTGTCGTCTGCGGGTGACCATTGTTGGTCTTCATTCTTTGTTGTTTGTGATGACTGCATCTTGTTTATATTCTGCATCTCTAACATCTTTTGGGCCATTGGCATTCCCATTATGATGTCATCTAGAATATCTTTTGTTGTGATCACGTGGAATTGAGATATGATGATCTATGAACCTACTTCAATGGTGGTGAGGATGATTCCTGAGCATTCTCCTCGTTTGTCTCCATATATGTTCACACATTCAGGAGCATCTTCTAGCTGTGGTTGGCCACATATTTTCCAAGTGCAAAAAGACATGAGGTTTTTGTCTAGCTAAAAATCTAGCTTTACTTTTCTTGAGATTTTTTCTTCATTCTTACCAACAATGTTGCACTTGATCATCTTAGGATTTTTTTTGTATTGACTGCTTTTGTTGTGGGAGTATCCTTTGCTTGAGCTTTATTTACATTTTCTTTGCTTTGATCACCTACTTCAATTGATGTTGGCTCCATTGGCTGTAATATTGCACTTTTTGGTTGCAACTATTAAGAATTGTCTACCTACATCTGAGTAACCCTTGATCTTAATAGATCCACTATACTTTCTGGAAAAATTTGTCTCTTCGGAGGAGATTTTAGTGGTGACCTTTGTGTAGCTTTCTAGACTTTAGCTTCTCTTTACTTTGACTTTTCTGTCACCTATTCTGGCAGCTTGAGGCTTTGCATCATCCTCAGATAGTCTTTGACTTCAGCCAGTCCTTCGTATGGGTTTGTACAAGGTCATGATCTTGCTGATATTCATTACCATGTGCATGTTGATATGCTTATGTGAGCTTAAGAGGTCACATTTAACTGCTTGAAAACTATTAGATTTGTTGCTTTTGACTCTGACTTGTGGAGATCAGTTGAAACATTTGTCCTTGTTGATCTTCATAGAAGCATTCATCTGTAGACTCTAATGAAATCTGGGTCAATTGGAAACTTCCAACAACCATATGATCTTTCAATGGTTTCTGCTTTGAAGGAGTTTGTTGGTTAAACGCTCTAGGGCTTCTAACTGGTGTCACATTTCCTGGTACATAAGAGCTTGATGGATTTACAGCTTGCCCCTTCCTAGGGTGATCATTATAGCCTACTTCATTATAAGAATTCAAAATTGTTTGGCTCTGGTTTAAGTCTTACCTTTTGGGATTGTGAAGGTACACTTTGGGTAGCACTGTTGATGTTTGGCATCTCTAAAACTTCTGAATAGTTTCCTATGTATCTCCTTGAAACATGAGAAATTATTCCCCAAGTCAAGCTATAGATAGAATTATCTTTGCCATTATATTTTCTATCCCATGGGTCTCCTATGAGATGAGCTTCTGTGGTTTTGGGACCCAAGGCATCATAGATGCTAGACTCTCATCTATATTTATACTTGTTTTGGTCAAAGTATATGCTTGTTTGGTTACAACATCGAAGCTTGATTTCCAATGGAGGAGAGTTTGGCTTTGAACAAATTTTTGGGTTCACTCGGGTAATATCCTTCAGCTCTAGAGAGGATGGGCTATAATAGATTCTTTCCTCTTAAATGAACCATCCTTTTTGATCTATCACTGGACGCACTTCTATGAGCTGGTAGGTGGGCCATTCAAACATTGGTTGATCCTTTTTGTACAGTTTCCATTTTTGGTCTACATAGTGTGCATATGAATTATGGGTGCCATACAAAGCTAACAGCATTCTGTTTGATGTGACCCTTAGACTCGTAAATGATTGCACACTTGTGGTAGTGGATGCAAAATCATTTGCAAATTTAACAGTCTTTTCAACATTTGGTGATATCTGGACACCTTGACAAAATTCATGCAAGAATTTGTTGTTCAAAGAATCAATTTTAATCTTTTCAGGTGCCTGTGTATCTTTATGCTGATTTTGAACTTGCAATGCTTTTACTGGGGCTTCTAATGGTAATGCATAATCATCTGATTGCATTAAAAGTGACAAGTTAAATGCACTTACATCAAAATTTGCATTTCCAATTTGCTCTGTGCCTTGCTTGGCAGTTGATGTGTCCTTGTTGTCTGGATTTCTTGGACAATCTTCAAAAAAATGTCCACCTTTTTGTCCACAATCTAAGAATACACCATGACCGATGGTATTTCAATTGGTTTTGTCATGTCAAGCTCTAGCTGAGAAGTTTCAGCTTTTATGCTTGCCAAGTTGTCGGCATTTTCTTTTAAAACATTGAGCATCAAGTTGTAGAACACTCTAGCTAAACCTTTGTACCATCTTTGGCTTGGTTCCCCAATTAGACTCGCTTCTATTGGTTGATCTGTTGGATCTTGCAATTCTAGCTCTGACCACCGTAATCCATGTACAATGACCCTGATTGCATATGCACCAACTATATGTTTTGTTGGCTTGTGCAGATTTCTAGATAAACACTTGGGTTGGCTTTCTAAACTTCTATCTGCACTTCATCTTTGAGCTTGCAATACTTGGCTCCACTAAAGTCTGTGAACATCTGGGAGTTATCTGAATCTGGCTTTACTATGATCAATAGGATCGTGGCTCCTGTGTTGCTTTTGTTGCTCATCAAGTATCTATGACCTTTTGAATTTGTATACAAAAATTTATCCCCATTGTAGCCATAGAATTGTAAAATCTACTTTGTTGCAGTTGTACTTGTGCTGCCACTGCTACTGGCTTGCTCGGTTGTACTTGAACTTTCGGCTCAATTTGAGTCCATGATAGCTGGTTCTGTAAAAATTGTCTCCTAGCAAATTTTGGTTTCGATTAGCAGAATTTCTCTTGCTCGATTTTGATTAAACTTTAGCCAAACTTTAGCCAAAGCACTTTTGCAATTGAGTGTTCTTTAGACTCATAAGAACTCTAGCTTGAAAGTTTCAAAATTGATTTGGGCTTTTGAAATGATAAAAATCTAGGCTCTAAATAGCTTAATCTGCAATCCACCGTGATTTGTGTCCCTGTTCGTCCAATTGAAAGCTCAATTTTCAGTGTGATTACTTGCACCTGCCCGTTTCTAGCATGCAAGATTTTAAAATTTGCCTGCCCCTCAAACGGCTTTGAGTTGGCTATTTTCTTGCTTTTTTTTACTTTTTCGTGGTTTGTTCAGTGTGATTTTCTCGACGGATCATGTTTTGCTTTTGTCTCTTTCTTTCTTTCTCTTTCGACGAATTCCTTTTTATTTTTATTAGTTTTTTGTAAAATTTTGATTTTTCTTCTTTTTTTGGTATTTTTATGATTGTTTGTAAGAAAATTTTGGGAAAGTTTTGATTTTTAAGAATTTATTTGTGAATTTTTTATTTTTTGTAAAATTTATCATCTTTATGGAATTTTTTTGAAGGTTTTATAATTTTTGTGATTTATCCGTGGACTTTTACAGATAATCTATGAATTTTTATGAATTTTCCCCGATTTTTGGTGAATTTTTCATAAGTTTTTTTCCTAAACCTTCTTTTTTTCTAAATTGAATTTTTAATTTTTAATTTTTTAAAATTTTTTATGCATTTTTATTTTTAACTTTGTGTGTGTTTTATTTATTTGTTTTTTTTGTGAATTTTATGAACCTTTTTTGAATTTTGTTAATGGATTTTTTACCTTTTTAAATTGTTTTTTGTGATTGATTTTTTAATTTTTTTTTTTAAAACTCAATAAAACTAACCTAAACTAACACTTGCTTACCTAGCGGGCTGGACGACAGTGCGTGACAGTGGCACGTGGGCGAATTGACTTGCGGTGATAAAGGCTTGGCGTGTACGAGCCTAGGGAGGTAGCAGGGGTCGCGGACCTGGCGCGTCGTACGGAGCAAGAGAGAGAGAAGTCGATGATGTGTCTGCAGTCAGTGCGGACCTCAGGTAGAGAGGCACGCATGAAGAGAGAGAGCAAGAGGGTACGTGTGTTTGTGTGTGTATTAACTGGGCTGCCTTAGAGGCACCAGACAAAGAGGGAGAGAGGGAAGAAGGTAAGTGTGTGTATTAAAGTCACGCTACGAGCCAGACAAGGCATGCTACGAGCCAGACAAGGCAAGAGAGAGAGTGAGGGAAGAAGGTAAGTGTGTGTATTAAAGTCACACTACAAGCCAGACAAGGCAAGAGAGAGAGTGAGGGAAGAGAGAGGGTGAGGAGAGATAAAGACGATCATTGCTTGTGGGAGAGAGAAAAAGAGAGAGTTAGAGAGAGAGTGACAATCATCGTTTGTGGGAGAGAGAGAAAGAGAGAGTTTGAGAGAGAGTGACAATCATCGCTTGTGGGAGAGAGAGAGAGAGAGAGAGAGAGAGAGAGAGAGAGTGGGAGTGTGAAACGCGTAATCACCACCTTGTGTACAACAAGCCACCCAACCTTGTAAGAAAGCCGCTATAAGCCGCTAAGTCATTTGTGTTTAAGGGGAAAAAAAAGAGTTTTGAGGCATCTGAGCCATACACGCTCAACCGTAGCTGGGAAGACTGCCCTATACTTAGACTCACAACTGGAAGTGGCCACAGTAGGTTGGTGTTCACACGTCACGAAGCAAGGGAGCACAGCGGCAACAGAAGAAGAACGAAGATTATTTTAACGTTGTATGAAAATATCCCAAGAGACCGTAAAGATCTATTCGACACGGAGAATTCATGCGCCAAAACGCACGGGCATCAAGCTTGAAAACCGTTTTTTAATTATTTTATTTTGAAACATCCAAAAATGTCAAAATTAGGCCGAAAATCACCCAAGAACACAAAAATTCATCCGAAAATCCCAAAAAATTGATGAAAAATCCAAAAAAATCTAGAAATCTCTAAAACTCATCATCAATAACAATCGAACACTTTTGCCACGAATAAGCACACCAAAAATAGCATTTTTTTAATCAAAAATACCAAATTTAACAAAATCATCAACCCGGTCCCTGGAAATAGCAAAATGCTTACAATTTGGCGAATGAAATCCCAAATGCGCTCGAAATCAAGCCATAAACACACATTCAGAATGGCTCGTAAAGATCGCAAGATATCAGCTTTTATGGAATTAAGCAAAAATTAATCCAAAAATTAGAAAAAAATTTCCAAAAAATCGCAAAAGGTATCCGAAAAAGACCCAAAAAATTCTCTACACATAGGGATTAATGAAACCAAATAAAATCACAAAAAGTACATCAATTCAATTGCCAAATAATTTGATCAATAAAATCCAAACTAGGCAATTAAATCAATAAAATTAGGTCAAAATTTGACGCATTTGGAGTGTATAAGTCCCTGTTTTGAGCTAAAAAATGTAGCAATTAACCATTACACACATCAATTATGCAATCAAAACATTGAATTAATCATGCACATTACAAACTTTTTAAACACACACACATATACTAATAATTGGCGGTTTTTACCAATCTTTATGGGCGCACACAAAAGGGTTAATCTTGTCGCAATTGCAATGTGATTTCACAAATCTCTAGTTGGGCATGACCAGAACACAAATCAATCAACACAATTGAATAATCATTAAGCACACATTGATTTTTAGGTGCACAAACAAGGGCAAAATAGTGCACACACACCTAAAATTAGGCATATACACACTCAATTAGAATGCACACACATTTACAATTGACCGTTCAAGCAATTAGATCAACTAGGCACATAATTAACAACACACATTCACCAATTAGCAATTTAAACTTGTCAATTCATATGCCACCGAATCTGGAAAATTTTGGCATTACGACGGCATGAAAACGAACAATCCAAAAATTTTGAAAGCATCATAGCACAACATTGCATTGCAACAACATGGTATTGACATTGCATCATCATTGTGAAGTCTCTACGCAATTCTACAATTGTTTAGATTCTAGGGAGGTTGAGATACTACCTTGATTATCTTTCCAATGAAGATCGATTTAACGGTTGAAAGCTCCAATCCTTTGTAGCAAATTAGTGTGTAGGTTAGCAGAAATTAGTGAAATTAGCAAGGGGTTAGTGTAAAATTAGAGTGTGAAAACACACAATTGGCAAGATACGGTGACAAATTAGGAATTATGAACACATTGCTTCATTCGCACATATCCAAAATCCACAAAAACATAAACACGCAAGTAAAATTAGTGAGGAAACACATCCGATTATGCCACGATTACATTTGTGTGGGCCATCGTCCCCGGCAACGATGCCAAATGTTGGGGGTCCCATCGTTGCATAGCTCCAATGACCAACACAATTATCAATCCGGAGGGATGAGCTACCCAGCTAGGGCATGGAAACACTCACACGATTAGTGAGGTAATCATGGCAACACAAATGGTGACTCTATCAGGTGAGCTTCTCGGCGTATGGAGGAGCTAAGCCACAATGATGGGCAATCTCCATATCCACTCCTCTTCACCTCTAATTAACCCAATCACACACACTAACGATTGCAAGACATGCACAACATTAATCCTATCATGCAACACACTAATCGCAAGTGCGCACACACATAGATCTATCGAGCACCACACTCCAATCAAGCCTATATGCACACACAAGAAAAAGAGGGAAATCACACAAGATTAAAGAGGGATTAACCACTAATTAGTTACGATCTAGCTAATCAAATCATCATTAGCAATCATAAGAAGCATGAGAGAGGCATAGTGAAAGAGAATTAAGCATTGATTAGTGTTAACCAAGTCACATTAGCAAGGAGAAGCTCAAGGAAACCATAGACACACACCTCAACAGCTCTCACCAAAGAGTGCTCTTAACAAATGAGCTTGAGAATCCTAATTTCTTTTACACATTGCCTTATATACCTAGGATAAAAATATGCAATTTTCGAGCGCCAAGGCCTTTAGGGATCCACCACTTACTGAATCTGCAACATAGGCACACTTACCGACATGTTCTTTACATCTTGGAACTCCCATTGAGCCCGTAACACATTAAAATATTACAATGGCTTGAAATAAATGAAGAATTTACAATACATGACCATTTTGGGAAAATTTTAAAAATGTGTAACTCCAATATTTACTGCTTCTTTATGTTGATCTTAGATGTGCATCCACACATCTTCGGTCTTTAGCATCTCCTGTTAAACTGACGTTGACTTAGTTAACACATGATGCCACAAACAAGGTTTCAATCCCTCCAGGGGATATGCACATAATGGCGGCGACCTTGGTTGAGCACGCTTGAGTATGTACATGGCATATACATATGTGACTTATTTCAACAAATTAGAAAGCATCCATAAAATCTTTAGGTGTTTTCTTTGACGCGCATAGAAAAACTTTTCACTGTGTCTCATTTACCAGACTTTCTATTGTAGCGATCATGGACTCATTGAGGCCAGATATGTTGTCTTCTCTTTCTAAGATTCTGAAGACTAGACTGATAGCTTATGAATTAGGATAATTTCAAAAAATTATGGTTGTTCTTGTAGCTTCTTTGATAAATCTTAGTAATTTTTGTTGCAAGATTCCTCTACTTTTGTCATTCGTCCACTACCTTTTCTTTGCCCTTAGGCTTCCACATCGCTCTCTGTTGCTCCCACTTTTTGGCCTCAATAGTTTTCTTGTTCTTTTCATTTGAAATTTCTTCAATAACCAAACCCTTGCTTTTGCTAACCACTCTGATTGGTACTAGTTTTGGTGGCTTTTGGTCAGATGTTTCTTGTTTTGAACCCTTTGGGCACTAGGCAGCAAAGCAGCCATACTTGTCGCAAACATAGCAGTTTAGGTTTTGTTTTCCATAATTTTACCATCTCCTACCCCTTCCAATGCATCCTTGATATCTCCCTCATCCAAAGCACTAGTGATTGTACTAAACTCATTATCATTGGACCCACTCGTATCCTCTACGTTGGGTGCTTCAAGCTCGGTCAACGTGATCATTGATAAATCTTTACCCTTCTTGAAGTGGTGAATTCTTATCCCACAATTATTCCAAACATGAACAAATGATTTGCAGTATGTGCATTAAGACTATCATTAGAGGTCCTTTGATCTACACTTGGAGCACCAGATCTTTGTCTTCTTGACTAAGGGTCTCGTCCTTGCAATTTCAGCTAATCATTTGGACATTTTCTCTGTCTTTGTAGTCCAGGATACCTTCTTCTTCCCCTTAATCTTATCAACTAGTTCACTTTTAGTTGAACTAGAACTAGAACTGGAGCTAGAAATTTCTTCAATGGAGGACTCACTCTCACTGGACTATTTCTTCTTATGCCCCTTCTCCTTATTTTCTTGTTGCTCCAATTTCAATTCTCTCTGTACCAAATCTGGTTGGTGTTGGTACTTCATGCTCTCTTAGTTTCTTGCTTTTGAAGCCATTCAAAAACCAGGCTCTCATTTTTTTCTCAGAAGGTGGTTCTTGTAATCGTCTCGTCAGTTCTTTCTCAGCATAGCTTCTGACCGACAACTTCCCTTGCTTAACACTAGAATGGTAACCTAACAGGACATAAAAGTGTCCTTTCAGGGTTTTGGGAAAAAATTCCAAAACCATAGTAGATCCACTCATTTTGAAAAATCCTTTCATGAGCTTATAGTTCAATAACTACTCCATATGGAAAAAATGAGAAACTTGTAATTTTTCTCATCCCTTGGTCACTACAAGCCTCCAAAGTTGATGGACCAGTGCATTTTGCCCAAAACAGCAATTTCTTACGATTGATTGCATATAAATAAGAGTGGAGATTTTTGTAGGACATGAGATAAAATGCCCCGTTAACTTCAATGGGTTGGTGACCAGAACATATGGTTGATTTTACCTCACTAATTTTTTTTTGGGCAGAAAAAATAGGTACAAAAAAGTTGCATTCTTGCCATTTTGCGGACCTATCATCAAAGTTTCTATAGTCACGCTCAATACAGATACTATATACATGTTTTCTTAGTTCCGTTTGGGCCTCTGGATTCAAAAGGAGCCATGGAGAATGTCAAAAGGATAATGGATCTCTTACAATTGGAACCTTGGGGGCAATGATAAAGTGCTAAATACAGCAAACATTAAAAAAATGGGTTTAGCATTATGACCTCTAGAAACCCATAGAAACTACTCAATATCTAGCCAACTTTGCATCTTTCTCATTTCTGGGTTGCTGGTATGTTATAGCGCCTCATATTAATTCTTCTAGAATCCGGTTGACACAAACAGGTTCCTCCATGAATCTAGTGGCTGGCCTTTGATGTCTTCTGTGATTACTTTCATGACTTCTAAGAACACTTGCCATGGGTGTTGTGCTGCATCAATGTCTTTGAAGGTTTGAACGCACGTGATGATCATTTTTGCAATATTTGTCAACATCTAGCATGTCAAATTTGACACGTCTTGCATTTGTTTGATCACTAATTTCATTGTGTGCACCATGTAAGATTCTATCAGCTTATAGTTGTTCATGGGTTTTCATAGCATTGGGTAATTGAGTACAGATGGTCTGCAACTCCTCTAGATGAAGTAGCTATCCCAAGACTATCGTCAAGGGACTAGACAAAATGTGGGCTCAATCTTGAGATGTTGTGGTGCATTTTTGTACATTGTTTCGTCTTGAGGTTGTTTCTCAAACCAATTTTTCTTCCATAGGGGTTGACTTTTCAAAATTAGAAATACCTGATCCGTAGTGATGGGTACATCTTCATAGTCCCCCTTTGCATTTGGTTCTAGAGATGGTAGGAGCTTCTTCCAAAGATGGAATCATCTCATGGACAAATTTCTTGACCACTTCACATGGTTTTATCATTACGAGGGCTGGTGAATCCAACACTTTGAGCTCATAGAGCATAAAATCTTTGTGTGAATTGTGAGGGATTTCCTTGATCCAACTCTTGAGCTCCTCCATGGAGTCCTTTTTCTACGTGTCTTCTTCAAAGTCATGTAGACCATCGGTCCCTATTGATGTTCTTAGGACGTCCAAGGGGGGTAGGTCTATTCCTTCAAACTCTACCACCAATTGTACAATATGTTGGGCCCATAGTATTGCTTTTGCTTGCAAGGCATTGTTTGCCTGATATTTTCATTATAGTCCTTGAGCATTTTTTCTGCTTGGCTAGCTAGATCTTCTTTAACTTTTTCTAGCTGCTCTTGTAACTCTTTGGTTTGTCAATCTCTTTGTCCTTATGTTTCCATTTGTCCTGCCTATCACCATCTACCTTTGATACTTTTCTTGTGCTAATTCCACCTTAGCTTTAATCTACCCTTTGTTGTGGTAGTAGGAGCTTGAGAGCTTGAGGCACGATTGGGTTTATCTTTCATGGCAAGGAGAGTTGACAGCGTATGTTTGAAGACATCATATGTCACATAACTTTGTGTCTTTCTGTTGTTCTCTTGCCAGCATTTCTTGTAAGGCCTACTATTCCACTTGAAGCTCACTATTTGCTTCAATCTGGTTTTGGAGATCTTGAAAAAGGCTAGTCACATCTTGTTTTTATGTTCCAGGGCCGCTCAAGGGTCCTCTTTATTCTCTTTGAGGAAATCTATTTGTTGGTGTACCCGCTTAATTGCTCTTACAGCTGCATCGGCCTCAGCTTTTGCATCCTTGGCATCCAATTCCCTCAACTGTGAAACTGGTCTTTGGCACTGGAATTGGAGCCGTATCATCTCTAAGTGATCCTCTAGCTTAAACTTGCAAATGAGCTTGTTGACCTTCTCAGTTGTTGCTCTTGAGACTAGTGAGATTTGTCTGCCCACTTGAGGAGCTAGTTTGCTGAGAAGTTTTTGGCACCAGCTCCTCACTCTCCTCCTCTTTTTTTTGTGCGTCTCTTAGTTTCTCTTGTTCCACTTCTTTCTTGCCTTGATCAATTTTAATAGATTCTTTTTTATATGTTTGATTGTCTTTTAGTGTACGATCCCCAAATTTGGGGTCTCTTTTGAAAATAAGAAAAACAGATTCTAATGTTCATTTTGTCAAATTTTGATTTAAGATGCCTGATTGACAGTAATTTAAGATTCTAAAGTAAAAAGTAAGGTTGTTTTCATGTTCAGTACGTCAAATGGACGTTTGGTTCAGTTTGAAAAAATTCGCTATTTTTAAAAAATTTAATGCTTTAAGGTGCTTTTTTGCAAAAAGCAAGGTCCGATCCTTAACCCACGTGTTCTGGGAAAGTATGTTTCAATTTTGTAAATTTTTTCTTTTTGAGTGCTTTTTACGCTATTTTTAGCTTTTCATGATTTTTAGTGCTTTTTAGTAAAAAGCGAATTGGATTTCTTATTTCAGTGGACAAGGAGAACCCGTGGTTTAATTTTAGAATTTTTCTTTTCTTTTTATACTATTTTTAGCTTTTTGTGCTTTTCGATGTTTTTGAAAAGCACTATGCTTTTTAGGATGTCCTAAAATTAAAAATATTAATTTTAATCTCCGTCGGATTAAAAAATGACCACCCAGAGAAAAACAAGATCAAACAGGATTTTTTTGGAAATTATTTTAATAAAAAGAAGTACCATAAATACGCCGGCAATACAAGAAAGTCATATGTTAGCAATAAGCTAACACGGACACCATTTTTCGGAGTTCTCTTTGTAAAACATTCATATTTTGATAAATCGAGAATATTGTAACTTCTATTTTCTTAGATAAACTCTATAATTAATGAGCCGGGGCTACAAGCTTCCAGATTGTATCAGCCAATCATTACCCATCTTTGGTAGAAGTTTAGATTATTAGTTTTAACCACCCAAAAACTTGGTTAAGGTATAAAAGCCAATTTTTGTAAGTTTTGTATAAGTTTTTTGGATAAGAAACACACAGCGTGAGCTAACGATGCTCACTACTCTCCTTCTCACGATTCCTACTCCCTCCCTAGTTGTCACATTGCAATTGTGTTTGTTGCATTGCAACCGCAGGTAAGAGCTCTACACATTGACGTAAGTAGTTCACAGTATTTCGTAGCTTTTGGCGTCGTTGACCAGTGGCCTAATTTCATCATAACTAGGAATTTACACTTAAATCAAAAACTAAGCATATGCGGGGTATTGGGGTATCATTGTTAAGCATTTAGATGCATTCTGGGTCAAAAACGACTAGGTCAAAAATCCACTACTGTTAATAATCGCGATTTTGGAACTTGACCTAAAGTGGGGATTGAGACCATAAGCATATGTACTTAGGTCTTATAAACTTGTCCTAGAAGTTTCATTACATTTGGATGTCATCTGATGTTGTAACGGATGTGATTTGTTTGTCGATGAGCGATTGGCTTTTGGTGATTTCAGCCACTTGAGTGTAGCTTGAGTTAGATGCGAGTTATTAGTTGTTTTATGAGAGATTGACAACCTCTTGTAGCCTCTATGCACTAGTTGAGTCAGCTTATTCCCATGGTTTGACAAATTAATCATGGTTCTCGCTAATACTACAATAAGGTAGGATGGTGAGGTTAGACATGCATCCCATATTTGGCGCCGTTGTCGGGGATCGAACAGACCTAAACTAAGGAAAAACAAGAGCGTCTTGTGTAGTTGTCCTTTAACTTCCTCTAGGTTCGCTTAGAGTTCAAAACTCTCTTTTAGAAACCGCATATCTTAATATTTTCATCTTTTGTTGTGTAGAGGTAGCTTGGAAGTAGTCGTACTTGCTGAGTGCCTTTAGGATTGTAGGATTGTAAAATTAGATTAGGATTTTGAGAATGATTGGTAGACGAGACAAGTCTTAAGATCAGTGCTCAAGAAAACATAAAACACAAGAAAATAAGTGTTTGTGGACACTTTCCACAACCCCATTGCATGAGAATCTAAAAGTAGGGTAAGTAGGATCCGAGGTGGATTTCAGAACTTTGCTCTCTCTGAAAGCATCAAGTGTGAGTTGTTATTAGAAGTTGCAGAATTTTAGATCTACGGCTAGAAAGCTCGAAAAGACTCGAAACCACTCAATCCGACTAGAGAGTAAGATTAAAAGTTGTCTGAACCAGTTGATAAGGTCAAAGACACTTTGAGGTAAATATTTCAAGAGTTGGCCAAAACTCAGATTATTTACTTTTTCTTGACATTTTAGGCCAAATTAAGTCTTGACTTGATTCATAGGCTTAAAATAGCTCATATAAAAACTCTCTTTGAAAAAATTACAAAAAAGTGTTCATTTCAAGGCTAAAGTTAATAATCGCCATTATTAACTTTCTGCTCTAAATTGACCAAGGTTCATAGCATTGACTCATTGCATGTGTACAAACAAATTTTCTAAAGGCCCAAGAGATTTGGATCACCAAACTGGCAAAAAACTGGGTAAAAACTAAAGTTTGTACTGACTTTTTGAATCTTGAGTGTAAATTGGGGAAAATTTGTCCAAACTTGTTGAAAATTGATTCATCAGCTTATATTGATGTGATAAACACGTGTACATGCTCAGTTGACCAAAAAGATACAAAAATTTATTAGTAGTAAATAATCGTGATTATTTACATCTCTGTCCAATTTTTCATCTTTTTTTATCAAGTCCATGTTGTAATAAGCCCACAAACCAAGTTTGATAAGATTTGGATCTCTGGATTGAAAATTGTGACTAAACTTGCAAAGTTAGTCTGCGGACAGATAATTGATGACCATTTGACCAAAAATTGTCCAAACTTGATGAAGCTTGGCTAGTGACCTTAACTAAAGGTGCTTAACAGATCTGTGTCAAATTTGGGGCAAAAACTTGCAAAAATATAGCTGGAGTAAATAATTACGATTATTTACATCTACTTCAGACCTTGAGAAATTTGTAAATTTGAGTATAGCACAAGGTCAAGCATATCAAGTAGACCTCACAAATCAATTTTGGTGAAATTTGGATCACAAAAGTGAGACTTAAGCCAGATTCTCAAAATCAGAGTCTGCGGACACAAAACAGTTGATAAACTTGATAAGATTTTTTTCAAACTTGTGACAATTGTCCAGGGACTGTGACAAGTTGTATACGTGCCAAACCAATCAAAAAAGTGCAAGAAACTGACAAAAGTAAATAATCACGATTATTTACTTCTGCTATCCACAGACATCAATTTTGACTTTTGAGCTTATGCAGTGTTAGACCAACATAATATAAAGCCACAGGGAAATTTTGGGTTCAATCAGATCAAAATTGGTACATGTACACTCAGTTTTTAGGTTGCAGATCAAACCTTTGATTTTTTGCTAAGACGAATTTGAAAGTCAAATTCTGACTCCCATAGCTTGATTTGAAGTGACACATAGCGACCTATCACAAGAGTTATCAAAATCTCTATTTTCTGTAGAGAAGAATAGCTAACTTGATCAAATTTGTACAGGAATCAGGTTGCAGACAAGGAGTCAGTGGTCTAACGGAAAGTCCCAATCGAATCAAGTGGAAATTGACGACAAGTCAATCCAAAGGTGAGTACTCCATCCAAGGCTTCATAAGTCTATATGAACCTTAGATCTGGTCCTACACTAGGAAATCAGGGCATACTCGGAGAAACCTCCAGTAGAGTATCCACTGAAGAAAGCGTGAATCAAGGAAATTCCTTGCATACAATTCTTGAAGAAGTCTCAAACACTTTTTCAGATTCAACATCCGAAATGTCTTCTTACTCGACTCACTCAGAAACCGAAACGACAGTGCGCTATAAGCATATACTATCTTTTTACAAGACTAGTAACCGTATGGAGCCCAGGTTTACTTGGACCCTAACGAAGAGTATGCTATTCGCATTGATGACCATGGTATTGAGTTCGAAGAAGAGGTTAGGGAAAACAAACAAGGAAAAATGTACATGGATCAAAACGGAACTCAGTATTTACAAGTCGAAAACCTTGACATGATAGACAAATGGGGGTTAGAAGTAAACACCATAATCCCAGATATGTCAGCAAAAGAAGGATCGCCAACTTTAGAATTCAAGGGATACAATCAAGTAGATTTGAAACCTTTGAAACGGCTTAGTACGGATAATCCTAGGATTGGAGTCTATTGTTGGGAAGATAGAAACATAAAAGATCTTCTCTGGACTTCTCATGCCAAACCAGGATAATTAACGGCCATGAAGATCATCTATCTTCAAGATCAAAGATAAGGGATCAACGGACCTACCAACCTACCTGTTTAGGGATTGTTATAACAACAACTTTGTTATGATGAATCATGAGGAGGTAGAACAAACCAAATACCAAGGGTATTCCATACGGGATTGGATATTGGGGCAAGGACCAGAAACAGCTCCAAGAGATGAACACCGTGAGGGATCATCTGAGAGTAATGTGAAGAAACCAGAAACCACCTTATCACATGGAAAACTAGGTGACACTAAGGCTAGTCCAGGGCTACATGAGTCATTATTTCCAACAGACTGGTTTCAAGGACTCGGAACAGGACCAACTGCCAGGAGACCGGGAGTTGAACCAAACAGACGCATCAGACCAGCTAATTTTCAAAAATGGGTCAGAAAATATAGTGGATCAGGGGATCCATATGACCACTTAGCAAGCTTTAAGCAAGTCCTAAGAGCAGAGCCTATATTCAATTTCCATACTCAATTCGAGGGGTTTGGAATGACATTAGAAGAAAAAGCATTGACATGGTTCCAAAATATTCCACCAAGGTCAATCATGGACTTGAACACATTAGCTCAAGGATTTGTAACTGCTTGTTCAAAAATGGGGATCAAACATAATATGGTAGCTCAAATCTACAGCTTTAAGCAGAAACATGGTGAGTCTGTTAGGGATTGTGCAACTCAAATGAATCAATACATTGCCAGATGCCCAGAGCTGGAGATACCTGCAGAAGAATGACTTGTATCCTTGTTTCTGGAGGGATTGCTAAACAAAGAACTTCATGCTATACTCTATAGTAAAAAGCATATAACCCTAGAAGCATGTGTGTCAGATGCTATTGACTTAGGAGACAATTGCAAAATTTTCAACAAAGAAGATGTCCCTAAGGACAACCAAAGCGAGAAAACAGCATCCATTAACCCAGCACAAGTGGGAATAGCTGATGCAATACCACTCTCATCTGAAGATATGCTAAAAAGGATGAATGACATGATGAACATCATGCCAAAAGCACCTATGAGGGGACTAGGATAGGGGATACCTCCATAGGGACAACCAATTAGGCCACAAAAATGGTGTGCAATCGAGTGTAAATGGACCAACCATGAGACCCACGAGTGCTATTTGAGACCAAAGTATGATGGGAATGTTCAGTACGTGCCTATGACGCCACAAGGACAACCCATGTGCAGATATCAACCTAATATGGCCCAAGCTCAAAGACCACTAATGGGTATGGAGAGACCTCAACCTGTGTTGGGACAATAACCTCCGTATCTAGGACATAATGTAGTGCTTGTAACGTGCATGCACTCTGAAGGATTCATAGATGAACAAGCATTAGTGCATGTTATACCCTATGCAGAGAGTAGTCCATCTATAGTAATGGTAGAAGGAGATTGGTATAATCCACATCCACCACCAATGGAAGAAAATGTGACTTATGCTCCACCATAGCTTGCACCAATGTATTACGTAGCTAATCAAGGTGTCAGACCTCCCATAAGACCCATGATGAAGCCAAGAACAAGAAACCGTCATAACTGTGGTGGTGATGATCATTGGAAAACTAAATGTCCAGAGCCTGACAAAAACCTCAAACTAGTTGAAGCCTATCGCATACAATGTTGCAAAAAGGGAGGACACTTTCCTAAAGATTGTCCAAAAAATCCTTTGATCAAGGGTAAAACGGTAGTAAACGTAGTCCAAGTGATACCTAGTAGCTCATCAGAGAGTGAACCAATTGTTCCAATCAAGGTAATCACTAGATCCCAGGCCAAGAAAAAGAAACACAGCTCCTTTGATGATTCGAAAAATACTAAAGTTTCCTCTCAAAGAATCAAAAGGAGCAGAAGCAAAAGATATGAGATGAGAAAACAAAAACAACGGGTTGAAATCAAGGAGAAAGTAAAAAAACTATTCCAAGAAAAGTTGAAGGAAACTGGAAGTGAATTTAAAGAAACAACTGTGATATCTGGAAGATCCATTCTGGTGGATAAAATTTTTGAGCCTATTAATGCCACCTTGGAAGCCTACCAAGAAGGAATTAAAGTAGGCCAAAACATGGGAAACATATGGAAAACTATCCTTCTTTAGACATGGAAGCAGCTAAGCTGGAAGCTTATCAAAATTTGGTAAGAATCAAGCAAGAAATGCTGGAAAAACAAAAACCCAAGCTTGAAAGTATTACAAAACTTGAGGACCTTGTGATAAGAGACACTAAAGAAAAATCCAATGTGGTGGCATAACCCCACCTTGAGACAAAAGAACCAGAGCTTATAGTGCCTGACAACGAAGATTCCTTAGACAGAATTCCATTTGTAGAGGAAGACTGTCCAGGACACTTATGAGAAAAACTGAGAGAGATCAATGATGGGAGCCTAACTCTAAAGTCAGCTCCTATAGAGGAAGTCTTGTTGGATAAACTACCTTCTGATATGCACATGGATGTACAATCCTTGTACGAGGATTGCGGATCAGAAGCTTTAGGAATGTGGAAACCATTGACCTTGAAAACATTACCTTCTTACTTGGGAGATAAGGAAGATGAATCCATCGTGTGTAAGACCACTCAAGTATAAAGAGCTGAGCAAACCCTAGAAGTAGACAACATTCATTCGATCATGTCTACACCCATCCAATGCACTCTTACCTTGGGAGAACTGTTAAAACTCAGACCATACTTATGGAATGATTTATAGAAAACCCTAGAGAAGGTGAGGATAACTAGGTTAATCTCCAAAAATTTGGAAATTTTGAAAAATGAAATGGACAACAAAGAGATTCGATATGTTCCCATGAACAAAGTCGGAAAATATTATGAAGGGGAAGAAGGAAACACCACCCTCCCAGTGAAATATAATGACATTGGAATCATGGCAATACTGGATAGTGGAGCTAGCATAGCCATAGCCACTAAAGCGGTATGGGAATCCTGGGGAATAGCTAGCCATTAGACAAACTCGAACGAAATTGCAGTTGGCTGACGGACACATTGAGAGACCATTAGGGATGCTTGAAAAAGTGATAATCAATTCCTGTGGAATTGAATATCAACACACTTTTGCCATAGTAGACTTTGGGAAAAAACTCAACTATGAAATCATATTGGGAAGACCTTTCATGCAACAGGTACAGCTTATCCAAGATTGGGGAAACAATTATCTGTACTTGAAGCAAGTGGGATCTATAACAAGATTAAATCTAAAAGATCACACTTATAGAGATGTCTTGAAAGCACCCATCCAAGAGTTTGATTCAGTCTCTTTGGCTGAAACTAAACTCCCATCTTGGTTAAACAAAGACACTCCTATTTGGGATTGTGGAGCTTCACAAAACGGAAGCTTAAGACGAGAAGAATGTATCCTAGAAAGGGACTGCACAGATGAAGCCTATGTACCTAAACCCTTTCTAGAGCATTTATTTAAGCCATTCGAGTGGACTCGGTACTCAAGAAAAATCGCAGGATAAGAAACCACTCATGACACTAGTCGAGCAAAAAAAGAAATATCAAGAGTTGAAAAAAGCTCTAAAGGTGATATACACAACCGAAATGGAAACCACGGAAGAGGGAAGAGGATGGTAAGGATGTAATGCATTTTCATCCCATTACAAAAAGTATACTCTCCAAGATCGAAAATTTATAGTTGAACAACCTATTAGGGAACCATGGCAACATGGCGAGTGTTACGAAGGACTTGAAAATGCTAAAAGGATAGACTTGGTTGAACCAGGAGAAGAGCCTAGACCTGCTTACATTGCGAATGACCTAACAGAAGAAGAAGAAAAGCTTTTTCTAAGCTTGTTAAAGTAATACTGAGATATCTTCACTTGGTATTACAAGGATCTCAAGGGTGTTGATCCTGATATCTATCAACATACCATACTCATGAGAGATGATGAGAAACCAAGTAGACAAATGTCATGACAAGGGTAGTGCCCGGTGGTCAAGGACCAGGCCCAAGGGACTGGCTGCAAGTTTGGATAGGGAATGAGGCCCCAAGGGCTAATAAATGGTAGGTTGGGTGGTTCATTCTCAGGCAGTCCCTCACCGGGTCTTACACTGGTATCACAGCAATGGCTATTTTGGGCATGAGGGCATGGAGCCACCCGCTTTTTCTCTTGCATGCATGCAAACTAGGGGGCCAAGGAGCTTAGAGGCGGGCATGGCCGCTTAGTAGGGAAGGTGGTTGAAGATGACGAAGGTGAACCCGTGTGCAGGCTCCATTGGGCCGAGGAGGGGAGAACGTTTCGACCCTCACCAAATCGTGCGCAGAGGATTGCAACAAGATCGCGGCGTCGAGGGGATCACTTCTCGACCCTGGCACGCTGCAAGCCAAGCACTAGAGAAGCCGGGGGCGGCCTGTTTCTCTCTCACGCTGCCCTGTGCGCCAGGGCCGACTTCCTGTTTTCCATACACAGGTGCCCAAAGGCCTTTGGCCTTAGGGCAAGACGTTTAAAAATTAGGGCAAGTGCCCATAGTGTTCCACCCCGCTAGATACGCAGATCCACCCCGCCAGACACGCAGATGCACATCGATTGTCAATTTTTTGCCCAGCTGAGGCAGTACACGCAGTTGGAAGGAGTTTCGGGTCGTTCCAACCACGACATAAGTTTCATATTATTTGAAAATGGTGGGATGCCTATGACAGATCTTACACACTCGAGCAGGCTTTGAGCGTCAACGGGGTAAATCACCAAGGTTGCGAGTCCTCTTGGATTTATAAGAAACTTGATATGGATTGGCCACATGGAAGATGTTGCATTGCATTTACGAAGGCATGTTTTTTTGCGGCTACAAAGACATGTTTCTACCGTTTGAAGTGGACTTCTAAGAGTTGGTAAGCAAGTCCACTTTAATGTTTTCAATTATAACTTCATTGAATCTCGCAGATCTCTCTGCATTATTCGCACAACAAGCAAAGCATGAAGCCCTTTTAGCATGTTCAACAAAGCCTATGCCATGTTGGTACAGGCACAGCCTGTGGCATTTAAGGTGCCAATGTTCGGCAAGAACAACCACTGTTTACACTTTCAAGAAGTTGTATCACCTCCCGTGACGTGAAACGTGTTGCAAGGATCATGGAAGAGCTACCGCATAGGCCATGCGGCACAAGTCGGTAATCAGGTATGCATTTTTTTTGAAGTTTTTTGGCAAATTTATTCGCACATGATGAGTGATTCTTGTCCTAGCAAGGCTATTGTACAAGTTATCAACCTCCATTCATTTGCATGATTTTGCTAGCATGAATGATCATTACTTGCACATGCAACTGAAATATGCCTATAGTATGCATGCTGCATTGTTACTTTGAAATTTATTTAACATTTTGGGCAAGCAAGGATTGCATTGCCTTCTAGCAAGGCTCGCATGAAAATCGAGGTAAGTCCACTTTAGGCACTCCAAACACAAGCACGGATTGTGACAATTGTTTTCAATATTACCATTTTGTTGGCATTGAACCCATGTGTAACCTTCCAACATGACTCAAGCATGGCTTGAGTACCTGCAACCCTGATGTGTTGCACGCATCAATAGCAGTTCCATTTTGATGCCCATGCAATCTCAAGGAGATCGGCACACCCTGTGGCTTGACTTCATGAAGGGTGCAGAGCGCACGGCATGGCCGACTTCTTGTCACTACTTCTCACTGTTTCCAGAAGCCAGTAAAGATGCTCGCCACACGGCACTAGCCAATTTCAATAGAAATTGCTTGACAAGGTCAATTCTCGTTTGCCATTATCTTTGTACGTCGGTACCAACATCTGTTGGTTACAATTTGGGAAATCTTGCATTGAAACTTCCCGCAATTGGACTATGCTATGAGCATACAAACTTGGCGGGGGAATTGGCAATATGATTCCACGTTATTTAATTACATACTAGACATACATATATGATATACGAGGGTGTATATGATATACATGATAATTCTCTCTCGCACAATAGATATGGCTATGAGCTGCATTTGAGTGAGTTTTCCCTTGACATCTCAAGACAATTGGTTACAATAGAATGACCGGGTAGTTCCATGGTCAGTTTTGTTTATTTTTCCATGTTTACACCTCTGATTAGAAACTATTGCTTTTGTGCAAAGCAAAGTGCTTTGACAATTTTCCAGGAAGCAAGGCTTCTCCCTTGTGCCAAGGTATTTCCCAATGACTTGGCATCAAGGGCATGGGCACACAAGTTTGGAAAACTGGAAAAACATGGAACCTTAGCTCACAGAATCCCTACCAGTCTAACCTATGCACGACGCTTATGGTTTTCACTCTCAGGTTTGAGGCCATCACTTTTACCACGGGTCTACGATTATGTGTGCATGGCATGATAGCTAGGTGGATTCAATTTTACTACATCCTGAAACATGCTTCCTCTATAACACTAGACACTTTGTCAAGGACGAGATAAGTTTTGGATTGGTTCATATAATTTTGGTTGCTATCAATGCACAACAACACTAAAAAGAACCTAAATAAAGGACTTATTTCAAAGGCAAAATTCTATCATTAAGTCACACTGATGTCGTTACAACCACATACACCATCAGTGGGTTAGTCTATGACTTGTTTGTTACCTCTCTCAATAAGAGAGTCATACCAGAAAATTGTGGCACGCTTATATGATAAGCTGCACGCTACGCATAGGATGCACATGAGCATGGGCACAACATATACAAAGTAGTCACTTAAGGAACGTTCCTCAGCCCAGCATTGTCTCTCTCTCTTTCTTCTTTCTCTCAAAGAATAAAGAAAACTTTTTAAGAATCTTTTGATACATATTTTACTCATGAGTCAGCCTGAGCCAAGGTTCTCTAGCTCTCCGCTAGCAATTGGGCAAGATGCCATCCAAATTAGTCTTCATCGGTTTGTAGATGGACCACTAATTTCCATGAGGGCTATGAACCACACACGCTGGCTAAGAGTCATCATCAGATCTCGGGTAAGACCCAGCGTGTGTTTACTCCAACATCCCATAGGCATTGAGGATAACAATTTGACCTATTACCGTTATACTTTCAAGGAAAGAATTCAGCAATCTACCATGGGGTAGCGGACATATTCAACTTTTCAAGTTGATTTCTCTCATTCGATACACTACTGACTATGTTAATTACCGTTACTGGCTAGTTGAGCAGTTTCTACAAAGGGTCTTACTAAGGGGTTTGACTACATCGATTATAATCAACGGGTTTGGATTGCGAAGGCAACACCCAGGATTTCCAATGCAATGGTGCTTGGTTTTTTTTCACAGGTGGGCAACGTGCTCCTCTGCATTTGAATACGGGTAAGTGAGCATTAAGTTCAACTCTCCAGGTAGGCATCTATTGATTGGGTGTTATTCCATTTTTTAGTATGTTTTGCTTGGGTTTTTCAATTCGTATAATTACGCTTGAATATTTCAGAGACATGCCAAGGGCATGTCAAAACAAAGCATTTTGGGTCGTCGTGTCCCATATATTTTTTAATGCTGTTATGAATCCACGACGTGTAGGGTTCGATTTGGCACACATTGTCACATGGGATAAAACATGGTCTAGGAACTCAAGGAGTTCGGTCTAGCCAGTGTGGAGCAATGATAACGAGGGTCCCTCTCACTTGCATCACGGAATGTTCATAGTTTCCTCCACACACAAGTACAATTTGTGCTTGATGGATGTCGCTTTCTCTGCCATCCTTATTTGAGATATATTCCACATGTGGTGAATATAAGTCTCTAGGACTGACACTGGCGCCTAATTCCTAATGATGTGTCGTGATGAAGTCCCTACATGCTGGTTGCACACCGTATCAGGAACAATTTCAGTGGCCAAAAATTGTCAGGTACTACATGCATACTTGTTCCGATTACAAGTGTTGTGAAACCACCTTAATGGAGGAACGTTCTCCATATAACCAAGTATGCTAAATTCATGAGAATGTCTCATGGTTGGTACCTAGGTGTGACTGAGCTTTCACATTCTGTTACGGTCCAACTCTTGTTGCAAGGCTTTCACGTACGTGCTGTGGAAAGTCTCGTCATGGAATTGCAATTTGGATTGATTTGTGTTAAATGCATGCACACTAGGTTTTATGGGCCCTAGTGTTTAACACAAATTTGTTCGGAGCGGCATACAAATTCATGGCCTTCCTTCTTTCTGCAATTGTATTCACTTCAAGTGACTTTTCAAGTAGATTTATGAATTTACACCCTACCATACAAGGTGATGGCTCAGGAGTTGTATATGTGATTGGATATACTGCATGAGATTACTCCACTTCAACCCGCTTTCAACCTAGTTGGTTGTCTCCACTCCATATCGCGTATATGGCTAGATACTCACTAGTTGAGTCATAGTTTATCATTCGTTGTGGAAGACTATGTGTAAGTGGTTGGGGAAAAGCACCTCACTCTTACTGCTACTATTTTTTGCTAAAGGATCTGCTACGAGCATACGTTAGCACAACGCATTTTGAATAGGCAATTCTCTCCCTATTCTAGAATTTGCTTACGTAAGGTTTTCAACTTTGAACACCTGTTGTGGTGGGGTTGGATACCATTTTCATAGTTTCATTAGTCAAGGACTTAATAGGTGTGCTGACAAAGTAGGTTGGAAGGTAACCTTCATTAGGGGTGAACATGTAGTTCTGTGTGTTCCAAAATGTTCACAAGTCTGCCATGAGGACACTTCCTATTTTGTCTCTCAATAGCTATGAGCTTTTCAAGATAATCACACGAGCTGTAAATGTGGCTCACAACTTCATGGAAAGTTGCGCCAAGGTTTTCTTGCATTTTTCTAGTATCTTTAGAAAGTCTGAAAAGTGATTATGTCTTTAGATACTTTTTAGTTGTTGTTACTCCTTTAAAGTACTCAAGTGAGTTCTAAATTGAGCTACCATTTAGATACAAGTGGTTGCAAAAGAACAATGATGGTGAAAATCAAGATGTTGCTCTTGGTTTCATTGAACCTCCTTACTGCACCAAGTATCAATCATCAGCACAATTGGCCCGAGTAAGGGATGCCAAAAAGGAAAACATCAGTGTTCTTACGAAGATACTATCACTTGTGTTTTCGAGGAAGAAAACACTTCTCCAAGGGGGGAGTAATGTCATGACAAGGGTAGTGCCCAGTGGTCAAGGACCAGACCCAAGGGACCGGCTGCAAGTTTGGATAGGGAATGAGACCCAAGGGGCTATTAAATGGGAGGTTGGGTGGTTCATTCTCAAGCAGTCCCTCACCGGGTATTACAACAAAGGCCATACACATATAATGAAACATTTTCCAGGAAGATAAAAGAAGAGATTGAAAAACTAAAGAAAGCCGAATTCATTTACAAAATTGAACACACAGATTGGGTATCTCCAATTGTGGTGTACCCAAGAAGAATGGAAAATTACGAGTGTGTGTTAATCTCAGAAAGGTGAATGCAGCTACCATGAGACAACGTTCCTCTTCCGATAACTGAGCATGTTTTAGAATGATTTACAGGAAAAGAAGCTTACAGCTTCTTAGATGACTTTTCAAGATACAATCAACTTTTGGTTGACCAGATCAGCATAAAACTGATTTTGCAACAAAATGGGGTATATTTGCCTATCGGGTTATGCCATTTGGGTTAACTAATGCTCCATCCACGTTTCAAAGGTTGATGAGTCATGCTTTCAAATAATATCTTAGGAAATTCTTAGAAGTATATATGGATGATCTAATCGTACATTCATCATTCCGGGCTGATCATTTTGAACACCTTAAAAAGGTATTCGAAAAATGTAGACTTTATAGGATTTGCTTAAATCCTAAAAAGTGCACATTCATGGGAAGAGAAGGAAAACTTCTTGGACATATAGTGTCTAAAAATGGCATAGCTACTGATATTGAGAAGATTCATGTCATTACTAATTTGGCTAGACCAACAATAGTAAATGGGGTACAAGCCTTCATGGGACATTGTGGATATTACCGACGGTTCATCTACATGTACGCTATAATTTCAAAACCCATGTTTAGCTTGATTACACACTTTGAATGGACCGAGGCATGTGAAGAATCCTTCATGAAGCTTAAGAAAGCTCTCACCTCAGCTCCAATATTGAAAGCACCAGATTGGAATAAGGTATTCCATGTACATGTAGATGCTTCCAATTTTGCTATCCGTTGTATACTAGCTCTACCAGAAGATGGAAAAATTGATTTTGCTATTTCTTATGCTAGCTGACAATTGAACATGGTGGAAAAGAATTACCACCATCGAAAGGGAAGGATAAGGAATGATCTATGCCGTTAAAAAGTATAGACATTACCTCTTAGCCAACAAGTTTGTGTTCTTTGTGGACCACCGGGCTTTGTTGTATTTGGTCAACAAGCCATTCAGTATAGGAAGTTTAGTGAGATGGTTCATCATTCTTCTAGAATTTGATTTCACTGTGGTTGTAAAAAAGGGCACTACACATCAACGAGCAAATCATTTGTCAAGGATTGTTTCAGGGGAATCACCTAAAGGGGTAGATGATGATATACCAGATGCCTATTTGTTCTCCGTGGAAATGATACCTCGATGATCGGAAAACATTGTGTCATTGATGACAATAGCTCAAGTGGATTCACAAATACCACTTCCTATCACAATCAGATTAATTGAGCAATCGGCTATGTATCAATTACTAGCCGGTAGGCTATACAAAATCAATCAGGATGGGATATTGCTCTTATGCATTAATCTTGAAGAAAAATAACAATACCTAAGTCAAGCACATGTTACCGTAGTAGGACTTCACTTTGTGGAAGACAAAACTATGCAACGAATCTTGAGACTTGGAGTATTTTGGCCGACTATGAGGAGAGATGTTTGATCTTTTGTAAAGGATTTCCCTCAATGTAAAAAAAAAACACCCATACCTTGTGTAACATTGTTTCAAATGTCACCTATTCCTAAGTGGAGTAACTATCTGGCTACTTACTTATCGAGCTGAACATTTCCTGAGGATATGAGTAAACGCCGGCAAAGAGCAATTGAAACTGAAGCAAGAGACTATGCTCTTATTGCAAACCAGTTGTATCAGAGAGGTAAAGATCAACATTTGCGTCTTTGTGCAAATGAAAACAAGTATATTTTGATTATAGAACAAGCACATGCTGGATTAGCTGGAGGTCACCTTTCTAGTGAGACCACCGTAAGAGCGATCTTGATGGCAGGCATATGGTGGCCAACCCTTTTTCCAGATGCCAAAGAATATGTTTGAAGGTGTGATGCTTCTCAATGAGCAAAAATGCCAACACAAGTAGATAGCATGCCCTTAAGACCAATGATGGGGGCTAGAGCTTTTGCAAAATGGGGTATAGATTTTGTTGGACCAATACAGCCACCTGCTTATAGAACCCAAGCTCAATATATCATTGTATCTACGAACTATTTGACCAAGTGGACCGAGGCTAAAGCAACTCAAAAGAATGATGCCAAAACCACTACTGCATTCTTATATGAGTATGTATTTACAAGATATGGACTGCTAATAGAGATTGTCAATGATCGGGGAACTCATTTCTTCAATGAGGTAATCGAGTATTTTCTTAATGAGTTTATGGTTATCCATAACAAATCAGCTCCCTATCACCCACAAGCAAACTGACAAGCTGAGAATACGAATAAAATTCTTAGCTCGGTGCTGACTAAAGTGTTTAGTTTAGGAAGGACACATTAGGAAATGAATCTCCATGCTGCTCTATGGGCTTATCGAGTTTCATTCAAAACAGCTTTAAATGCTACACTCTTTAACCTTGTTTATGGTCTTGATGCCATACTTCCAATAGAATTTCTATTGCCGACATTAAGGGTAGCACATAATCTCGAGTGGACTGAACATGAATTGTCAAAAAGACTTGAAGATTTGGAAAAGCTAGATGAGAAAAGGCTAACTGTTGTAGCTCATATCTATGCACAAAAATAGAAACAAAAATAGTTTTTTGATTCCTAGTTAATCACAAAAATCTTCAAGAAAGGGGACTTAGTTTTAGTATATTCCCTTAAGCAATACATTCCCAAGTTTAAGAGAAAGGGAAACGGACCGTTTATCATTGAAGATGTATCTCCAAGTGGAGCAGTAAAACTCTCCACCCTAGCTGGTGAACCAATGGCTAATTGGATTAGTGGATGTCGTTTAAAGAAATACAATTTGCCACTAACCAATGAATTGCTAGAGAGAATGCATGCAGCCAAGCAAAGAAAGATCAAACAATAGCAGGTTATTGGTGAAGCCCAATAGAAAGCTACACTTTGGGTACTCAAGAGGAAAGCTACTCTCAAGAATCAACAGATACCGATTCCCATCAACACTCTGAAATAGATGATCAACAATGGGAATTACCTAAAGGTGCAGTTTCAACAGATGCTGACTGGCTAGATGGAATGGACTTGCGCATCAAAGTACAACTCAACAATCATACAACCAATGCTTTGGTCAACACAAGAGCTAGAGTAAATCCAGTCAGTTATTCCACGTACAAAAAGGCAACAAGTCAAGCATTGACAGCAGGAATAGCGACAATCAAAGGATGCAACAAGAACCCAACTCCAACTTTGGGAGTAGTCAACTTGAACGTGATAGTACATGGATGTTCATGTTCTCATAAGTTTGTATGCCTACCAGATGAACACATGAATGAGACGATGATTATTGGAATTCCTTGGATGCGAACATACAAAGCAGTACCAAATTGGGATATAAATCATCTAAAGCTATCACCTAAAGGAGGGCAAATCATTGTTCCAATTGCACCAAGCAAGGAGGAACGAAAAAGAAGCAATCAGCAGACCAAACCATGAAGTAGTCAATCTTCTCCATCCCCTCGACAATAAAATGCTACAAGTAGCATGCAAGGAGTCAGGAAAATTTACGTACCAAAAGCATAGCTTAAGGATAAACCGATTTAGATCTGGGTTCCTAAGACTTCACCAACAAAACAAAGAAGATTCCAAGGGTTAAAACACAGAGATGAGCATCTTCAAGCAAGAAACCTAACATGGAACTGGTTTGGAAGAAAAAGGAGCACTTATCTTCTCCACAAACCATAAAACCAATCAAGCAATGGCAAGTAAAGTCTCAAAAGACTCCACCACACCATACAGCACCATGCAGACCAAGCTACCAATGGCGAGAAAAAGAAAAATCTCGAAAACAGTCAAAAGCGCTATCAGCAGCTCAAGCAATCAGTGTACTGAAGCATCCTAATGGTATAATCAAACAAAGAGCACACAAGCTACAAGATTTGCTCTTTGGAAGACATCGGCAGCAAACCTCGACATCGAAAACCCTTGAGTTAGTTACTCAAGGCCCAGCTCTTGCACATCATATTGGTTTGAATTGCATTGATCTTCATAGCATGGTAGAGACAACCACAGCTATGCATAGACACAACTGTTCAACCCATGCACACAATCATCCCGGAGAACGCCATCCAGGAGGGGGTGTAAGGGCATTAAGTACTAAGTAATTAACGGCAATGTTTGAAGAGGGAGGAAAAAGTTCGATGTTAACGTGTGATTTTTTGCAAAATTACCTAATAATTCCCTTATAATTCATCATCAAGGGAAAATTCACTAATAATATCTTTACGATGAGTGTAAATAGTGTATATACTATCAAAAAATCATAAAAAATAGTCCTTTTTTGGATATTTTCCATCATTTTTATTGATAATGAGGCTTAAAAATAGAGAAATCCAACAAAAAACAATAAAGCTGTGTTTTTCAATGGATTCTCTTAATTATCGGATTTTCACTTTACTTTTTTAGAGCATTTTGCTATTTTCTTTGATTTTTTCAAATAAACGCGTCAAAAATTAATAATAAATAGCAGGGAAGCTCAGATGGAAAAACAGAAGACATGATGGTGATAAAAAAGACAAGGCGGACAAGCACAAAAAATCTCAATGAAATCAGAAGATGGAAGCGGGAAGCCTAAATTAGGCGGCCAAGCCTAGTAGACAAGCACAAGGGAAGGACCCAGAGAAATGCGTGCCTACTGGACTTAAGGGCCCAAGAAGGAATCATCACACAAGAAAAGAGACTAAAGATCCAACAGAGCGTTTGGAGAAAATGTACCAAGAAGCTGAAGCCCTCAAGCTGAAGGAAGCAAAAGAAGCGGCTAGGAAAGCCAAAGAGGCGGCAAGCCAAGGAGACAGCTAGAGAAGAAGCACAAGAACAAGGTTACGAGTCTCCCAAACCCACCTCACCACCTACAGAACAACAGGACCATCCAATGCCAAGCCCACCACCATCACCTACGGGCAAAGACACTAATAAAGAAGCAGAGCTTGAGAAAGCCAAAGATTATGAGTTCACCAAGGAAACAGAATCTGCACGAGAGGCGGACCAGCAAGAGAAAGAGAAAGATAGAGAAGCAGAGCCAGAACAAGAGGCTACCACTACACAAGAGAAAGAACACAAGCCAGAGAAGGAAGTGAGCCTGGCACTAGAAGAGACAACAAGATCTGAGCCAGCACCCTCTACTGCAGCACAACAAGAGAAGGATGGAGCACCCTCTACTTCCACTCAGCCAAAAACCATCGGGCAACAAGGCCTCAGGATGATGAAGCAAAAGACCAACCATCTACCTCCACACAAGAGGAACCAGCAGCTACGATGCAGCAAAAAGACACACATGAGGCTACAGGCACATCTCAGCTGGCAAGACAGGATGATTGGCAGTCGAATGACGAATTTATACTGCAAGTAAACAAATATGCAAGGTAGATGCAAGACATGATGGAGAGACTCCATTCAGCAGCACTAAGCCACAGCACAAAGGCCAAAGAGCTTGAGATGGTGATCGATGCTCTTCAAGGAGAGTTAGAAGACAGGATGGCTGTCATCACCAATCTTCAGAGGCAGTTGTAGGAGATGAAAGAAAAAGCTGAACAACATCAGCTAGCTAGAGATAGGTAGCAAAAAGAAATGGATGAGTTAGGTGATCTGCTCACCAAATTATCTGATGCCTGCAAAGCAGAAGACGAGCAGTTGACAGAAGTTATGAATGAACTTCTTACAACATCCCTATAAGCTCAAAAAATTCAAGTGCAATTGGATGTTGAAAATGCCTCGTTACAGTACTCTGAACAACAAATAAATGATCAAGCAATCTTCTTACGGCAAATAAGAGAAAATACAGCTGTGGCCTCGATCAAAAGGACTGATAAAGTGTACAAGGCATTAGAAAAGAAGAACAAAGACCTTGAGTTAGAATTAAAGCTGGATCAATCACAGCGTATGGACCTGCACTGATGCGGGTCCAGAGAGAAGAAGAGCTCCTCAAATAAATAGCTAAGCTCAAGAGAGTTAACCACCTCCTCAGAGATGGAAAGCCGGATATGTAGAAAGAGGCAGGCACTTCTGAGCCGCCGCAAATAGACATACCCTCGGTCTCATTTGCTGAGTTGAAAACATAGTCCACAGCAGAGCGGAGTTATGATGAGGATTTTTAGATTAACATCACAAATGCAGACACAGTGCCAATGATCTAGCTATCAAAAGCTGAGGAGGATGCACTGAAAGAGAAGATCATCCAAGAGGTGGATGAGCAGTGGAAAGCCACAATGGATTGGGAATTGAGATTTCTACACTCTATCAACGTCACTCAACTCACTCCCAATCAGATCCATGTGCAATGGCATCAACAATCCCTGCCATACCCTCTCATAAAAGTGGAACTACTACAGGTAAAAGAGAGGTTGTACAAAGACATGCAAGAAGATGGCGCAGATAAAGACAACCCAAAGTGGAGGTTAAGATGGCTGAACAAGATTCTAAGATATCTGATTCTATCCACAAGACCACTTGCATCCCTGTAAAGAGATCCCACATTTTGTCATATACCCAGAGTAAGTACATGGCAAGATCATGAGGCACTTACAAAGAAGTGGCCAACCTCGTTGAACTACCCAAGATTGCCAGCTCCAGAGAAAGGACAAGCAACAAAGGAATACATGGTGAGAACCCTAACGGGCCCCATGTATTTCTTTAAGAGTCTACCGGATCTCTCCTGCGCCATGTTATATAATATTTGCAGAATGTTGCTCACATGCATCCAAGTTTTTAATGAGCCTGAGCAAATAGGAGCCCCATGGATATCATTTTTAGAAGGTAACAAAGGCCTGTGCTATGATCTGAGTGGGAAACCTTTGGAAGAAGTCCTTTACGTCTTCTATGCCAGATGTATGTTCTTACCATCAAAAAATATGTTGGCATTTGAAGAAGACTCACTGGATTCTTCACCTGGTGAACGAAGATATTTGCACCGGTGATCAACAAACTCACATCTATATTTGTAGCCTACTCAGCGGAGCTGAAGAATAAAGTGACCATGCAATTTCTGCAAGTGCTAGACAAAGAAAGAAAAATCAGATACGGGAAGGCACTGGATACACTTAAAGACCGCCTGATCAGTCGTCAACCCAAAGACTGTTTCAGCCCATAAAGCTGTGTCAAGGACGACACAGGCAAGGAGGGGGGGAATGTTAGCAGCAAGCTAACATGGACACCATTTTTCAAAGTTCTCTTTATAAAACATTTATTATTTTGATAAATTGGGAATATTGTAACTCATATTTTCTCGGATAAACTCTGTAATTAATGGGCCGAGGATATAAGCTTCCAAATTGTATTAGCCAGTCATTACCCAGCTTTGGTAGAACTCCAGATTATTAGTTTTGACCACCCAAAAACATTGGCTAAGATATGAAATACAATTTTTATAAGTTTTTTGGATAAGAAATACACAGCGTGAGCTAATGGCGCTCACTCCTCTCCTTCTTGTGCTTCCTACTCCCTCCCTGGTTGTCACATTGCGATTGTGTTTGTTGCATTACAAACACAAGTAAGAGCTCTACTCATTGACGTAAGCAGTTCACAGTATTTTATAGCTTTTGGCGTCACTGATCCGCGGCCTAATTTCATCATAACTAGGAATTGACACTTTTAAATCAAAAACTAAGCATAGGTGGGATATTGGGGTATCATTGCTAAGCATTTAGATGCAATCTGGCTTGAGAACGACTAGGTCAAAAATCCACTGCCTGCTGTTAATAATCACGATTTCGGAACTTGACCTAAAGTGGGGTTTGAGACCATAATCATGTGTGGTTAGGTCTTATAAACTTGTCCTAGAAGTTTCGACGTTACATTTGGATGTCAACTGATGCTGTAACGGATGTGATTTGTTTGTCGCGATGAGCGATTGGATTTTGGTGATTTCAGTGACTTGAGTGTAGCTTGAGTTAGTCGCGAGTTGTTACTTGTTTTCCGAGAGATTGACAACCTCTTCTAGCCTCTATGCACTAGTCGAGTCAGCTTCGTCCATGGCTTGACAAATTAATTGTGGTTCTCGCTAATACTGCAATAAGATAGGATGGTGAGGTTAGACATGCATCTCACATCATAATTATGCCGGGAAGCAAAGCCTTGTTTTTAGAACCAAGCCAAGCCTTGTTTTTAGAAAATTCCCAAAAGCATACCGTAAATACACCATGGCAGTATGGGAAATTCATAATTATGTTGGGAAGCCAAGCCTTGTTTCTAGAACCAAGCCAAGCCTTGTTTTTAGAAAAGTCCCAAAAGCTATGCAGGTAGCACTAGTAGCTGGCTTGGACATCACTCTCGCTTGCTACAGTGCCTATAAATTGGCAAAAGGTGCTCAATTTTTAGTGCCATTGTTGCATCTACTACCACAAGAAGAAGAATAAGGATACTCTCTATCTACTTGCATACTATCTTCTCTCTCATTTCACGATGTAGGTGCTCTCTGAAAACTCTCATGGTGAACACCTCTACGTAACTCTCATCACCGCTCTCTTGCGGCAAAGCAAGAAGCCTTTCAACAGCCCCTAATAAATTTTACAGCATGGTGAGAAGCTCTAGACTCCAAAGCAATCATTATCCCTCTCTCTATGTCGTTTTTATGAGTAGTTACCCTCTCGGTGATTATTTTTTCATATACGAGTGCATGTATGTATTTTGCAAGTGCGTATGAAGTTGCACAATGATTATTTCATCATGTTTAACACATTGATTTATGCATACAATGTGTTTATGATAACATGCGTGCATAAAAAGCGTTGTTTGTTTCACGGCATAGAAGCGGTAGGAGCACCATTTTGGTCATAACTCATGTTAAGCTTCGTATAGCGGAAGCGCACTACTTCTCAAACCGACATAGCTATGGATGGAGAGAGAGAGAGAGAGAGAGAGAGAGAGAGAGAGAGAGAGAGAGAGAGAGAGAGAGAGGGAGAGAGAGAGAGAGTGCCTCACCCGAGTTGGGTTGAGTGCTCTCCGGTGTGATGTGATTGGATTATGGTTTATGGTTTTAAGGATTAGATCTGAAGTGATTAGATGGTTAATGATAAACATGTAAGCGTAGAGACCCTGTACAATTAAACTACTTGGAAAAGATTGTTTGTGTATATGGAAGGTGCTATTGTGACAGGACTCATGTGTTATGTTTCTCATAGCAGTGTCGCTACAAGACTAGGATCACATACATCGCTTAACCTTAGATAAAAGGGTCATTGACCCGGGGCTTTGTTGGATCAAGGGTGCTGCCTATGTCTTCTTCTTTTTGTTAGGCTTATCTATGCAGTTAGTTCTCGGGGATTGAACGACCTACACGGCTAACACATCGTTGGAGATTTTGCCTTGGGTTTGCCTAAACGCCCAATGTTGGGCATTGAGGAGACGTGGCGCTTAAATTGGTATGATTGGTGTTAATACCCTACCACCTACTGGAATCTGGAATCCTTTTAGAGCGTAGTTTCATGGAGGGAGGCAAAGCAACCTCAGCTTATGTCTAGCTCGGGTAGGGGGGAGGTGTTCTGGCTCCGGTGAAGTGAAATTCTCTTTATCCTAGTAGAGTGGAAGTGGATGTGTGGATCGGGTGATCCCTACAAAGGGTCTGGTGCTTTACTAGTTATTTTGTCATATTCTTTTTTATGCTATGATATACCCAAGTTTTGTCATTACATTAATACATGGTTGTGTGTTTCATTTAGATGGGGCATTTAAAGATTCTCTATTGTCATTCTCTCGTGTCTCTACAACACTCTATTTCATCCACCACTACATTCTCTCTCTCTCTCTCTCTCTCTCTCTCTCTCTCTCTCTCTCTCTCTCTCTTCCCTCAATGCCATGCACACATATATTCACCCTCCACAATGGTATTTTGTTCTTGAGTATGCTTTAATTCATCACACCCATTCAAAGGTATCACTAGCCACTAGGTGTATCTAGATGCAGTTTGGCTCATAACCCAAACTCCATGCTTTGTCAGGCGCTAAGAATTCCTCCCCTATGAAAACGCTTTCGCAACTCTGATGAAGATTGAAAATTGTTTAAAGGTGTAAATTGTATATTTTGTGCATAGACCCTGGGGAGGGGTATCTCTCACCTAGTATCAGAGCCTATGCTTAAGGCTATGGGGATAGCCTAAATCTTGATACTAGTCGGGTTAGTTATGCATCATGTACTCATTCATGCATGCTGTTTGGAAAAGGATATTGTATTTATGATGCACCTATAAGTGGCATTGGTTGGTGGTACCTCCTTGACTTGTCTTCTTGAATGGAAGTAATTGGTTTGAGTTATGGTGAAGTGGCTAAAGTGTTCAACAACAGCGGAGTACTTTCTTTGAATGTTTGTTTTGTAGTAACAAATGGCTCCCAGAGTGACGTCTGAATGCCTTAGCCAGGGGAATGAGGTGTTGGTCATAGTTCTCAACAATATGGAAACACGGTTATCAAGAGATGCAAGGGAACTCTTTTACTTAGAAATCGGGACCAAAGTCTTTGGCATGCCAGGAAGCACAACTTGTTCAAAGAGTGCTGACCGTAGTTACCTTACCCGTCACCAAGAACCCTTCCACCAATTTTTTATCTACATTGACGATAGTCCAAGAGACTGGTTTGCCAACCTCAAGCTACTTCAACTCAGAGTGTGGCTAGGCCTAGAAGGCATTTTCTACTACTTGGTAGTGCACTCCCAAATGTTAAGAATTATCGAAGTTGCTAAGAAGTTTGAAGCTCTTGCAATTGTCATAGGGAAAGAAAGAGTATAAGATAACTATAGACCACATTATCACGTGGGAGCTCTAAGAGAATACCCTATCATGAGAGCTAAAATAATATTTAGAAAATTGGCTTCGAGAGATCCCTAATATTATAATGGAATCATAAAAATCAAATATTGGTGAATAAAAAGGACATAGAGTCAATTTTGGTTTACATGTGTACTAAGTTTTCTCTCTCCTTGTCTTGTTTCTAGATGGATCTTCTTAATGGTCTAGATGAACTCCCAAGTGATTTTTCACAAGGGTCCTTTTCAATTACTGAAAGGGTGGTGGTAATGCATGTGCTATAGTCTCCACCCAAACATATTCTCTTATAGCCTCCCCCTAACGTACACACTGTCCAGCCGTGCCGGTGGCCTTGCCTGTAGGACCCATGTCCTTACATTACCCCCCCTTGGAGAATCATTTTCATCCTCAAAAACAAACGTAGGAAAATGTTTCTTAAGTGCGTAGACATTCTCCCATGTAGAACCTTCTTCAGATCTATCTAGCCATTTCACCATTTCAGGCTCATGAGGGATGCTTGGCGGTTCAATAACGTCAACTTACACACCTGTGTCAATGATATTATCATTCTATCCTAGTTGTTTTCGTAAATGGCTAACATGAAAAACAAGATGTACTCATGAGTGCTCTGGAAGAGCTAAGTTATAGGCCACTTGACCTATACCTTTGAGAATGTTAAAAGATCCACAATAGCACGGTGAAAGTTTAGCAACTTTTCCAATCTTCAGACTTTCTGAATGCTCTAAAACTTTGAGGAAAACCTTGTATCCTTCTTCAAAAGTAGCAAGACAATGATTCTCATCTGCGTACTTCTTATATCGATCTTGAGCTTGCTTAACATTCTGCCGAGCAACTTGAAGCATGTCAAAATGGTCTTAGATAAAATCCTTTGCTTGTTGTATCTTCTCCTTATCCAACCCCACTGAAACGGGTGATCTAGGTTGAAATCCATATAAAAGCATAAATGGACTAAACCCTGTAGTAACATGCTTTGAATTATTATAAGCAAATTCCAATATAGGTAAGTAGTCTTCCCAATTGTTTTGCTTCTTGCTAATGTACGCTTGTAGCATATCCTCTAGCATTTGATTAACTCTTTTGGTTTGACCATCTGCTTCTAGATGATCAGCCGTACTTAGATTAGTTTTTAACTTTTGAAACACAACTCTCCAAAAAAGTGATTATTGAACTTTCAATCTCTGTCACTAATGATACTAGCTAGAAGACCGTAGAGTTTATATATATTCTCTACAAATAGCCGTGCTAGTTTCGGTGTCTTAACCAAAGTCTTAGTGGAATGAATCGACCCATCTTGTGACACGGTCTACAATTACCCATATGGCATCATGGCCACCATTTGTAGTAGGTAGTCCTACTACAAAATCCATAGAGATACTCTCCCACTTACCTTGTGGAATCTTTAAAGGATGTAAAAGGCCACCTACCTTGAGGCGCTCTGCCTTATAAACTTGGCATTGTTGGCAGTTTAGTACGTACTCTTGAACATCATGATGTAAACGCAGACAATAAATTTTCCGTCGAAATAAGGCGTACATCTTACGAATACCTGGATGACCAGCACTTGGACTATCGTGACACTCAAATAAGATTTGGCACCTAGTGTCTGAGTCCTTTGGCACACATAATCTACCCTTGTGGAGTAAGTAGTAATCATCAATGGAAAAATTCTTCCATCGCTTAAGCTCTTCTTGAGTAGGGGTAGAGCTCTGTGTGTTGGAGTTTGTATTTGTGCGTGCAGAGACATGTTGATTTGGCTATACAGAGACATGTGAGTGTGAGGGATCCCTTTTTAAAACTGCACTCCACACTTTAGCATATGATTGATCTTGTGCACACATGACACCTAATGACTACAAATATCCACTCTTCATTTTTGTGAAAGCAAGTGAATTAATCTGAGGCATCCCACTTAGTGCATTTGCTACTACATTATATCACCCCTTGCGATATCATAGCTTACAATCATAATCTTGAAGGATTTTTTCCCATCTAGCTTTACGACCCTTCAAGTCTGTTTGAGTAGTAAATCATTTGATACTCTCATGGTCAAAAACTACTTCAAACTCGGCCCCATATAAATAGTTCCGCCACTTTTGTAAAGCGTGAATTATGGCATAGAGCTCTCTCTCATAGACATAATAATTTTTTTGAGCTCTATCTAGCTTTTTATTTTTAAAGCCTATAGGTATTCCCTCCTAGAGAAGTACCACACCAATTGCTTTATCACTAGCATCGGTCTCTACCACAAACACCTTAGTGGGTCAACAATTGCTAGGATGGGAGCAGTGGCTAAAGCTACCTTAACCTCTTCAAAACTGCATTTATGGGCTCTTTCCAAGAAAAGGTCTTACCTTTTTCTTTAAGTTGATCCGTCATAGTAGGAACATCGATTTTGGCATAATCAAGGATATACTGTCGATAAAATCCAACCATGCCTAAAAATATTTGAAGCTTCTCAACCATGTTGGGATGTGGCCATCGGAGAATGGTAGCGACCTTGTCAGTGTCCATCTTGATGCCAGAATAAGAGATCACATGACCGAGGTAATGTATCTCTGTCTTAAAGAAATTGCACTTGATTTGCTTAGCATACAACACATGAGCTCATAGAGCTGCTCAAACACTAATCGTAAGTGTTATATGTGTTCATCTTCAGTCTTATTGTAAATGAGAATGTCATCAAGGAAAACCACAACAAATTTTCCAAGATAGGGACATAAGACACTATCCATAAGTATCATAAATGTAGCTGGAGCATTGGTTAGACCAAAAGGCATAACCAAAAATTCAAAATGCTCGAACCGTGTTCTAAAGGTAGTTTTGGAGATATCTTGCAAAAGGATACGCACCTGGTGGTTAACTCAACAAAGATCTATCTTTGTATAGTATCTTGCTCATGGAGTTGATCAGACAACTCATCCACTTGAGGCAGAGAATACTTGTTCTTGATGGTTATGGCATTTAATCCGTGATAATCTACGCACATGCGCATAGTACCATCTTTCTTTTTTACAAATAGAATTTGTGATGCCCAAGGCAAAGTGCTAGGCCTAATGAAACCACGGATGAGATAGTCAGCCAACTGACTCTCAACCTCCTTGGCTTCTTTAGCACTCATACAATAATGTGGTTTACCCACCGGTTTAGTGCCTAGCAAGACATCTATGACATGATGCACATAATGTGTAGGGGATAAACCCGGCAGTAAATCACTTGAGAATACATCACCATACTCCATGAGTAAGTGAGTCAGCTTTTGTGGTGCGAAAGGAGAAAGTAAACTAGAGTTATGCTGGGATGGAGAATCTTGTAATTCCTGTAATGTTTGTTTTACAACAGTTGCACATTGCTCTATAGAATTAAAATTGAGAGCACTTTGCTCGTTAGATTTGAACACTTTGTTTATCATTAGAATTCATTGCACTTTGCAGACCATTACTAGAATTCACCGCACGTTGCTCTTGAGAATTCACAAGACTTGGAGACAAGAAGTAACACAAAAAGACTTCATCTATTAAATCTGCTTTCTGCAAAATAGAAATCTCGGCTGTACATATAAGAGGTGCAGATGGTATATTTTTCTCACCAAGCAAAATCACATGTTTGCCATTGGCCATAAAGGATAAGGAGTTGTGTTCATAACTAGTGTGCAATGTGTTTCCTAAACCATGCAGCTACTTGTGAGAGCAGGGAGTCTGTGTAAGCTTCAATTTCTTGACTAGCTTATAGTTCAAAAAGTTATGAGTTGCACCATCATCCACTAAAATACAAACATGTTGTTCATTAATAGTGCCATGCATGCGAATCAAATCATGGGGGCCAAAGATGGTCTGCCACATTGAAGCACGCACACAACACTTGTGCTTTTCTACCATATGAATAACCTCTACAACACAATATTTACGAGATGAATCTAATGTGAGGCATTGCATCGTCTGCATGGTCTTTTCTTTGCCTTGCAAAAGAGGACAATCTTTCTTGTTATGTTGTTTCAAAAGGCATTCAAAACATAGATTGTGTTTCTTTGCATGCTCAAAATCAGCAGTGCTGAGAGACCCACGTGGAGTATCTTGTGATTGCTTAGGCTTCTTAGCCTCTTGTGGGTGTGGAGAGGTAGATTGTCTTTTATTCCTCTTGAAATGTGTGGAAGATCTACCTCGCCATTGGCTCTTAGCCACATTGCTCTTAGCAAAACTATTCTTAGAGTAGGAAACATTTCCTTTCCTCTCTTGGTCATCATCATATCTTTGGGCATGATTGATGGCTTCTTCCAAAGTTTTTGGATGTTGGGGCTTGACATGAAGACGATAGTCTTTGTCAAAACCCCTATTAAAACCCCGTATCTTTTGGAATTCATCTAGAACTTCTAGTTCTAATATGATTTCTTGATACTTCAAAAGGTACTGTGTGAGAGAGAGGCCAGACATGCGGCATGCATCTCATGCTAACCAATTCTTATCTTCTTCATTTGGAGTCCAAAAACTCATTAGAGAAAGAATCTTGAAACGCAGACCAAGACGAAAGACGAGCATCTATTGGAAATGTCATCCACCACTTATAGGCCTTACCTTTAAGAGATAGACTTGTTTCCACGGGCGTCTTTGTATCTAGGGTGTGTCTCAATCTATGAGTATCACTCCATTTGAGTAAGAACGTATTGCTTGCATCCTTGTTGCGATCATGATCTTCCTCGTGAAACTCAGGAATGGTGATATTCTTAAGTAATGCATTGCTACATTCTGCATCTTTTGAAGCACTTGTCTCTTGGACTCCTTGAGTGGTGCAAGCTTGGCTCCCTTGAACCATGCCACTTGTGGCTCCTTGAGACGTTTGTGAATTCATAAATTTCGCAAGTAACTCCGTAAGATTGGTAACATTTGCATTGAGTGCAGAGAAGTTGCGTTCAAGTACGCTTCGGCAATTTTCCAAAGTCTTTAAAACAGCCATATCTACAAGGCCATGATCTCCTATATCATTGTCGTCATACATATTAGTGTTAGCAGCACCCATGGTACCCTGATTTTTGTCTATGTGCTCAAAATCAAAAGTGTGTGTAGGTGGGATATCCTCACTAGCCATGGTAAACACACACTAATGTAAAGAGAGAAAAACAAAATGTCAACTTGTTCCTTGTGAAATTGAAGTCTTTGTGTTTTGAATGCTTCGTGACTTGTGTTGCATGCGAACCTCGCCTTGTGGGAATTGTAGCACTTCACGTGTCATTCGTTGTAAGAACACCTTTGTTGATTCTTCACAAAAACTTGTCGTTTTTTAGAAGGCTTTTGTTCACTTTGAAGCTACCTCCTTGAGGAGAAAATAATTTTTGGAGGAAAACTTGCCTTACTCCAAGAAGTGAAAAGGAAGGGTGAAACTACATCCTTGAAGTTTGAAGCTTTCCCTTTCCTTCTATCTTTTCTTTCAACACAAGTATGCTATCTTTCCTTGTTATACACAACAAGGGTCAATAGCTTGATAGTAAAGTGTTGGCCTCTTACCCTCATGGACTGGGTTCAACCCTCCTTCATGCAAGGGTTAAGCGGGCCTTTCTATGTGCGCAGCCAATGGTGCCAACAAAATCCTTCAGAGCCTCGGTGTCGTAGAGTTTTCGGTCGAGTTTGCCTCACCCATGTGGAGGGCGTAGATGCAGTCGATTATCGTTGTCTGTCTTCAGGACGTGTACAGGAAATTGTGTATGTCTTATTTTTACTGCACAGCAAAGACGTCGATGGCTGCAAAATGTGGGAGAGATGCAACACATCGTATGCACATGCAACCCGCTTTTTTCCATCTCCAAAAATAGCGTGGATACCAATGAAAGAGTGGTGGTAATACGTGTGCTAGTCTCCACCCAACCATGCTATCTTATAGCCTCTCCCTAGCATACACACTATCTGGCCTTGCCTGTAGGAACCATGTCCTTACAATTACGCGGTCGGATTCAATATTCATTGGGGAGTTGAAGTCGTTCGATCTTCAAAGGGGGCTAGAGACTACCTTGTTTCAAATACTTACGTAGCATGGGAGTTGTATGTTGAAGCCCAACCTGAACATCAAACACAAGTGCCTGATAGTTTTATGACCCATCCACAGCTTTGGGTCAAGGAAAATATCCAAGAAAGCAATGTCAAAGTACAGGGATATGTTCTTTACCTAAACTTGTGTTTGCTTTTGGACATACCGAGTTGAGGTATCATTCTTAGTAAGAAGGCCCTCATGCTAAACCAAAGATACGGCTTCTGTGAAAAAGTCATAATCAGAACTTGGAAGATTCAAATGGTGGCAACCGATTCTATTATGTTCCCCAAAATTGGTTCAATAGAGTCTATGGACCCATTCTCAAATACAATCCTCACAATGTCACTTTTACCTTTGATGTCTACAAGAAGTCCATATGTATTAGTGACTTTTCTCAAGCACATCTAATGGAAATTAACTCAAGTAGATATTTCTACAGAGTTGATGTAAATGAGCATCACGTTCATGTTAACTGCTTTAATTCAATACCACCTATGGATGTATCAGAAGGAGAAGAATGGTACAAAAAGGAAGACATAAATTTTATTGCACAAGTTGTAGTTCTAAACTTTGAAACTCAAGTGTGAACAAATATAAGGGTAGAACCTCGGTTGTAGGGACTGATAATTGGTCCATAGGGCTCTTTTGTATTCATGTATCTTACTAAAGACACTATGTATCTTTTTGGTTTTTACGATGGTTAAAAATAATAATTCGTTTTTTTTATGATTCATATTGTTTTGAGGTCATAATATTTGAGTTTTGATCTTAGGTTTTATCATTCTAATTAACTTGAGCGATAGGTGTGTGTGTGTGTGTAGATGACTTACATCTTACCGTGAGAGATATGGGTGAATATGCTCTCTCGTCTTATGGTGGAAGAGCATCTTCAAACAGGAGTGGAAGTGAAACGTCTTTTCACTACCATGCATAATGAAAAAGACAAGAAAAGGTTAATGTCCACTGATTGTATTATACCTAATATATTTCAGGCTTCGTACTATTACGCTGCAGGAAACCCCGAGTTTAGACCACTTGAATATAAACCCTCGCCCATTGGGAGTATCAAATAGATCCAATCCAAGTTAGGAAAGGAGATCATTGTTACTAACTAAGTGTTGTACATAAATGTTTATGAACTTACCTTGAGATCGACAAAAGAAACATGGATAGATAGGAACATACTTCCCTTAGTAATGGCTACTGGATGTCTCAATATTGTCATGTTCAATGTATGGGGCCATCAATGTCAGACCAAGGACCAACATTCCTTTAGTCCGATACCTTTGAAGTTGCTATTTGACTTGTTTGGAAATTCCATAATACACAATCCTCACATTTAAAATTTTTATACAATGCCTATAACAGACCCCAATGCCTTGAAGATTGTGCAAATATACACAGCACTGATGGGTTGGACACATCAAATGTGTTTCCAAAATAATTTGCTTACTTTGATGACTACTTCTATTACAAGAAGGCAATAGTTCACAGTGAAATGGAAGTACTTGTAACTAACCGATCTCTTACCCAATAGTGGTATGATTCACACACTAATGAGAAAATGTTTCAACCCAAGATCAAAAAGAATTGTTGGGATCACTCGTCTGATATACTTAAAGAATGGGATAGCTATACTCCAATGGTGGAGGGATGTCACAATGGCTACTACCAGGTGCATTATGTAACAGCTATTACAATTAATGAAAAACTTGCAAAACAACTTGTAGATTTTTAAACCCCAAATTTTTTATTAAAAAAGTATGATATAAGAATTGGTTCAATTTTTTTTCTATTCTCTCTCTCATTATATTCTCAACCATCTATTTTATTTGGCTTAAAGAACTTCGAGCGGATAAGAATATTGTACTAAGAGTGACCTTGGTTGATATGGTGCAGTAAATTACAATGCCTCCTAGAGGAAATGTGGCTATTGCAAACGTATATGCACCTATTTTTCTTCAACAAACCATCATTGATAGAGACATTGATTCTATTCTTTGCAAGTCTGAACCTGGAAGCTTTAGCAAGGAAGGCAAAGATATAGGCAAAGTTCTTGAAGATTGGATTGAGCGCATGGACAGTTGGTTTGATTTGGCTCATTCATCTACAAAAAACAAAGATATTATTTCTAAGTTCAAACTAAAGAAAATAGCTAAGCATTGGTGGAGAGACCATTGCACAAAAAACAATGTAGATCCTAATGTAGCAACTTGGGATTATCTTTGAACCTTTTCTTGACCCTTGTCAAGTATGCTCCCGTAGGGATGACTGAAGAGGTCAAGGTATCTTGATTCTTGTCAGGGTTACATAATCCTATGAAGACCAAACTCCAAAGCCTTTGTCTTACTAGCTTTGCAGATGTCCTTGATGCAAGAACACCCATTGAACTAGATTTATCCACCAATAGCGGAAAGAAGAAACCAGAACCTACTCCTGTTTGTGAAATCAAAAGGCCTCGTCTCAAGGAGGAACAAAGGTCTAAAAATCCACAACAAAGAAGAGAGAGATTATTACGTATGAAGGCCAGATGAGATCATTCGTGTTACACTTGTCTTGATCATGACCATCACTCCAGAGATTGTCCATTTAACAATTCAAGCTTCACAGAATTGGTGGACAAGTATGAACCTAAGAGCTTCAACCCAAATCGGAATATTGGCAATTTTAGACCTAGACCGTTTATAATTTAGAGGAACTTCAATCAACAGAACTTTAACCAAAGTCAGAGACAATCTAAAAACCAAGGGAACTTTAGACCAGGAAATCCACCTTTTGTCTGGAATGGACCACCTTCCAACAATAACAACAATGGAAATATTAACCGTCAACCTCGTCCAGGAGGAGGAGTAAATCAAAGGCCTCAAGGAAGACCTCAAGTTAATAGATCTCAAGGCGTTAGAGGCGAAAGAAATCAAAAAAATGTGTATGTTCATACTAGAGTTGAACATCAGGGAGTGAATGAACAATTTTCAGTAATTCAAACCTTAGTGGAATATCAAGGTGACCATTTTACCTTATTGATTGCTCTAGAAGTACACATTCTTTCATATCTCTTAGGTGCATCAAAAACCTCATTTGGCATGAACATCCTAATATAGACCTTATAGTGGAATTAGATATGGGTAGGAAGGTTAAATCTTCTACTTCAGTGGGTAACTTGAATTTTGTTCTGGATGGTCACAATACTTCTGCAAACTTCAGAGTCTTACCCATAGGGATCTATGATGGAATCCTACGAATGGATTGTCTCAAGGCCAATGATGCTCACATACATTGTAAAGAAGCTTCATTGTCTTTCAAAAAGGACCAAAACTCCAGGGTTACAGTTATTGGAAAACGAGGAAAGCCTCAACTAAGACTAGTGAATTTTACCAAACTTATGAAGAGGCATACAAAGTATGAACGGATTTACATATTAAAGCTTAACCCGAAGGAGAAGAAGTTAGATTCACCTGAACCCGAATGGATAACATAATTTGATGATGTATTTTTTAAAGAACTCTCGCAATTATCGCCTAAGCGTGATGCTGATCATGCAATAGAGCTTACTCCAAGAGCTCAACCAGTTGCCCATAGACCATACAAGATGTCGGAACCTGAATCTGTGGAACTCAAGGAGAAACTAACTCAACTTCTTGAACAAGGCTTCATTCAACCTAGGGTTTCTCCATGGAGTACTCTTGTTCTCTTTAATTGAAACAAGGATGGTACTCTACGTCTTTGTATTGATTATCGTGGATTGAATCAGGTAACAATCAGGAATAGGTATGCAATACCAAGGATTGACGAGTTTCTTGACCGATTACATGGGGTACCTATCTTCACAAAAATTGATCTTAAGTGAGGGTATTATCAAATTTGAATCAAGGAGGAGAGTATTCCAAAGACAGGATTCAACACCTGTTTTGGACATTATGAATTACAGGTATGCCTTTTGGACTTACAAATGCTCCTGCAACTTTTAATCGTCACATGAGACCAATGTGTTTTGAGAGCATCTGGATGATTATGTTCTTGTCTTCTTTAATGATATCTTGGTTTACTCAAGAAATAGAGAACACAAACAGCATGTGCATTGAGTACTTGAACTTCTCCGTCAAAATCAACTTTATGATAAGCGTAGTAAATGCAGCTTCTTCACTCACAAGGTGGAATATTTGGGATTTATTGTATTCAAGGACGGTGTTTCTACTGATCCAAGTAAGATCAAAGCTGTTATAGCTTGGGCTACACCAAAATTGGTAAGAGAAGTACGTAGCTTTCTTGGTTTAACAAGATGGTATCTACATTTATTCAAGGCTACACTAAGATTGCATTTTCATTGACTAATACACTTAAGAAGGTGTTAGAAGCTGGACACACCCCACGGCATCTAACTACTCGGTGGATTATTATTTTTTGTAATTAGTCATTCATTGAGGAAAACCCGGTTTTTCACCTTGTAAATATTGGGACTTACAGAAGTTTCCAGATTGTATCCCAGTTTTGATAGTTAGAAGGAGTAGATGGATGATTTTGGAACTTTAGGGTTTGAGAAGTTGTAAGGTATATATATCACTTTTTGACCTTAATGAAAGACCTTTTTTCATTTTAAACAAGTTTAAGTTTGTGAGTGAGCGTATTGTGTACGTGAGAGAGAGAGAGTGTGAGATTTGTCTTGACGCTACGTGTGCTACGGTGGTCGGAATCGAGTGCGGAGAAGTGCAGCGTGTTGCCCCCGACTAGAGCTACGAGCCGATAATAACATTGCGCGCATACGGTCCGGCTTCGGGAGCTTCTTCTACGAGCTTCATCGGTTGTTTTGGTGAGCATACGTTGTCCGATTTTGCATTGCAACATATCCACACGTTCACATTGAGTAGAACCACACATTAGGCGCTTCAGATTTCGAAAACAAAGACTTGCAAATTTTGGCCAGACATCCTACGTGTTTCTGCACCGGGTGTTTTGGGTCGTGACTTTGGTTCACAGACCTTAGGGAGAGTGGCCTATAGGTATTCGTAGGGTCTCCTTCAAGTTCTGTGGTGTTTCCGAAGTGTTTGATAGGTGTTCGGCTCTAGCAAGCATTGTAGGAAGCATCCTCTTTTGTTCTCTTGAAGACTGTGACTTAGACAATTGGTAGGGGCCTCTGTAGGAACTAGTTAGGAGTCGGTCGAGTGTAAGTTGACACCTTATGCTTGCTTCCACGCGCCTGCGGGTCGAGCTTCGTCCTTAGCTGACATTACTTGTTAGGTGAGTTCTCGTTGTGCTGACGTCTGTCGCGGCGAATCCGTCCAACATTGGCGCCGCTGTCGGGGACGAAAACCTTAGGTAGGTGACCGAGACTAATCCTTGAGGATTGGGATTTTGGGCTTGCCAAGAGTATCGCTTTACATTTAGATAGGATCAGAGGGTGGAGGACTCTCTAGGTCTTAGAGGGAGTTTAGGAAGCGTGTGTCTAGCCTAGATCCTTCGACTGAGGTAGAGGAGGTACACTTAGGAATTTTTTTAGTTAGTAGTCGAGTTCTAGAGTAGGAACAGGGAGTGGGAGAAGCGGTGTGAAGAGATCTTGAGAGTCCGGAGAGGCCAAAAGGCAACCAAAAACACCAATTATCACCATTTCTTCATGGTAGGTAGGAGTAGAATAAGTAGAACATCATGATTCAGATCTAGAGCATTTCATGCATGTATACTTGCTTGGTAGAATCATTACAAGTTTGTAAAAGACGCAAAAGTGTGGTTGAAAGCCTAATCGAAGTCCAAAGAATACTGTGAGTGTTTCTGATAGGCCTAAAGAGCATCAGCAGCATTCCTGTCAGGAAAAACTTTAATTTTAAGCCAGGAGACATCCTACGCGTAGTATGTCTACAGGCCAATCTGGGAGGAATTTTGGAATTTTGAGGTGACCAGTGTGTTCTGAAGGTAGGGTTTACCCTAATTTCAACTGCAAAGGGGAAATTTGGCCTTCTCTTGACAGGATAAGACCAGATAGACTGAAATTGCTAGACATCCTACCCAATTAGTGCAAAAGCATCAACTTGAAACCAAAACCTTAAGATGGCTGCATGAGCGTGCCTTGCATGATATATTGAGTGACTGAAAGGGTCTTCACCTCATTCGGGTAAGAAAATTGGGTTCAAAATGGACTTTAGCACTTTTGACTGAAAGAAGAAAAACAGCAGAAGTTTGAGACTTTTGGCATCCAAACTGAGATCTAAGCATACCACTGGGATACTGACATCAGGGGGAAGCTGTGAAACAAATCTGGGATCAAGCAGGCCAAAAACACATCCTACGCGTAGGATGTCTACTGAGTGATTTAGAACTCCAAACTGAAATCTGAGTATACCAAGATGATCAACAGCTCAATAAGAGTTGAAGTCTTGAGTTTAAAGCCATTTTGAAGAAAAAGACATTCTACGCGTAGTATGCCTAATGCAAGAAAGTGAAGCCATAATTGGACTTTGAGTATTGTAAGGGGTTATATAGCCTAAGGCAATCCTGCTAGTCAATTTTGGTCCAATTTGGAGTTGATTAGACTGATCAACACCATCATCGGGCCGTCGGAACAGATTTCTGACTCATTGACCAGATTCCAGAAGTCCAAATCAAAAAGTAAAAACAGTTGTAAGCTCAGCACAACAAGGGGAAAATACAGTGCAGAAATCTAGGCTAAATGCAGCATGAGACATCCTACGTGTAGGATGTCTATTGGGGCATTCTGGAGAGAAAATTTGACTTGGCCTAGACAGTGAGGTTCTATTTGGCTTAAGGGCTCTAGAACTTCTTTCAGAGGTAAAATTGGACCGTGATTTCCCATTTGACAAAGCAAATACTGAATTCAAGCTTTTTCACGTAAATTGGCCAACATCAAGGAAGGGTACTGTTTCAGATTAGCAACCTAATCAGGAACATCAACAGTGTATAGAATACAGTAGTGGTTGAGATTAACTCTCTAGTTATACCAATCATTACTAAGATCACCTCCAGCAGATAAATGCGTTGATCCAATTGCCGAAATTAAAACTCTTGTGTACAGGTATATTCAACAACAAAGCAAGACGTTATGCAGAAACTGATCCATTGCCAGGTTAGTGGTTGAACTTGTGATAAGTTACATTGATAAGTTTGATGAATTTAAGATCAGGAAGATACATTGTTAGAGACCAGAAAGTGGCAGGTGACCAAGTTATCGTAGTGTCCACTGAAGAGAGTGTAACTCAGGCAAGGTTAGATCCGCTAGCACCGATTATTGAGGAAGGTAGTGATAGGCGTCGTCAGACAAATCTTTCTTCATGATGGGGAGCCAACAGCCAAGAAGTTTCGCCTATGAGGGACCTATGCAAGGAGGAAGTACCTCCCAAAATCCTTCGAATGATTCGAGGCTTATTGTGATCTTCTTGGAGGGAACAAACTCAAGAGGAGCCCTAGTCTATTCTGACTGTCGAGGTCGCAAGTGCATTTGTATTGAAGAGAGGCCAGCACAAAGATTGGAGATAATCCACGTGTATGATGATGGAGATATATTCCGAGACGAAAAGGGAAACCACTATTTAATAGTTAGCAACCCTGAAGATTACAACAGATATGGAGACAACGTGGCTAAAGGGAAAATGATTTCAGAAGCTCAAGAGCCTCCACCAAACATTGATCGGCATGGAGCTATTTTCATGTACGATAAGAAAACAATCAGGGTTCCAACTTATAACGAGAATGTGGGAATCTACAAACACGAGAGCGGGGGTATTGTCTCTTACTTTCGCAGTAAAGAACCATACGTAGACGAACTAAGCAAAGACAAAGTTCTTTACTTATTCTCTTATGAAACTGCTACGGGGAAGGGCATAGTTTTTTTTGATAGATATAGGCGAGAATACCAACGTATTCTCCCAGAGGAAGTAGAAAGAGCAACAAGTCCAGGAGCATCAGCATATGCCTCTGAGGAAATGCCGAGAGCCGTCCACACCCCAAGAAAGTCAACGAATCCATTCTCAGATGAGTATGACGCTACATCACATTCCCCCAAACCGCGAGCATTCAACAACCAAGACCAACCAGTAAACCAGCCATCATTGCAGGCATGGCTTAGACAAAGTGTGACAATGGAACCAGACAGAAACCGAGAGGGTTATCCAGCGGCTCGAGGTCTCAGGGATTTGCAAGAACCACCACACTATTCAAGGTATCAAGCAGAGAGTAAGCCAAAGACACAAGGGTCGACCGAACTTGGAGGACCACCCATGGAACGAGTTCGAAGAGAAGGACCACCTCCGGCGAGAAACTTTAGAAATTATGGCTTAGGAGCACCGTTGGGCGAGGAACCAGCCTATTACAGAAGGCCTGAGGAGGGGTATAGACTTGGAAGGGGTGATCCCATGATGAGGTTTGTAGACCATCGCAGAATTAGACCTTCTCAAGTGCAAAAATGGTTAAACAGGAAATACACAGGAAACAGAGACCCAAGAGATCATGTAGCAGCCTTTGTACGTGTGATTAGAGCTGAAGAGGTGTTAGACTTTCCTACCCAATTCGCAGGGTTTGGACTAACCCTAGAGGATGATGCTGCAACTTGGTTTGACTCTGTAGAGCGTAGAGACTTTGAGTCGATGGAGGAAGTGTTTGACGAGTTTATTGAGGAATTCTCTCAAAGGGGAATAGCTCATAATACCGTCTCACAAATCCATAAATTCAAACAAAAAGATGGAGAATCTGTACGGAAGGCAGCCCTAAAACTAAAGAGATATGTTAAGTTCTGTCCTGTTGATGAACTGCCAACTCAGTCCAGACTTATGCTGATATTCATCCAAGGACTAAGGAATGCAGATCTCCAAAAAGACTTACATATGAAGAGGAGCACTACGTTGAATGAGTTGACCAAGGAAGCCTTGTACCTTGTGGACAATTGTGCTGTTTACAAAGAAGGGGAGTTCAAGGACCTTGATGACGATTCATCTTCACAGCAAAGTGGGAGCAAGCCCTCCAAGACAACACTGAAAGGAGAAATAGCGGTAAACCAAGAACAGCTTGTGGATGAAGTGCTAAAAAAGATCAACTTGTACGCCAAACCCCATGCTAAACCGCCCAAGTGGTGTGCTATTGAACAAAAATGGACAAACCATGGGACCGAGGAATGTTACTATAACAAGGGATATGTGAGGGAGAGACCTTATGCTCCCCAAGCTCCTGTAGCTTCCCCTCAAGTTCCACCTATGCCTAGATATCAAGCAGGCAACTTGCCAGGACCTGTAGGTGTAGAGAGACCACAACCGGTGTTGGGGCAACAACCACCCCTACTAGGATTATGACCAGTTGGTGTAAGATACACCCCAACGGTAACTGAACCAGAAGAAAAGGCTTTGGTGCCTATGCATGCATACTATGAGGATCCCAATGGATATGCGGCAAACCCTATCTATTATCCACCGGAGGAGCCCTTGACACTAGATCCATGGAGCATGATGGGGAATCAAGGACCTCCAACTGCTATACAAGCCGCAGGAGAAGGAACATATAACTTAGATGAACGAACATTGTTGTTCATAGCCAATGGAGGCATGGGCGGATAGAGACAGACTTACCAAAAACGGGGAGCTCAAGGAGCACCTCAACAACCCAAGGGCCCCTGTTACAAGTGTGGCGGAGACCATTGGCTGAGAGACTGTCCCCATGATGAAATCATTAGAGTCAATGCGTATTGCCTAGAATGTGGAATTACTCATTTGATTCCCGATTGCCCTAAAAACCCGAGTAAAGGAGCAAAAACCACCTTGAACCAGTTGGAAACAGTACCTTCCAATGGAGTATCAGAAAGTGAAACAGTCATACCTGTTCAGGCGGTGACACGGGCCCAAGCCCAAAGAAGGACGAATGAACCCATAATAGAAGAACCAAAGACGGATGCCCAAAGTTCAGAAACAAAAAATCTGAGAAGCACTTGGAAGGCAAGAAAGGCGCGTAGGAAAGCCAGGAAAGAACGAGAGCAAACCGCCCTATCCGATGAGTTGAAACATACAAAGAACAGGTTGGAGCGGTTAGAAGATCTAGCCAGCCTAAGCTCACACACCACAGCAGCCATAGCACCAAAGAAAATAGCTGAGCCCAAAAGTGCAGGATCAGGAGGATATGTGCTAGCAGACAAAGTAAACGAGCAGCTGGATGCGCTTCTAAGAGCTTATGAAGCTCGGCTTAAAAAAAACCAGACCCAGGAGCAAAGATGGATGACATATCCATATGTGGAAATAGAAAAACAAAGGTTGGATATGTGTAAAAAGATGATCGAGACGGCTCAATCACTGATGGAAGGCCCGTTGGGAAAATCGGCAAATTGCCATGATGTGCCAGTTCCAACCCCTATCCAACCAACAATAGAGAAACATGAGGAAACAAAGGAAAGACTCACTAATGAATATGAGTCCAGAGGAGAGCCTATCATAGTGCCCAATACCACCGAAGGGGCAAGTGACGGGGTCCGTCCTAGAATATCAGCAGAGATGGGAAAGGACGGTAATGGTCTAGATGATCTGTGGAAGCAAATCAGAGAGGCCAACGAGACTAATAGAATGAATGACCACATGAATATCACGAGAAAAGGAAAGAATGTGATCCTACCTCCTATTGAAGAATTTGAGGCAAGATCACAAATAAACTTTGAGGTGCATTCACAAGGGGGAGACCAAGGATCTATTAGTTCGGGACACAGCCAACCAGACTCTTTGAAAACTTTACCCTCTTACCTAGGAGAATACGAAGCTAAGTCGGAAGTGAGGGCAATTCCATCTCAAAGATTTTCTTCTAACAAGGTGATGGACTCACAAGGATTGATTGAGTTGTTAGCCACCCCGGTGGCATGCACAATCACGTTAGCAGAACTCCTAAAGCTAAGGCCAAACATGTGGACCACAGTAGGAAAATGCGTGGAAAAATTTGGAGTAAAAAACCCCACCTTGAAACTACAAGAAGGAATCAGGGAGTTGGACAGGCTTAATCTAAACACTAGGCCGGTACCATTGAATAAGGTTGGAGAATATTGTGAGGGAGAAGACGGAAACACAACGCTACCTGTAGAATTCCAAGGAGTGGTTTCCAAAGCTATTCTTGACAGTGGAGCAGGAGTTGCTATCGCCACGAAGGAAGTCTGGAAAAAATGGGGAAAACCAGCTCTGAGGGCTACCCGAATGAAGCTGCAGTTGGCAGATGGTTTCATGGAGAAGCCTCTCGGACTCTTGGAAAAGGTAATTGTCACTTCGTGCGGGATTGAGTATGAGCATACATTTGCAATAGTCGATTTCGACAAAAAGAACAATTATGAGATAATCTTGGGACGACCATTCATGTGACAACTGAAGATGGTCCAAGATTGGGGTTATGACCACATATACCTCAGACATGGCGAGACGACAACTAAAATACACTTGAAATACCATAGTTACAAGGATGTAAACCAAACACCTGTGGAAGAGTTTGATTCGTCTACAATAGCAGAATCAGAACTACCAGCATGGTTGGGGCAACCAAAAGAGCTATGGATGTGCAGAGCTTCACATTGTGGAAGCTTAAGAAAAGAGGATTGCATCTTAGAAAGAGCAATTGAAGACAAAGAGTATATTCCGGAGCCATTCCCTGAAGATGCCTTGGAGCCTCTAGAATGGGAACACATACTGGCAACGTTAGATGTATGTACCATTACCGACATTCCAACAACAAAATTTTGCGATAAGGATGGTTACGATGTGCTACCCTATTACATGGTAAGCGTGATGCCAGAAAAAGAGACGGTAGCACCTCCAGAACAAGAAGAGTTTTACAACTCTTCTGAGCAAGTGGAAGTAAATGATGAGACAGATAATGAGTGTTCAGACACCTCCAGTGAGCGTGGGAATGAAGCAGAGAATATCAAGTTTTATGATTTTGCTAATCAACACCCTAGACGCCAAGAACGCTATAGGAAGAAAAGAGCCGAAAATAAAGTGAGACAGAACCTGATGCCCAGGATAAAAGGGAAAACTCACTATTTGATGCTTGTAAAAGTAGAGGATTGTGTGAAAGATCAAATATCAGGAAAATTCTCAGAAAATCGAAAAGAACAAACGCGAGAACAAGCGAATCGGGAAAGAAAAGCTCGGGCTCAAACAAAATCACAAAAATCTGAAAAAACAAAAAAAGAACCAACAAAATACCAAGAGTGGACCAAACTAGAGCGTAAACAGAAATACCAAGAACTAAAACGGTCTTTGAGGGAGATCTGGACTACTGAAGAGGATAGTGATGGTAAAGGGGAGTCAGAAAAGGACAACATGAATGTACCACCTCAATATAGGAAATTTACTATCCAGGAAATAAAAATCATCTTGACATCACCAATCAGGGAGAGAACCAACCAAGAATCTTACGACGGGCTTGAAAACGCAAAAAGAATAGACCTCGCAGAACCAGGTGAAAAGCCTCAGCCGGTCTATATAGCTAATGATTTAGAGCCTGACGAGGAAGCATAGCTTACACATTGACTTCTAACGAAATATAAAGATGTGTTTGCTTGGTCCTATAAAGACCTTAAAGGAGTTGATCCATTAATATGCCAACATACAATTCCTTTAAAATCAGATGCAAAACCTAGCAAACAACGTCCTTATACATATAATGACACATTTGCCAAACGAATCAAAGAAGAGATTGATAAGCTGATGGACGCAGAGTTCATCTATGAAATTGAACATACAGACTGAGTTTCACCCATTGTGGTCGTTCCCAAGAAGAATGGAAAACTGCGAGTGTGTGTAAACCTCAAAAAGGTGAATGCGGCAACCGTAAGGGATAATTATCCCTTGTCAATTACAGAACATTTCCTTAAGCGAGTGGCCGGGAAACGGTCTTATTCCTTTCTGGATGGGTTTTCAGGATACAACCAATTGGCAATAGCAAGGGAGGATCAACACAGAACAGCTTTTGCCACAGAATGGGGGATTTATGCATATCGAGTTATGCCATTTGGCCTAACAAATGCACCAGCCACTTTCTAGAGGTTAATGACTCACGCTTTCAAGGAATACCTAAGAATATTCTTAGAAATTTACATGGATGACCTATGTGTACACTCTCTTCTGCGAGAAGAACATATTGACCATTTGCAAAAAGTCTTTGAAAAGTGCAGAACATATCGAATCTGTCTTAACCCGGAAAAGTGTGTATTTATGGTTAAGCAAGGACGAATCTTAGGGCACATTGTCTCAAGAAACGGCATAACCACAGACTTGGACAAAGTCAAAGTCATTGTAGATCTACCCAGGCCTACTAATGCAAAACAAGTGCAATCCTTCATGGGGCACTGTGGATATATCGAAGATTCATATACATGTATGCGATTATCGCACAACCTTTGTATCATTTGCTAGTCAATTTCGAATGGACCAATGAATGTGAGACTTCATTCCAAAGGCTAAAAGAAAACCTTATATTCGCACCTGTGCTAAAGGCACCATATTGGGACAAGATATTCCATGTGCACATTGATGCTTCGGCATATGCCATTGGTAGCATTCTAGCTCAACTTGGAGACGGAACAATGGATTTTCCAATTTGCTATGCGAGCCGACAGTTAAATAGTGCAGAAAAGAACTACACAACCACCGAAAGGGAAGGGTTAGGAATGATTTATGCTGTGAAGAAATTTCGGCATTATTTGCTTGCAAACAAATTTGTGTTCTTCACGGATCATCAAGCTCTTTTATACCTAGTAAATAAACCTTGCAATACAGGGAGAATCGTACGCTGGTTTATTATATTGCTAGAATTTGACTTCACAGTGGTGGTCAAAAAGGGGAAAACTCATCTGCGAGCTGATCATCTTTCAAGAATACACAACGGGGAAGCCCCTCAAGGGGTAGATGATGAAATACCAGATGCTTATCTTTTCAGCATCAAAATAATACCCAAATGGTCTCAGGAAATAGTTAGCATTCTATCCTTTGGAAGTGAGTTTGATAATACAGGATGTAGAAACAAACAGCGAATAATTCTGCAAACAAAAAACTTCCAGTTGATAGGAGGACGGCTGTATCATCTTGAATCTGACCTAATCCTACGATTATGTATAAATCCGGAAGAATTCAAGTGCGACCTGGAAGAGGCTCATGTCCAGGGTTGTGCATTTCATTGTTCAACAGTGAAAACACACCAAAGACTGAAACAATTAGGAGTTTATTGGCCAACTATGTATGCGGATTTACACATTCTTACGTTACCAATTGTACAGTATGTAGTACCAAGCGACTAGTGGATCACACAACATTGTTTCGGGTGAACATAGCACCTCCATGGAGTCAATATATCATTGACTTTCTAACCACCAGGACATTCCCTGAGAACAGTACAAGAGCACGGGAGAAATCTATAGAGCTGGAAGCTCGTGACTTTCAGTTAATTGGAATTCAACTCTATAAACGGGGCAAGGACAACCAACTCCGAATCTGTGCAAGTGAAAGCGAATACCTGCTGATTCTAGAACATGCACATAACGGAGTAAGTGGAGGCCATTTTTCGGGCGATAAGACGACGAAAATTTTCTTAACTGCAGGAATCTGGTGGCCTACATTGCAAATGGATGCCGAAGAGTTTGTCAAACGTTGTGATGCATGTCAATGCACCAAGGTACCAATCAAAAGAGATGAGATGTCATTAAGGCCAATGATGGGGGCAAGGGCATTTGCAAAGTGGGGAATTGCTTTTGTGGGACCTATATCACCCCCTACATATCGCACCCATACCCAATATATCATTGTGACTACGGATTATCTCACAAAGTGGGTCGAAGCCAAAGCAACACAAAAAGATGATGCACGCACCACGGCTCAATTTTTGTATGAGAATGTTTTTGTACATTACGGGTTACCGATAGAAATTGTCAGTGACCATGGAACACACTTCCTCAATGAAGTCATTGAATATCTACTAGAGGATTTCATGGTCATACATCGAAAATCAGCACCATACCATCCACAAGCCAATGGGCAAGCGGAGGCCACAAATAAAACACTATGCACGGTCCTCACTAAAATAGTGTCACATTCAAGGACCGACTGGGATCAGCAGCTACACTCAACACTATGGGCATACAGGGTAGCTTACAAAACCTCAATAGGAACAACACCATACAACATGGTGTTTGGGCTAAACGCTATACTACCCATAGAGTTTTTAATCCCAACTCTACGCGTAGCAACAAACTAATTGGAATGGACAGGGCATGAACTCTCTTCAAGAATTAATGATCTTGAAAAGCTAGATGAACTCCGCTTACGAGCGGTCGCTTCGATCTATGCTAAAAAGAGAAGGCAAAAGGAGTTTTTTGATAAACATGTGCGTACCAAAGAGTTTAAAACAGGAGATTACGTACTTGTTTATACATTGAAGCAACATGCCAAGAAACTGAAAAAGTGAGGGATGGGACCATTTGTGATTCATGATCTATCACAAAGTGGGGCCGTCAAGCTTGCTACATTAGCAGGTGAAGAAATGCCAAACTGGATTAGTGGGTGTCGACTAAGGAGATATCACCTTCCACTCACACAGGAGATGCTCCAACAAATTCATCAAGGAAAGCAAAGAATGAAAGAGAAAGAGAGAGTACGGGAGGAAGCTCAAACCGAAGCACAAGAACGCATTGCAAAAAGACGGCTTCTGCGACAACAACAACAAAGTAAACCACCATTGAGAATCAATGCCATTCGACTCATGAACTTGGAAGAAGACACAGTCGAGCCAATAATTACAGTCAAGGTGGGAAATGATCAAGTTGAATCACCAGCCTTGCTCGATTCGGGTGATCAAGCAAATTTTATCTCTTACGGATTATACCAACAGCTCCAAGTCGCAGATCAACTTCATCCTACTCCCCAAGTGCTGGAAAGTAGCACATCACATCCATTGAAAACATTAGGGTGGATTATATTGCATATACACTTACATCAATATATTTACCCACACAAATTCTATGTGGTGACAGATGAAAGCACACAACAACCAATGATGTTAGGGAAACCTTGGCAAAAAGCATACAATGTCCAAATAGACTGGAAAGCACAGGCGGTCAAAATCCAGCACGAAAATGAACAGCAGGTGGTAGCTTTTGCTCAAAAGGAACATCCGGATCAAACGCAAGCCATGCAATCATTGGAAACAAATACCAAAGAACAAATACCCTCAACGATCAACATGAAACCTGAGACCAACTACCAGCTAACGGCCAACCGTGCTCATCACAGACAGCTGAAATCACCGACTACACTGCAAAAATCTAGACTACCACAACAAGGTAAACAAGTATGGATGTGGAAGGATAGAAACGCCATGAGGGGGAAAACACAATGTGACAACCGAATTCTAACAAAGCAGATGGTGCAACCAAAAACCAAGGTAACCAAGCAGATATGGATTCCAAAGAAAATGCTTAGCCAAAACCCTCATGTCACTCACATTTGGATACCAAAGCAAAAGACAAAACAAATACCTATGGTACAAGCAACGATGGAAAGTAGACATCTACAGGTCAACCGGGCAAACAAATATAAGTGGGTGCCGATGACAAATCAACAAGGGGCAAAGTTGGCCGCACCACACTACCAATGGAAAGCCAAGGCCATACGGCCCATAGCTAACACATCCTCCGAAATAGCTACGACTCCATCAACAGTGTCGGCAACGCAGTTGCCTCTGACCAAAAAGACCATTAAACAAAGAGCAGTAGAGTTACAACTGCTACTTGCCAAGAAAACAGGAAACCTCGACGGCGAATTCCAATAAGCATCTTGCTTATTCCCTTCTCTTACACAGCATTAATTTTTCCATGCATTGACCGAGTATGCATAAAATAGGGCCACATTATTCGGCCACGCATTAGCACGACTTTTTCAACCTATGCACGGCACATACTCTGAGGCGAAACCTTGTCGTCCAAGAGGACTCCGACTAGGAGGGGGGGAGGCATTCTCAATGCGGAACCAATAACAGAAAAAGCAAATAAGGGCACAATTTTCGACTATTTTCAGGGTTGACGTTTGATTGCGAAATTTTCTGGAGTAACCCAAGTATATATGCCCTTATATAGCATGAAGCTACAGGAATATGGGGCCAAACGCCAAATTAAGCCCCTAGGTGTGTGTATATATGTAGAAATAGCCATTTTTCAGGAAAAATATTGGTAAAACGGAGAAATCTGGCCACAAAAATTGCATGAGGGTGTATATAATGTGTTCGGTGATGTTTGTGATCTATTATGAATCATGGGGATTTTCTGGGTTTGATTTGCTATTTTCCTTTTAATTTTGCTAATTTTCGGCAGAAAAACTTCAAAAATACAAAAAGCAGGTGAAAAACAGTCGTAATGAAAAACAAAAAATATGGGGATGACCAGTGACTAAAGAGCAACCTACAGTACAGTGGGGGTGCAATTATGAGACTGAAGCAGAAAGTGTGTTTTGGCCAGGTTTTGGCCGAAATGACAAATTTTTGGTAAACAGAGCAAATGGAGTCCAAATCAAGAATTTTTTAAGCCTAAACCGCATCTTGCAGAAAGATAGGAGCACATGTCAAATTTCATGAAAAATGGTTCGGGGACCTCCATTATAAGAATTTTTCACCCCATTTTTAGCTCATTCTCACTATTGACCTTGTGGAGAGAGCTTCTGCCACCTAGAGCGGATCGACCTTCCAGCAGCTTCTACGACGCGCACGTCTATCCGACTAGCTCCAGACATGAGAGGTAGGCTCACCACCTTGAGCTTTTCGCGCATGTTTGTCATTCTGTCGCGAAAACTAGCGTAGAGGTCACACACAAAGCGAGCGGTAGAGACCTACAAGTAGAAATGGCGGCCTAATGGCTAACCCGAAAGCAACTAGACTTCATCAGAAGCTTACCCTAGTCTAGGAGACCCTTCCTGGATAGCCAATGGCAGTGGGAAAACATCGGGAAAAACCCTAATTCCCAGAAACCCGCAAGAGGCCACCAAATGGGAAATCGGCGAAACGGCGATCAAATGCTACCAAAATTTACGGGTAGGAGCATATCGACATGCTCGACAAGTCCATATGACCCGCATGACCAAAAAGTGACCCGAAGCGGCACTAAACCTCAGAAACGACATCAGACAGACAAAGCGTCAAAATGCACTTGTGGTCAAACCGCAAGTCTGTTTGCCACCAAACTTCACGAGCGGCTTTCCTAGACCATCAACAACCAAGTCCTATGGTGGTGGACCACCACAAATCATCAAAGGTATGTAAACGCCTCCACGGGTGCTTCTAGAGCGACAAATTGCCAAATGAAGCTCCGGTGAAGCCAAAGTCGACAAAAATCATACGGCAAGGATCCCCAAAGGATTTGAAAGCTATGAAGACCAACATCGAGGAATCTCATCGCCAAAAAGCACTCCAAAAGTCAGAAAACGGCTCTTGACTTTTTTGTTGAAATTAGGCTTAAAAGGGACTTAGGGGAGCAAAGGGCAAGCACTGGGAGCACTAACAAGAGAAAAATCACCAGGAGACATCCTACGCGTAGGATGTCTCAAGGGAAATTCTTGGCACAAAACCCAACAATTCTTGCCATGCACATGTTCTGAATGACATTCACAAGCCCTACACCAAATTTCATCACCTTTGGAAGAGATTGGACCTCATATGCATGGAAAAACGCAAAGATAGGTCATAAAGGCACTAAAGGGCCATTAACCTACCAAATCTTTTCCAAATCTCATGAAATTTGCACAACACATTCACATACACATCAGCTAACTTCCTGTGTGATCTGGGAGTAAAAATGAAGAAAAAGACATCCTACGCGTAGGATGTCTAATGGACCTTTTGGCCATGAAGGAGAAGTTTTGTCATTTCAGAAGTAATAACCTCATCAACAAGAGCCCATATGTCAAGCTTGAAGCCCTTCTAATCACTTTTGACCCCCAACACCTTCAAGATACATTTTTTGAGCCCAAGAACACCTCATAGAGCCCTACAGGCATCAAATATTATCCAAATACAAATCCAAGAACATGGCTATGTTCCACAGGTCAAGGACAACCCACTGATCAAGTTTCATGCAGTTCTGAAGAAAAACACATCCTACGCGTAGGATGTCTTAAGCTTAGATTTAGACTTCTGTGCAAGAAATGACATCATAGGAGCTAATACCATGATGCATTGAGCCCATATACCAAGTTTCAACCCATTTGGACATCAATTGCTTCCTATGATGGACAATCTACCAAAATTGTAACTTAAAGCCTAAATCAGCCCAAAAATCCACTTTTGGACATCCAAATTCAAATCCAAGCTTATAACCATGTTCCATGAGCCTTACACTACCTACAAGTCAAGTATGAACCAGTTCTGAAGAAAAAGACATCCTACGCGTAGGATGTCTAGATGGATTTTTTTGGTCAAATTTGCACTGTGAGCACATGCACAGCTTCACAAGTTCCTTTTGAGCTATGATTTCAATTTTCAAGTCATTTGGATAAGTAAAACTCAGTTTAGCAGCTGATATGAAAGAAAAAAAAAACGCTAAACTTTGGATTGCTGAGTACAACTGGGTCTATGGCAGCCTCGAAGTCACCGGCAAAGAAGAAGAGAATGACAATCAAAGACTATCTGGACGAGGTGGAACCATTTTTCATTCCACAGGGAACATTAAAGCCTACAAGCACCTGGATACAGGAAGATCTACTAGAGTCAAACGACCTAAAAATCTACCAAGGAGTATTCAAGGACAATGACGGAAATATAATAGAGCTGCCAATGCTGCCAAGGGAGCTCAATGAATTTGTCCAGAGCAAAATGGCCGGCTACTTGGAGAAAATTGACCTCCATAACTATTTTGAAGCAATCCCAGCAGGGGTGGACGTCAAAAGAGTATGAGAGTTTGTGACCAGCATTAGAGAAGATGGAGTGGCCAAGGTGACGGATTTGCACGGCAGACCCAACACAGAGATCATTATTACGGAAAGGGTTGTCGCCCATGCACTAGATCTCTCCAATCAGGGAGACAGTGTGACAAAGAGAAGGGATTAAGTAAAGGTGTACAAAGAGAAAAAGGCTAATTACACTTTTGAAGACATCGCCAACCCAAAGGTGGCGATCATGAGCCAATTGTACAACCAATACTTCCACATGTGCACGAAGAGGCCGCAGAAGTATAGGATGCCGCCAGGTGCAATTGCCACAACCTTTACTTGGGCAATGACGAAGGGCACCTCAAAGATAATCAATTATGCGGCATACATACAAGACAGCCTGGTAAAGATGGGAAACAAAAATCCAACCTACATAGTGCCAGGAGAGATGATAACCAAGGTAGTTTATGCAACACTACATGCCAAGGGAAGGTGGCCTGACCCCCCATCTCAGAATGACTGGCCAAGGATAAAGGAAGACAAAGAAGACGAGCCACAACGAGCACCAAGGGTGGCTACAAGGTTAAAGAGACGATTGGAGCCAATGGAAGAGGAGCAACCTGAGCAGAAGAAAGGCAAAAAAGAATCTGCTCAAGTGCCGGCCAAAGAGACTCGATCACAAAAAGCGGCTAGACTCGAGAGGCTAATGGAGAGTTTCCGAGAAGAAAGAGTCCTCAAGGGCGATCTAAACAAATTATGGAAGCCATCCCTTGAGTCGATGTCCGGATCCTCAAGAAGAGTGCAGAGGGACCGCTTCGAAGACTATATCAAGAATTTCGAGATTCTTGATGCTGTGGCGGAAAACATTCCACACATCCCTTTCACCGAGGAAGAAGTGGAGCAAATACGGGAAACGTGAATCTATTTTTGTGGTTGTTGATATGCTTACAAAAATGGCCAATTTGTTTTCGGTCAAGACAAAGTTTACAACTAAGGATATAGCTCAAGTCTTCATGAAGGGTCTTTTCATGTATCACGGTTTACCTCAACGGATAATTTCTGATCACGATGCCAAGTTCACTTCAAATTTTGGAAAGCCTTATTCTCAACTACTACAGGAACCTAGTTGGCCTTTAGTACTGCCTATTATCACCCTCAAATCGATGGGCAAATAGAAAGGAACAATCAAATCATTGAAGACATATTAAGAGCTTATTGTATGCATGAACAGGGTAAATGGACTAGATATTTGTATTTGGTTGAATTTGCATATAATTCCTCATTCCAATGCTCAATTGGGATGTCTCCTTTTCAGTCATTGTATGGAAAAGAGTGTCTTACTCTGCTCAAATAGACAGACACTCTCATACGGGCTCAAGCGTCCAAAGAAATGTTGGATGAAACGATCTATCAGACTTTTTGAAGAGGGCGATATGGTAATTTTGAGAGTGAAACCCAAACGTAGCTCCTTATCAATGGGTAAGTGTAAAAAGCTCAATGCCAGATATTGTGGACCTTTTGTAATCATAGAGAGGATTAATGATCAAGCTTACAGACTCTTGTTGCTACCACATATAAAAGTACATGATGTTTTCTACGTCAGCTTACTCAAGAAGTATGTACCTGATCCACAACACATTCTTGATGATTCTCTATTATCTATTTCTACTGATAGAACTTTTGAAGTATATCCCAAAGTTATACTTCAAAGTAGAACTAAGCCTCTACATAATCGAACCATTATTGAAAACCTTGTTAATGGTCAACATAAGATGCCACTTGGGAATGTGATGATATAATGAGACTAAATTATCCAGATTTCATGTCCAGGTGAGGATACCTCAAATTTTTCAAGTGTGGGAGAATCTAAGATCCCCAAATTTTGGGTCTCTTTTGAAAAAAGAAAAACAAATTCTAATGTCCATTTTGTAATTTTAAAAAAAAAGATGCTTGATTGACAGTATTGTAAGATTCTAAAGTAAAAAGTAAGGTCGTTTCCATGTTCCAGTAGGTCGTTCAGTTATGAGAAAATCTGCTATTTTTCGCTTTTTCATGCTTTTTATGCTTTTAGGTGCTTTTTTGCAAAAAGCAGGGTCGGATCCTTAACCTACGTGTTTCGTGGAAGCTATGATTCAATTTTGTAAAAATCTGCTTTTCGTTTCATGCTATTTTTAGCTTTTCATGATTTTTAGTGCCTTTTAGTGAAAAGCGAATCGGCTTTCTTATTCCAGTGTGGACAAGGAGAACCCGTGGTTCAATTTTAAATTTTTTTGTTTTTTACGCTATTTTTAGCTTTTCGTGTTTTTTGGAGTTTTTGAAAAAGCAATATGCTTTTTAGGATGACCTAAACATAAAATATTAATTTTAGTCCCCGTCGGATTTGAAAATGACCACCAAGAGGAAAAACAAGATTAAACGGGATTTTTACAAAAATATATTTTTATAAAAAGCAGTATCCTAAATATGCCAGGGCAGTATGGGAAAGTATAATTATATCGGGACATCACAGTGCGGCACAATCTAGCCACACTTCCATTAGTTGACCAAATATTGTTCAATTGATCAGGCTCACTATAAAAAAATGAATGGTAAGTGGGAGAGTTGACGACCAAAATCCAAGCCTTCTTTTTAGTAAAGTCCCAAAGGCTATGTAGTTATTCCAGGAAAAAGAGGTAGCGCTAGTAGCTAGCTTGGGCATCACTCTGGCTTGCTGCAGTGCCTATAAATTGACAGGGAGTGCTCAGTTTTCAATGTCGTCTGTTGTGTCTACTACCGCAAGGCAATAGGTACCTATTATACGGAGCGGTGTAAGCTCTTCATCACCATCTCCATAAGCTCTTCTCTCTCGTTTACAAGAAGAAGAAGAAGAAGAAGAAGAAGAAGAAGAATAAGAAGGATGAGGAGGAGGAGGATACTTTCTTTCTACTTGCTTACCTATCTCCTCTCTCGTTTCACGGTGTACGCGCTCTCCAAAAGCTCACGTGGTGAACACCTCTATGTAGCTCTCATCACCACTCTCTTGTGGCAATGCAAGAAGCCTTTTGACAGTCCCTAATCAATTTTAAAGCACGGTGAGAAGCTCTAGACTCCATAGCAATCATCATCCCTCTCTCTATGTAGTTTTTCTGAGTAGATACCCTCTCGATGATTGTTTTTTCATATACGAGTGCATGTATGGATTTTCAGAGTGCGTATCAAGTTGTCCCATGATTATTTCATCATTTTTATCATGCTGATTTATGCATATGATGTGTTTATGATCATGTGCGTGCATAAAAAGAGCTTTTCGTTTCACGTCAAAGAAGCGGTAGGAGCATCGTTTTGGTTCCAACTCACAAACCATTATGAATCAATATGAACCCTTTAAACCAAAGAAAAAACACATCATTTAGAACATTTTATCTCTTGGGTCTCATGTGAAAATCACGCACGAGCTAAGAGATATGTTTAAAAAACAGCTTGCTATCCACTACACAATCAAAATTTTAGACCCCAGGCTCCTTGGAGAACCACTATATAGATTCACCGAATGGGAAAACCCACTCAACCAATTGAAATTCTTGACTAAACTTGATGACAAATATATTTAGGCCTCCGTTATCACCTTGGGTGCGAGTTATTGATCATTCCATAATTGGATTTACCTAGGCGTGTAGAGGTGCTACCAAGGGGAGTACCATATGCCGTCATGAGTTAACCGAGCAGTTTATATATGATTTATGGTTTATTTTGGTGATTTTATTTTAAGTATTATATGTCCATAAACTCATGTGAGGGTATATGGTTAGTCAACCCGGATTGCACATACAGATATGAATAAAGTGGCCTTCTTTCTATGTTACCGTTTGCTATATGAGTATCATATGGGTAAAGTGATGTGATGGAGTGATAGTCTATATTACGGATCTGAGCTTGATGCATTGGTTTGAGGTCAACACTTTCATTTTCATGCTATGTATGATCCCAAAAACGGCAAAAAGTTGTTTTTCGCATATGTGTGAAATTATGGTTTATGGTCGCCCTAAGGGTTGGAGCTGTTTTGCATCATGTTCATGGTGATGAAATGATATCACATGATGTATGGAACCCTATGGATATATGTGTTTGCCTCATATACATGGGTATGATTGCTTTCCACCTTTCTAGGTCAAAACTAGCTCTATGTGCTAGAGAGGTGAAGTGCAAAGATGATGCATTGACTTTGCATGATTAGGTGTTGCCAAAATTGGATTTTTATATTATGTCTAGTTGTTGGTCGGACTTATTTTATGCATAGAAAGATCATGTCTTAAGGGCCATGTGTGTGGACTCCGATTGACTGCGATGGATATGTCAAACTCCAAGTGTGGGAGTTGGTTCACTGTGAATATGATTTGTGGTAAAGGATTGAGATCCCTCATGAACTACGGTTATGTTTTATGGTGGAATCCGGTGTCGCTGTTTTTTTTTTTTTTTGGATATGGTCATGTTGCCAAAATTTTTGCAGCCATGTTATGTTCTAAAGTGGTTATGCAGGATAAATTGTGCCTCACCCGAGTTGGGTGGAATGCTCACCCATGTGATGTGATTGGATTATGGTTTATGGTTTTGGGGATTCGATCATGAAGTGATTGGATGGTTTATGGTAGAAGTGCAAGGATAAAGACCCTATACAGTCTAATTTCTTGGAAAAGATTGTTTGAGCATATGGAAGGTGCTATTGTGACTAGATGCACGTGTTATGTTTCCTATGGTAGTGTCGCTACAAGACTAGGATCATCTATATCTCTTAGCCTTAGATAAAAGGTTCGTTGACCTGAGGATTTTCTGGATCGAGTTGTTGCCTAGGTCTTCTTTTTCTGGTGGCTCATCTACACGAATAGTGTGTCGGGGGTTGAACGACCTACACGACTAACACGTTGGGGATTTTGCCTTGGCTTTTCCTAAGCACTCAATGTTGGGCATGGAAGAGGCATGGTGCCTAAACTGGTATGGTTGGTGTTTATACCCTACCACCTACTAGTATTTCAGATCCTTTAAGAGCTCGCGTTTATGGAGGGAGGGGAAGGTGCCTCAGCTTATGTCTAGCTCAGGTAGGGGGGAGGTGTTCTTGCTCTAGCAAAGTGAAATTCTCTCTGTCCGTATTAGAGAGGAAGTGGATGTGTGGATTAGCCGATCCTTACAAAGAGTCCGGTGCTCTGCTAGTTATTTTGTCATATTCTTTTTTATGTTATGATATACCCAAGTTTTGTCAGTACATAAATACATGGTTGTTTGTTTCATTTGGATGGGGCATTTAAAGATTCTTTGCTTTCATTGTCTTGTGTCTCTACAACACTCTATTTCATATCCACCACTACATTCTATCTCTCTCTCTCTCTCTCTTCCCACAATGTGGTGCACACATATATTCACCCTCCACAATGGTATTTTGTTCTTGAGTATGATTTCATTCATCACACCCATTCAAAGGTAGCACTAGCCGTTAGGTGCCTCTAGAGGCAGTCCAGCTCATGGCCTAAACTCGGTGCTTGGTCGGGTGCTGAGAACTCCTCCCTTATGCAAACACTTTTGCAACTCTGATGAATATTGAAATTTATTTAAAGGTGTAGATTGTATATCTTGTGCATAGACCCCGGGGAGGGGTATCTCTCATTTAGATTCTTGAGAGTCCTTTTTGTCCTGTTTATCTTTAGTTTCTTCTTTGTCTTCATTAGCAGGAGGAGGAGGAGTTGATTCTGGGGAGACTTGTTTTTGTTCTATCTCCATCTTTATCTCATGCAAATGCTCATTGGTAGCTCTATGTTTTGGCAAACCCTCATGCATTGAGTGTTGACTTTTTGGTGAATCCATTGGGGACTCTAAATCTTTTAATTTTTTTGGGGACTCTAAATCTTTTTGGTGAATCCATTGGGGACTCTAAATCTTTTAATTTTTTTGTCTTGGAACCTTGTTCCTCCCTTTGTTCAGCTTTCCACTTTAGAACATCATGTACATGTTGCCACAAGGATCTAGACATCTTGGCTTCTTCCTCTTCCTTCTTGCGTTGATGTCATTTTGTCTTCTCTAGCTACTTGGCTTTTATCTTTTTGTCGAGCTTAATATCATCTTTATTGTTGTCCTTCAAGATAGCTTCTTCTATCTTATTCTTTATATTGCAAGCTTTGCTACCCATTCTTCTCTTAGTCATTGAGCTTCCTCCATGGACCTCTAGACTTGGGTCTTTGGAATTTGTTCCACCAGCTAAGCTTTTTTGAAAACAAGTAGGACTGTAATGTCTGTCTTCCTCTTTTATGGATTGATATTCTAAGAAAGTATCATGGGTTTTTGCCTTGATCTCTTCACTGATTTCAAAATTATATTTTGTGGCCTCACTATCAATTGTCTTGGCCCTAGAACTTTGTTCTGGTTCTTCTCTTTGTTGGTGTAGTACTGGAGCTATCCATAGAGAAGACAACATGCTTGTCTTTATGTAGTAAATCCAGCTGAAATTTTGTTGTCAACAAATAATCTATTATACCGAGGGCCTCATAAGCTTTTTTGGTGAGGATTATGCCCGCATTCATGTGGGTTTTATTCCTCTCATTTCCCTTCAATTTGGCTTTCACTAGATTCTCAAGGATGTAGTTCCCCAAGCTGCATCTGATCACCCTTCTTTATGCTAGCTTCATTGCCATAACCATTGCAATGTGTAAGTTTGGCTTGGTGTAGCGTGGTGGCTTCTATACTTTGAGGTGTTATGATATTAGCCACAATAGATCAAATTTTTGTAGATAAATTTATGGCTTTGCTACTTGATGAAAGCCTTCTTGTTTTTTATGGCATTGGTCTTGTTAAGCAAGTTGTGATTGTTGGAGGGAATGTGGAGATCTTGGTTGATGAGCTCGTCTGTACACCATAACTTAACTGTGGCACCATCTTTGTTAGTCAGTGTTGCCTCTCCATTGTACTAGGCTCATAAGTTTGCGTGCTCTCTAGAAATCCATTCCCCATGGTAGTAATCAACAAAAACTGTCTATTTACAAGCATCTTGATCCTTCTATCACTTTGATTTATTGGTGCAGTGTCCACAACTCTCTTGGAAATATGGTGGTTTAGAATTTGGTTCCATCAATGGCTTGGAACTTTCCAATGAGCACATTCACAGGGGAATCTTGGCTAGGTCCTCATCTGTAATGTGAGCCTTTTCATTAGATGAAATGTCCACCACTTCATAGAGGGCAGCTTTCCATTCCTTCTTAGGTTTTTGTTGAGGCATTTTGCTATAAAAAATCCAACTATTTAGCTTTGGAAACTGGTCAAAAAGTTGTCGAGAAAGTTTTAAAAAATGCAAACTTGAGCATAAAATGGAAAGTGATCATAACTTCATGAAAACAACTCCATATTTGACCAAAAATCACCAATGCAACTAGGACAACTATGGGCACTAGGTCATGTGGTTACAAGTCAATTTTGGGTCTAAGATACATGGATCACAATCCATGTTTGAACACATTTGAGAATTTTGTTTGCATCATATGATTAAGTATGTTATGGTGATGCTCTGTTTCAAAACATTTGTAATTTGTATCAGTGGTTTGGGAGTTATAGATTAGAGAATTTTTGGCACTTTTTCTAGGGTTTTGATGTCCAAATTACTTGATACTTTAGGGTTAGGATTTACTTGGCACCACTTAGGAGCTAAAAGTTAGGTTTGACTTAAAAAAGTGAAAAAAATACATGGTTGCGATCCATGTTTGGTCATATTTTGGGGTGAAACTTGACAAGCACGTACCTTAGGCTTTACTTGGCACTTGGGAGCTGATGGTTAGGTTTGGCTTAGAAAAGTGAAAAAGATACACGGATTATGATCCATGTTTGGTCATATTTTGGGGTGAAACTTGGCAGGCAGGTGCCTATAGCCTATCCTAGCACACTCGTGAAATCTTTTCAAAGTTGGATAGGCTTTTCCTAAGTTTACCCAATTTCCCACTATACGGCCCAAGTTGGATTGACTTTGCAATATTGGATTTTTGCTGCCAACTTTGATTGATTCTTGTGCATTAGGAAAAATATGAACCCTCTAGGGGCCGATTAAGGTTAATTAGAGGCCAGCCAATGAGAAGAGGGTGGTGGACACACTCTATGCCCTCAAAAAAGTAGGGGGACAAAGTAGTCTGACACATCTTAATGGCCTCTTACCTGGTGAGAAGGTTTTTTTTTTTTTTTGGGGGGGGGGGGGGGGGGGGGGGGGGGGCATATGGAACCTCCAACTTCCCTCCTTTTTTATCTGGTTTTGAAAAAATCCCAAAATTTTGAAAATTTTCAAAACTCAAAGCTTATCTTCTTAAAACCCCCGGAAACCTATTTCATGGTCAAAAAAGCATTTTTTTGACCTCAAAAATTCAAAACATGCACCCAAGAAACCTTAAAATTCAAAATTTTAAAAAAACTTTTGAAACATCTTTTTTTACTATCCAGAGCCCCCCCAAAAGTAGTCCTTAAGCAGAAAAGTGATTTTCTCTCTCTAAAACCCTTTTTCCAACCCCTCCTTGGTTGCAACCATCACACTCACCCTCTACTCAAACACTCTCTCTCTACACCATCTCCATTGCTATAGCAAGGAAGCTCCTTTCTCCTCCCCTACCACCTTCCATTGACACACCAAGCAAGGGTTACCGAACTTCTCCTCCCATTGCCACACCAAGCAAGGGTTAACCACCTTCTCCTATCACTTTATCCCACCTACATTGTAGCAACAAGCAGGGTCCTACTCCTTCTCCTAATATTCTTTGTTCAACCATGCCCAGATCTACTTTGCAAAGGCGGCCAAAGGATGAGGTCATAGCACTTGCATGCCGCAACACGAAAGGTATAGATGATGAGTGGGTGCCACAAGAGTTCACCAAAGGTGATTGGGTATACATGCAACCATCTGCTATTGGCCCTCATTGTGTGCGAAATCGTGCAAACTTGGATCATCATTGAAAAGGAAAGCTCCTTTGCTTCAAGAACCGCAAAGACAAGGGGACCGTAGCCATTGTGCAGCATGTTTTCTCAATGTCAAGCACGCAATTTGAAACAACCACCTCAATGTCCAACACATTGTAAGTACATGTTTTGAGAATACAAAGCTAGGTGTGAAATCATAGTGTAATGTTATTATAGATTTATACTTAAGATTGGCCATGCATTTATAGTCATATTTCCATCCACATTAGTGGAGGAGCAGCCACTACATAGTCTCTCCGGCACATTCAGTGTTATACATGTGTATATTGGAGCAGCAATGTTTGAACATCTTTGTCCAACCAAACTGGTTTAAAGAAGGATTTTCTTCTATTCTCACTCCTGTATTGTGCCTACTTCTACACAAGATTTTGGAATGCTTGAACCCATCAAAGTAACTTCCTTATTAAGTATGGAGTGTCCATAGCCAGATTTGTGGTTGGTAGCATATTTTAAGCAAAAGATGTAAATAGATATCCAAAACTCTTTGAAATACTCTAAAGCTTCTAGGTTTGTGGGCTTGAGTTGGTGTTTACCTATTCATTGTTTTGTGCACATGAATCATGTGGCATGTACCAATGCCTATTGCCATGCTCTCCCTCTCACATCCATAATGCCCCATGCTCTCCCTCTCCCATGCTCTTCCTCTTCCTATAATCTATTTAAGCAACTCCTCCACCTTGTTCTCAACACAACTTACAAGCTACAAGCTCTAGCCTCTCAATGCTCTCATCATCCATGTGCTCCCATTGAAGCTCTCAAGTGACAAGGCTCAAGCTCTCTTTCTCTCCCTTGGGTTTCTCCCCCTCAAGCTCCCATTGAAGCTCTCGAGTCTCAAGTGACAAGCTCTCCATCGTCTCTCCCTCTCAAGCTCTCATAATTGTAATCTGTCTAAATGTCAAGTTTCTTTAAGGCCTAAGCCTTAGGCTTAAGAAATATTTGTTTTTTTTAATTTTGAACGTACATAACGTCATCGTACATCATAATTTTTTTTAGTTCGTTTAGTACCGCACATCGTCGTATGTGTACAAAACGTACGAGACCGTACGAGACCACCCTGTGTCCCCCATAATGTCATGTCTCCGTCCTTTTATTTTCAGCCATTCTTTTTTGGGATTGTGAGAGAGAGAGAGAGAGAGAGAGAGAGAGAGAGAGAGAGAGAGAGAGAGAGAGAGAGAGAGAGAGAGAGAGAGAGAGAGAGACCTGCCCGTGGGGCGGTAGGCTTTGGCTTTCACCCGAAATGCTTTACTTTAGACACACATAGAGAGTACTTTACAAAGGTAACCTGTGACGGGAATTAGCACTTAAGCGCACACACGGCTCTGAAGCTAGAATGCTCTGAGCAGACGCCGACAACCTGTAGGCCCCAAAATTGGCGCCCCTTTCGGTATTTCTTTAATCTTTAAGAGGGTAATTAAAAAAAAGAGTCTTGGGAATTCTTTGCGTGTATCCAGCTAGATACCACCTGTTCTGCAAAATTTTGGCAGTTATGCCCGAAACCAATTCCCCTACTAGAACTCACTTCCACTGGCATAAACCCTCTAATTTCTGCCCAAAAACAGTAAATTCAGCTTGCTGTATTTACTGGTTTTTGCCATGTTTTCAGCCCTAAACAATCCCCGAACTGTCCTCTATCAGTGGGGCACTGTTCCCAATGGTTCTGGCGTCCATATGGCTAAAAAACACTCAAAATTCAGCGCATAACCAGAGAGGATCTTGCCTTAGCAAAAACGCATGTAACCACACAGCTGTACATGAGTCAAATGAAGACCCCTCTTGTGGGGCATCACATTATTGCACGTAGGGAAGAGAGAGAGCAGTGCGAGGTGTGCAGGGACATGACTTCAGTAGCAGTTAGCACTCCTGTTCTTGCTCTGAGAGGCTCTTGCCTCAGCAAAAACGCATGTAACCACACAACTGTACATGAGTCAAATGAAGAGTCCTCTTGTGGGGCATCACATTACTGCATGTAGGGAAGAGAGAGAGAGAGAGCAGTGTGAGGTGTGCAAGACATGACTTCTTGCACCACACTGTACATGAGAGGGAAAGCTTGCAGTCAATAGCTCTTAACCTGTGGCAAGAGCTTGCAAATGAAGCCTCCCAGTTAGAAATCGAGCGCTACTCCCGGTTGCATGAGGAAAGTGCACTACAGTGTGCCACTTGGCACATTTATAAGCTATTTCCCGCTTAAAAATCTCTCGACTAGTTACCCAGTTTACTTTGCAGCAGAGTTTTAAAATGTTCCCCTTGTCATACTGGAGGTAATGACGCGAACAGATTTCATGGCCCAAAGTAGCAGTTCCTAATTTTTAGGAGATGCTTCCATTGGGCCCTCATTGGCCTTCTGACCATCTATCCCCATCGGAACCGCATCCAAAAATGCAATGTGGCCCAATTGTCGGGTATATTCCTTAGGTGACCCCACCTTGGCTTTATGCCTTTATTGAGTTCACTTCCTAGTATCCACCGAGCCTAGACATCCTCTTACTATACGAATTCCAGTGCCGACCAACTTCCCGTCTGCGGGTGAAAATACCATTCACATTGGCCATACAATGTCCAACCATTTGCAACTTCGAAAAGAGGGTCTTAAAAATAAAACAAAAATCATTGGAAAGAAACCAACAACTAAAAGGTTAGCAATTGACACGTCCTCGTGACATACCTCCCTCTTGAAATCGCAAACGTCCTCGATTGCATACCATAAATACACGCCACTGATGATCTTGTGTTGTTAGCACTCTTTTATCATCGCATGTATCTGCAAGGAAGGTCGTAACACATAGATACAAATGACTTAATGAGACCTTCATACTTTTGTCATTTCCATCTATTACACTGAATTCATATGCACATTTGATGTGCTAGCCCTATCATTACCCCTCCTTTGTACACGTTGGGTTGGGGCATAAGTAGGTTGTAACCCAAAGGCTTCAAGGTAAAGATGCAATATATTTTGTGACTCTGAGAGTTCATGCTACTCCATCCACCTTGCATCCATAGGCAGATAGTTCTTGAACTTCACCAAGTAGCGTCTTGCAACCTGTCCTTTAACTTTTCTATCCTTATGTGCCAAAACTTGCTTAGGTTTCAGGATCTCATCAAGTTCCTCAACTTTTGGCTGATCCTCATCTGGCATATCTTCTGGCACATCACCCACGAAGGGGCTTAGAAGACTCACGTGAAACGCATTATGAATCTTCCACGCATCAGGCAATTTCAGCTTGTAAGCCACATCGTTGATCTTGTCAAGCACTTGAAAAGGCCCATAGTAAGGCATGCTGAGCTTAGGAAACAACCATTCCTTGCCCTTCATCTTCTTTAACATTGCCTTCTCGAACCTTAACATAACCCAATCACCAGGTTATAACAGCAATTCACGACGGTGAGGATCAACAGCCTTTTTCTGCTTTGCCTGAGTCTTCTCCAAGGCAACTTTAATTTTCTTATACATTTCATCCATGTTTTCAACATATCGATTTGCCTCAAAGATCTTGTCCTTTGTATGCAAAATGGGAGGAACCTTTTTTCCCCCTTCAACAACCTCAAAAAAGGTGCCTTGCCAGTCGACAAATGCATCATATTATTGTACGCATACTCAAGCATAGGCAAATATTGTTCCCACTTGCCCTTATTATTTGACAGATAGCATTTCAGTAGATCTAAGGAAATAGAATTAGCCTCTTCTGACTGTCCATCAGTTTGTGGATGAAACGAAGACGAGAACTTGAGCGTAGTGTCCATGTTCTCAAACAATCCTCTCCAAAACAAACTTGTCATGTGAGGATCACGATCATTGACAATCGATTGTGGCATACCATGGTACTTAAACACATTGTACATGAACAAGCGTGCCATCTGGTAAGATTTTGTCTTCTTCCTAACAAGGATAAAATGGGCCTGCTTGCTGAACCTGCAGATAATGATCCATATACCATCATTCCCTGTTGGCGTTCTTGGAAGATCAAAGATAAAGTCCACAGCAATGCTTTCCCATGGCTTATCCGGAATTGGCAGTGGTTGTAATAGGCCTGGTGCCCTTTGCCTGTCAAACTTGACCTTTTGGCAAATCACGCATGCTCGCACAAAGGCATCCACATCTGTCCTCAAGGTAGGCCAATAGAAAAATGTCTCTACCGCTTTAATTGTCGCATCAATACCATGATGCCCTGCATACGGGTTGAAACTGCTAAACTTTACAGGTGCACCACCTTCTCTATAAGCTTTCGACTTTTCTAGTGCCCTCATGGGCACTGTAGTAGGCATCATCGGCACATCTTGGCATTAATATTTTGCGTCAGAGGTGCCAAATCTGGCTGCTGTCCAGAAGAACCAGCCATGCCAAAATGAGCCTGTGGCACCCCAAATTGGCCCTGGTTGCTGTGAAAACCTTGGTGCATGCCGATGCTACCATACATGGGGTTTGGCATCATGCCTTGCATACCCCCAAACACTGTTCCTGGCATGTACGGTTGACTTCCAGGCGCATAACCAGCCATACTGTGGAACAAAGATCCACCCCCCAAATACCCAAGATGTATCGTGGGTGGTGGAAAAACTGGATGCATTGCTTGGTAACCAGTTCCCTGTCCATTCAAGATATAATGCGGGCTCTAAAAGGTGGCGGGCTGAACTGGCATAGCTTGTGGAATAGGCGTCCTAACCAACTGTTCAAGGACGGTAGGAGCCTGTTTTGGAGCCCCTGACTCCGCAACATGCGAGTGTTCCCTATCTTGCTGAGACGCATGAAGTACTTGGGGCTTGAGCCTCAACAAGCTCTATTCGCGGTGTAGGTTTCCTATTTTGCTATGGCACTATTGGCGCTTGCAAGAACTCCATAACCTTGGGTTCTGCACCAGTTGCGAAAACACATTCACCGCGGCAACTAACTGAGTCTTGAACGTATCATTCTCGAGTTGCTCAGTCATAAAGCCGTGTATTGGAGGGACATTCACATCAACAGGAGGTACAGATAGGCGTGGTTGTGAGCTCTTGCCAATCTCGAAGACCTTAGGAATTTCCTGTCTGTCCTTCGAAGAGGAACCCTCTTTCATAATGCCCTTCCCTTTGTCGGCCTTAGTGTAATCCCGCGAAACTGTACTCTGTGTCTTTACCCAAAACAACGGAGGCTCACTTCTTGAGGAAAGAGTGATTGATGTCCCGGCAACGGAACTGTTGCTAAGCTTTATCAAACAGGAAAATAATTCAAAATGAATTATTGGATTTATAAGTGAGAAGGGTTTTCTCACTTGGAACACCAAGAAAAATAATTATAAATCAATTATTGGAATTTTAAGTGAGAGGGTTTTTCTCACCAGAGACATCCGAGTACAAAGTATTCTTAGTGTGTCATTCAAAGTAATGACGGGAGCACTGTGAGCGGGAATATCTGTAAGGCCACCAGGAACGGATACTTCTCATGCGTCACAACGGATGGGTGATAGGGAGCATCAGTAAGAAGTATCCGACCATCCGGGAATGGACATCTCTGATGCGTCATAGGGTGGGTGACATAGAGCATCGTGAAGGGGATTGTACCGTAAGTTCGGTAGGAAAGGACTAGGTGATGATGCGTTACAAGGTGGGTGATGGGTGCATCGGAAAGGGGATATCCATAGTCAAGAGGAAATCCGAACTGGAAAGAGAAATATGCGTAAAGACGCAAGCACAAGAATAAGATGGGTTCTGAGAAGCTTTTCTAAAAAAAGTGAAATATTTTAACGAGTTTTCGGAGAAGAGCAAACGTTTTCCCGCGAGGAATCTATGTCTGCATTGCATTTGTGCATGTAGTTGCATCCAGGGACGCCTGGAAAGTGTTGTGAAAAGAATTTTTTTAAACTTATAAGGTTTTAATGAGTTTTTGGGCAGGTTCAGACCAATTTTAAAATATGCCGGCCGTCCACTTAAGAAGTGGGCAGCTACTTAGAAAATAAAGCAACAAAACCAGTTTGCGAATTCTCTCTCCCTATTTCGGCTAGAACAAGAGAAAAAAAAAAAAAACCGGCCGCGATCTCTACGCGAGCAGCTATTCGTGCCGTGGTCAAGGAGCTATAAAAGCACCACATGCCCTCACTGAAAAGGGGTTACCAACGCCAGCAAGAGAAGACTCTGTCGCGAGAAGACGTGAGAGATCGCGAGACTAAGAAGCACGGAAGTCGCTTTTCCCGCGCAAGAGCGATAGGTATCTATTGTGGATTCGCCATACGAATTGTTGTCGCGTGTTTGCGTGTGTGTTTGCAGGTACTTCATCGTGAAGGAGAAGCGAGAAGGCTTCGACCTACGCTTGGGAATCTCGGGAACGGAATTCGGAAATTGTCTGCGGAGTTTAGACTCTGAGTACAGACGGAAAAAGGATTGAGAGCTCGTCTCTCGGATTTCCCTTACGGGAAGGAACGACCATCGAGTCAGAGATTTAGAACGGAGGGGTTTTCTCCGGTTCTTGTGCTTGTAAAAAGATAAAGGATTCTCTTTAAGGGGGGGGGACCAGCCCATCTTCTGGTCCCCAGTACCGTGTCGATCTTCTCACTCTCTATCTCTCTCTCTATCTATTTCTCTCTATATCCTCTGGCTTCAGTAATAAGTGATAAATCCTATTTATCCGAATGTATTTTATATTGTTATGCCCTCTCGTTTGTGACAGGTGTAACAAACTTGGACTCACTGTAACAAACTTGGACACTCCAAGTCAAGAATCAACCGCGACAGCACCAAATAACCACTTCAAAACAATTCACAGATCACAATAGATTTGCACTGGCCCGGCGGAGTTCCGTGCCTAGAGATATTGGCCCCAAAGACTGGCGCCCCTTTCGGTATTTCTTTTTGTATTAATCAATCATCAAAGTACAAGAGAGCGGTTAGGGTTTCACTCTCAGACTCTGCGTCCAGATGCTCTGAGAAGTGAGGCCCTCACCACTAATTTAAAGGTTACAAGGGATGCCCAAAAGCAGAGCCCCAAAAGCTTTTAAAATCAAAAGCATCAGTTCTCTCTCTCTCTCTTAGAGAGTCTTTTCTCTTGTTTTATAAAAAAAAAGCAAAAGCAAAATTCGCGTCGCTCATCATTTTCCAAAATAAAAAATAATTCCGCCTCCGCGATTTCCGGAATTTAGGGTTTTTGGCAAAAATTAGGGTTTGCAAGAATTTTAGGGTTTCTGGCAGAAATTAGGGTTTTTGCTATCCGCCATGTCATCACTTTGTGACATACCCCCCTCTTGAAAGCATTGTAATCGACCGCGATTACGCGTGCAAAACCGACAAAAGCCATAAACCGTCTTAGCAGACACTGACTGTTAGTACCTACGTACTAGGAACGCACATCTAGCACATGTACAAAATAGACAGTCACATCACACGACATCACAGGACATCACATGACATTCAACATTCATTCGGATCTTAGACCATGATTTATCGGCAATGTAGCTAGCAATCACATCTAGGTCCAATCGGGACCTCAACGATGTCTGATTGACTAACCCCTATTGCAACCATGTCTATACGAGATCAATCAGACCAAAATGCTGCAGTCATTTCGGCTATCAGTTCCTGCACTCACAAGAAGTCAAGAACAAATCAGTATCATAATCAGGAATTCCATTTCATAAAGTCATCTAGCAGAATACTGTCAGCTCTCAGTATCCCTGAAGCTCAAAGAGACATCAGTGACTTTAGTATCAAAATCGAGGCATCTGTTGACAAAGGAGTGGAGTGACTCCCCTCTTGTGCATCCCATTGCACCAAATCTCCGGCCAAGCTAAATTCTGGGTTCCGTTTGGAGTAGACTATGCTAAACCAAAACATCGAGGTAAAGTTTCACAATCCGAGGAGTATCTGCTAGGTCCTCCTCCTCCATCCACTTCGCATCAAATGCAGGAAAGTTCTTGAACTTAACCAAGAACCGCCTTCAGACTTTACCTTTCTTCGTATCATTATGTGCCAAAATCTGTTCAGGAACAAGGATCTCCTCGTTTTCTTCCAGTTTGGGTTGCTCATCAGGCTCCCCATCATCAGGCACATCACCCTTAACAGGGTTCAAGAGACTCACATGCAATGCGTTGTGAATCCTCCAAGTATCTGGCAGTTTCAATCGGAAGGACATCATTTATCTTGTCAGTAATCTGGAAAGGTCCGTAGTATCACATACTAAGCTTTGGAAAAAGCCTCTCCTTTCCCCGTTTCTTTCTTAGGCGTGCCTTCTCAAAAGTAAGAGCACCCAATCATCCTCCTTCAGTTTCCAGTCGCGACGATGGCGATCCGCTGCCTTTTTCTGTCGTTCTTGAGACTCCTGCAAAGTCTCGCGAACCTTGGCAAAAGCCGTATCCAAATCTCAGGAATATTCATCCGCTTCAAATTTATAATCTTTCGTGCTCAGGAAGGATGGAACCTTCGCAGCAGTTTCAACAATCTCACATGGCGTCTTCCCCGTCGAAGAGTGTATCGTGTTATTGTAGGCAAATTCCACCAAAGGTAAGTTCTTTTCCCATTGAGTCTTCTGATCCGAGATACAAGACTTCAATAAATCTAAAATCACTTAATTGGCAATCTCAAATTGCCCGTCAGTCTGCAAGTGGAACGATGACGAGAACTGCAACCGCGTGCCAATGTTCTCCCAAATTGCCTTCCAAAACAAACTCATAAATCTGGGGTCTCTGTCGGAGAGAATCGTCTCAGACGTGCCATGTAATCGGAAAATCATCGTGATCATTCTGTGTTGTTGGGAGATCAAAAATGAAATCCATTTCAATATTTTCCTAAGGGCGGGTGGGTATGGGTAAAGGCTGTAACAATCCCTGTGCCTTATGCCTGTCAAACTTGACCTTCTGGCATACCAAGCAACTGCACACAAATTCTTCCACATCCTTCTTCAGTCTCCGCCAAAAGAAATCTCTCTCTACCCCTTTCATGGTGGTAGCAATGCCGCGGTGACCCGTAAAAGGTGGACAGTGGCAATCAGTCATAACCTTTTCCCTCAACGGCTGTGTAACGCACAACATAGTCTTTTTCATCAAGTAGCCTTCCCGAAGGGAGTATCCAGCTAATGTCTCCCCATCCCGTATCCGTGTGAAAATATCTGCAAAATCTGTATCTGTGGCACACTGATCGACCATATCCTCGAAGCTCCTATGATGTATCGCGGAAATAGCCAGAACCAATGGTTTTCGAGACAAAGCATCTGCCACCACATTCTTCTGTCCCTGCACATGGACAATCTGGAAGTGGAACTGTGACAAGATGTTCACCCACCGCATCTGCTTTTCTGAAAGCTGCTTCTGTGACAAGAAGTAGCGCAAACTCTGATGGTTTGTAAAGACAGTAAAATCCGCTCCGTGTAGGTAATGCCGCCACTGAGTAAGAGCATGGATAACCGCCAAAAGCTGTTTCCCATAGATCTGTGCTGTCATCTCCGGCCTAGAGAACAAACGGCTCTCGTAAGCTATGACATGGCCTTCTTGCAGCAAGACCGCACCCAGACTACGACCACAAGCATCACAATATACTTCAAATGACTTCTGCAATTCCGGCAAAGTCAAAATATGGTCCTGTAGTCAATTTCTCTTTCAATGTCTGAAAGGCAGTCACCTCTGTGGGTCCCCACGAAAAAGGTACTCCTTTCTGTGTCAAGGTATGCAAAGGGGAAGCAACCTCTGCAAACTTTCGTATGAACTGCCTGTAGTACGAACACAGTCCCAAGAAGCTTCTAGCTTCATGGACATTCCTCAAATCCGGCCAATCACGGATAGTCTCTATCTTGGCCGGGTTCATTTGCACTCCTGCTGTTGACACAATGTGTCCCAAAAAATGTATCTCTGGTAGGAAAAATTCACTTTTCGTAGCATTAATCACTAATGTGTGATCTCGTAATGCCTGAAAGACTTGAAGCAGATGATCTCTGTGTTTTGCCTCATTCTTGGAGAAAACAATGATGTCATCAAAGAAAGTGCCAACAAATAGCCTGTACTCTCAAAAAATCCTATCCATCATCCGGTTAAATGTCGCAGGAGCATTGGTTAAGCCAAAAGGCATCACCAAAAACTCAAATAACCCAAAAGTCGTCCGAAAAGCTGTCTTGTAGACATCTCCTGGTGCTATCCTGATCTGATGATATCCACTCTTCAAGTCAATCCTGCTAAAGCACGAGGATCCCTGTAACCTATCGAGTATATCATCGATCCTAGCAATCGGAAATCTGTTCTTGATGGTGATTTCGTTGAGAGTGCTATAATCGATGCACATTCTCCAAGATCCGTCTTTCTTCAAAACCAACAACACTGGAGAGCAATACGGTGAAGTACTAGGCTGGACAAGACCCTTTTACAAGAGGTCTTTCACTGGGTTCATAATCTTTTCATTCTGTACTCAGCTCACATGATAAGGTGGCCGATTCGGTGGCGTGCTTCCAGATATCAGATCAATGGTATGATCTTCAGGCCCTCTCAAAAGCAATCGGCATGAGCATGGAGAAAAAAAATCTTGGCGTTCTTTTCTTCAGGTCAAAACATATTCAACTTTTATCCATCGTTCAGTTCTCCCAAAAGAATGAGTAAGAAAACTGAAGTTCATCAAGTACAATCTCTAAGCCCTTCATTTATCAAAGTCACTTTCTTGGCCCGGTAGTCAACCACGGCGTAGTTCTTGTGGTACCAAGGGATCCCAAGTAGAACGTCACTCACGTGCCCTGAACACCCCTGTCATTGCAAACGAGGTTTGCCAATGCTCGGTGTAATGGCAACATCCCATCCGGGTGCCAGTCGAACTACCTCCGCCTGTGGCGTCAGTCTGTCAGGCGTAGTTCCAAATCGAGCCGCCAATTCCAAGTGAAAATAAGTTGGCCTTGGCTCCTTCAAAAGAGCTTCCTCATCCTTCACTTTGCCCCGAAAGTGGCAAAGTTTGTACTTTCATTCATTAGATTCGGTGCAGGTCCCACGCCATGTGGTACCAGTTCTGCTTTTCTATCTGCCTTTTCTGCCACATTCCTTAGCTGCTCTCGAACTCTCAGACCTGTCGTCGTCTTTATCATTCTGTTCTTCCTGTGCCTTATCAGGGCACTTCGCGGAAATTTGTCCATGTTCCCCGCATCTAAAGCACTTCCCCTCTCTGATGAAGCGAGCTCTCTCCTCAGGAGTAAGCTTGGGTCGTGCATCCTTTTTTTTCTCTGGGTTGCTCTTTTTCATTCTACTTTCATTCCCAGAAGTCTGTTCGGCTCGTTGTGTCATGGCCTTATCTGTGGGGTAGGTCAAACTGCCAGAGTGAATGGCAAAGCCCCGCTTCGCATGACTCATCAACTCCTGAACAGAAGCTAACTTTTGTTCCAAGCAGTGATTTCGGATCTCTGTAGGTAGACCCAAGGTAAACCGCTCAATCTGTTCTCTGAACGAGATCTTCTTGAATGAAGAGGCGGGTAGAAAAGAGTTCCAAAATCTTTCACAGTAAGAATTCACTGTATCGCTCTTGGTCATCCGGAGATGGTTCCAAGCAGCTCGTATATCTCGCGCAAACTCTTGAGTCAACCAAGAAGAAATAAAAAGCCTCTTGAATTTCAGCCATGTAATTGGCACAGTCTTGCTTAATAGAAGCGTGGACCACCAAGTGCGAGCATTCGCCTTAAAATAAGAGGCAGCTCTCCGAATCTTGGAGTGCTCTGAATAACGTCCTCCCGCGAAAGCGATGTCAAACTGCTGTATAAAAGACAAAGCCTTTGAAGCATCGGAGTATCCCGAAGAAGTATCAAACTTAAGTGCTTGGCCACCTTCCTTAAACTCTCGTACTTTCTTGCTTTTATCTTCGAGAAAGTCATACTGGTTGGCTTTGTAAAAATTCCTCTTGTTTGCATAAAAGTTTCCGTTGTCAGAGTCTGAACTGTCCGTAGACGAGTCCTCTGTAGAAGTGTCACTCACTAGGCGAGACCTAGATTTCCTTGCCTTTTTCTTGCCCTTTCCGAAGCGTTGTTTCTTGCTTCGCTTTTTGCTTTTCCTGTCTTCTTCGCTCGAGTCTGAAGAGCTAGAAGAACTGTCAGAAGAAGAAGAAGAAGAACTGGGTAGGCCTTCAAACTTGACGCGCTTCTTCAGTTTCTTTGCTTTGTCGAATGTCGACTGACGACCCAAATATCCCGGGAAGTCAGTGCCTTTCTTATGCTTTTTGCCGTGCTTTTTGGCTTTCTTTTGCGTGTCAAAAAGCTGAGCAATCCGTGCATCAACCACGTTCTCCAGTTCCTTCTCCGTATATTTCTTGGAGGCAGAAGGTTTCTTGAGAGCGGGTTTCGGGAGTGTTGTTGTGGTTCTCTGCCACTCCGTCTGTACCTCTTTCAAAGAGGTCTGGTTCATATATTTTGCCATCTTCGGGTCCTTGGCAAAATTGAGCATCATCTTTGTTGCATCGCTGATCAACTGGCGACGCTCTATCTCTCGCCGCTCCGCCTAAGTAGGCCAAGGCGGGCCATACTCTCTGCCTGAATCTTCGTTGTGATCCCAGCCCGCATCTCCACATGCAGAGGGAGTCGACTGATCATTTCCTGAAGCCATAGGTGCCGCGGAAAAAAAATTCGGGGATCGGATTTTCCGTAGAAGAGAAATCGGCCGTGCTCTGATACCACTGTAACAAACTTGGACTCACTGTAACAAACTTGGACACTCCAAGTCAAGAATCAACCGCGACAGCACCAAATAACCACTTCAAAACAATTCACAGATCACAATAGATTTGCACTGGCCCGGCGGAGTTCCGTGCCTAGAGATATTGGCCCCAAAGACTGGCGCCCCTTTCGGTATTTCTTTTTGTATTAATCAATCATCAAAGTACAAGAGAGCGGTTAGGGTTTCACTCTCAGACTCTGCGTCCAGATGCTCTGAGAAGTGAGGCCCTCACCACTAATTTAAAGGTTACAAGGGATGCCCAAAAGCAGAGCCCCAAAAGCTTTTAAAATCAAAAGCATCAGTTCTCTCTCTCTCTTAGAGAGTCTTTTCTCTTTTTTTATAAAAAAAAAGCAAAAGCAAAATTCGCGTCGCTCATCATTTTCCAAAAAAAAAATAATAAAAAAAAAAAATAAAATAAAAAATCCGCCTCCGCGATTTCCGGAATTTAGGGTTTTTGGCAAAAATTAGGGTTTGCAGGAATTTTAGGGTTTCTGGCAGAAATTAGGGTTTCTGCTGTCCGCCACATCATCACTTTGTGACAATAGGAACCTTGAAACCGATCCGTGGGGTGGTAGGCTTTGGCTTTCACATGAAATTCTTTACTTTAGACACACACAGAGAGCACTTTACAAAGGTAACCTGCGCGACGGGAATTAGCACTTAAGCACACACACGGCTCGGAAGCTAGAATGCTCTGAGCAGATGTCGACAACCAGTAGGCCCCAAAATTGGCGCCCCTTTCGGTATTTCTTTATTCATTAAGAAGAAGAGTCCGAGGAATTCTTTACCTGTATCTAGCTAGATACCACCTGTTCTTGCAAAATTTCGGCAGCATAACAACCCCAAAACTTGCCCGAAACCAATTCCCCTACTGGAACTCACTTCTACTCGCATAAAACCTCTGATTTCTGTCCAAAACAGTAAATTCAGCTCGCTGTATTTACTGATTTTTGCCCTGTTTTCAGCCCTAAACAGCCCCTGGGATGTCCTCTATCAGTGGGGGACTGTTCCCAATGGTTCTGGCGTGCATATGGCTGGAAATTCGTGCATAACTAGCACTGAAAACACACCTGTACGGTGAGGTTATCACCCTCACCAGTGCCTGCTTTTGGAGTAGCAGTTAGCTACTCTTGTACGTGCTCAGAGAGGCTCTTGCCTCAGCAAAAACGCATGTAACCACACAGCTGTACATGAGTCAAATTGTAAGGTGCAGCGGAACTGAATGTTGAACTTTGCTCAAGATGAGTTCTCCGAACTGTGCTCAAGGTTCCTTTTACTTACGGAAGGGAGAGCCTTCCGTTCCTTTAGTGAGAAGAGTGCAATGGACACAAACAAAGTGGTGAACATTGTGAATGAAGGTGCTGAGAGAGAGAGTAGAGAATATGACACTAGAATGTTGTCAAACCCTCCGCGACAGAGTTAGCCTTTGCATCAGCGTTTTGCAATTTCAGCACATAGACACCACAGTAGAATTTTCAAACCTTGCAGATCTCACCTTCCCGCAGCAGATCCTCGCCGCACGGTCAGATCAACGAGCGTTTGCAGTTTCAGCCCGAAAAACGCAGATTTCAGCATCTGTGTTTTCAGCACGTCATTGTCGCATCGTTGTCATCGACATAGAGTCAGAATTCAGCAGATAAAGATTTGCAGATTTCAGCCACTAGCATTTTCAGATTCAGCCCGTCTCGTTGTCGTCCTCATCGTCGTTGGCATCGTCGGCAAGTCCAAGCATTGTAGAATTTGTGCAATCATAAGTAGACCGCTCTCGCCATAGAGAGTGGGGCCTTCGGAGGTGAATCTGCAAAAATGCTAGGGTGCTTGCTGATTCAAAAACGCTAGGTCAACTGTTGGAATCTGCTAATGCCAGGCTTCTCTTGCTGTCTGCAGAAATGCTGGCTGTCTTTGGCAAAAACGCTAGGATGGTCTTTGGCTGAAAACACTGTGTTGACTGCTGGGGGGTCTTGCTGAGAAGGTGTCTGTTGGATGTCTGGTCTTTGCTGCCTCTTTCGCCCAAAAGTGCTAGCGCTAGGGTTTCTTATATACTTGCATGGCTAAATTGCTCTACCCAGTTCCCAACAAAAGTCACTTAAAAATTATAAGTGAAACATGGCTAATATAGGGAAAATAGGTCTATGCACTGTAAAGTTGCTCCTGATGGGTTGTGATGGTCATTCTGTGTGCAACCAGAGAATATGCATCTATTCTAAGTGCTTGAACATGCACGGTCTGCGAAAGACTCACAAAAGTGCCAGAACACTTCCTAAGCTAACTGAATTGAACCCATGTCATGAAGTAGCTTGTCCACGTACACATAGGGTTAGATGTGCACATGACACAAATGAAGAGTCCTCTTTGTGGGCATCACATTACTGCACGTAGGGAAGAGAGAGAGCAGTGTGAGGTGTGCAGGACATGACTTCAATAGCAGTTAGCTACTCCTGTTCTGCTCAGAGAGGCTCTTGCCTCAACAAAAACGCATGTAACCACACAGCTGTACATGAGTCAAATGAAGAGCCCTCTTGTGGGGCATCACATTATTGCACGTAGGGAAGAGAGATAGCAGTGTGAGGTGTGCAGGATATGACTTCTTACACCATACTGTACATGAGAGGGAAAGCTTGCAGTCAGTAGCTCTTAACCTGTGGCAAGAGCTTGCAAATGAAGCCTCCCAGCTAGAAATCGAGCGCTACTCCTGGTTGCATGAGGAAAGTGCACCACAGTGTGCCACTTGGCACATTTATAAGCAATTTCCCTTTTTGGGCTTGTGGAAGTGCCATTGCACCCCGGCTTCTGCAACTAGAGTACCTACTTATTACAAATGATATTTATGAACATAATTCGTAGCATTCCATAACTCTCAGATAATAAGGCTTTGTTGAGTTATGTTGTGCTGTTGACCCAACTGTCAACATTATGTTTTGCTTCGCATTAAAAAACGAAGGATTAAAAGTGTTGATATTAATGATTTTGTTAAACTTGCCCCTTGTTTTTACGGCCCATTCAAAATTTCTGTTGTGATCAATGATGTTTCATTTCGTTTAGACTTACCTTCACATTGACACATTCACAATGCTTTCCACATTAGTGTTTTAAGACCTTTCAAAGGACCCCTACCTACACATTACATTTATAAGGATCCACCTTCACTTGTGGACCAAGAAGAATAACTCATCCTAGCACAAATAGTTCATCACGAGATCACCACCACACGCACTCACATGGTTTATATGCTTTTGGGACTCTGTTTTTGGGCAACCCTTGTATTGTTTATAAGAGCTGTTAGGGCCTCACTTTGCATAGAATCTAGACGTAGAGTCTAAGAATAGAGGACCCTCGAGAGTTGTACTATTGCGACTCGTAATAATAAAGAAATACCGAGAGGGATGCCTGTCACAAGATGGGCACCACGTGCCAGTAGAAAAGAACAGACTGAACAACTTTAAGCACTTCAAGTAACAACTGAAAGAGAGAGAGACGGCATCCGGCACGGAGTGGCGGAATTCCACCCCAGAGAGTATTGGCCCCAAACCTTGGCGCCCCTTTTGGTATTTCTTTATATTGCATCAACACAGTACAAGCCGGTACTCCAGACTCTGCACCTTCTCCAGGAAGCATGCCAGAGAATGTGCCCTAACCTCATATTTAAAGTCCCTTGGCCTAAAAAGTAGTTTACAGTAAAAAGCCTTCAAACTTAAAAGCATCTGGTCCAAAAGCAAAGCCAAGAAGCTGCCAACATAAATCACGAAAACCCAGACAGCCTGCCACGTTATCAGCCAGCGCAAAACGTGGAAATCTGTACAACCTACCATGTCATCATGTCAGTGCAATTTTCGGAATTCTGCCACGTCGTCATTTTCTGTGTGTGTGTGCAGGTCCTGCTTTATTTTAATCCTTTCACTTGGGGCCCCATCGAATAGGGTCCCCATAAGTTGGTAGGACTTCTTCTTCTGTAACTTGTTCTTCTTAGGGTTTAGGCCCCTCGGCCGACATCTACAAGTGGACTTGATTCTTCAGGGCTTTGACACGTCAGTAGTTCGTTACAATGACAGCCTTTGGGGCCAGTGTATCTGGGTGCAGAACTATGCTTTGTCGTGTCGACTCTCTCTCTCTCTCTCTCTCTCTCTCTCTCTCTCTCTCTCTCTCTCTCTCTCTCTCTCTCTCTCTCTCTCTCTCTCTCTCTCTCTCTCTCTCTCTCTCTCTCTCTCTCTCTCTCTCTCGTGCTCGTGCGTCAAGTTCAATGATTTTGCTGTTTTTGTTCGTGTGTTGCTCTTGATTTCTCGCTGGGAGTGTCCAAACCTTTAATAGTGGTTTCAAAGCTTAGAAAGATTCTTCTATGGAGGATTTGATCCTTTCTTAGCACACGTAGGTTATAGAGGAGATTTTGATAGAGCAATCAAGATTTTGTTTGTCAAGGAATTTTCGTGTCCTTGCCCTGGACTCATTAGCCACTCCCACCCTTGGTCCCTATCGTGCATCGGGCGTGCTCCCGTCTTCATCGCTCTGTTTTAAGGGGCATAAGGCATAAAGAACCCAAGACCACACATATGAAAGGCTTATAGCACTCTTGGAAGAAGAGGAAATCAACGGAGTTTATCGGTTATTTGACCTGGAAGTTGACTTTTGAGTGGCAAGCAAATCCGAGAAGCATGCTCGTTTCAAGGAGGACCCAAATTTTTCTTCATCTTCAGAGAGTTCAGATAGTTCATCGTCCCCTAGTTTTAGTGAGGATGAGAAAAGGCAGAGGAAGTGGAGAAAAAACTAGAAAAGCAAAACTGTGAAAAAGTCTGAGAGGCATGGGAGGCCATTTAGCAGTTCAGAGGAGGAGAGCTCGTCCTCTTCTGATAGTGAGCAGATGAGCAAGAAGACCAAGGAGTTTAAGAAAGGGGGTCAGGCTGTCAAGTTTGAGACGTTTTCAGGCTACCGGGACACCCATCAAGACCTTGAGTTTATACAATAGTTTGACGTCACCTTCTCAAGAGGTTGGTTTACAGAACACTCCAAAGGTGTGAAGGGCGGCATCTTACTTGAAAGAAAATGCATAGACATGGTGGTCTACTATGTTGTTACGCAGAGAAGCACCTATGACGTGGGTAAAATTTAAGAAAATTTTCACGTCAACTTGGATCTTAGACGAATATGAAAAAAGTGTCATCACAGCTTGGCATCATTTGAGAATGACTAAGAAAGATACATTGGATGACTACTGCCAGAGGTTTTGGGATACGTATTTGCTAGTGTCTTCGTTTCAGAAGATTACTTTGAGGGACCAAATTGAGTGATTTTGTTGTGATTTGACAAAAGATATTCGAGAGTATTGTTTGGAACAGAAGTCTGACTCTATTCAAAGATTTATGGTACATGCTAAGCAAGGATTCGAAATGCATGCCGACTCATTGACTTATCCTAGGGACAGGATAGTATCCACCTCACTAGGGCAAGAGTCTTCCACTGAAGAGAATGAATCAGGGGAACCGGATGACATCTCATCACACGATTCCGGAGCAGTAAGAGAATCAAATGGTAGCGCATCCGAGGGTTCTGAGAACTAACGGAACCAGATGCAAGCTCATCAGAGGATTCCGGAGAAGAAAGGGGATCAGATGATAGTGTCTCAGGGTTCCGACGATTGAGACTGATGTGCCAGTGGACAGGGAAGCTAGCGAGGCTACCCACAACTCCCAGGGCACAAGGAAAGAAAGGAAACGGAATCAATTGGTAGATCAGAGAATTCCATAGATCCAGATTGAGGTGCCAAGGACAGGGAGGCTAGGAGGGCTACCAACGGGTCAAAGAGCACAAGAAAAGAATAGAAAGGTAAGCTAGGTCCACCGGATAATTTTGTCAAGTGTACTTTTTGGCCCTTGTGGATGGAGGATCTTCAAAGAGAGCTCTACCTTGAAGCTTTTAGGCTATTAACAATGTCCATGCCAAAAGCTACCGATGAATTAACATGTTGAATCTCGTGCGGTGAGGATTGCACAAGAGGGGAGCACTCCACACAGATTGCCTAGATTGAATAAAGTCACTAATTTCTCTTTGAGATTTTAGGGTATTGATAGGCTTACAGTATTTACGGAATGACTTCATGAACCGTGTGCATTGAATTGGAATTTTTCTTAATTGAATTGAAAACATGTGCTCTTTCATGTGTATTGTTAGAGACATGTAGAGAAAGATGAAATGTCTGCAACATTTTGTCCGATGAATGACTTGAACTTAGTTCATCTAGACATCTGTTAGAGATCAATGAGATCTGGATGTGATGACTAAGTGAATGAGAAATTGAATGTGAACTTAGTGCATCAAGATGTCTATCTGGATGAGATGACTGAAAATTGGTGTAAGTGCATCAAGAGATCTGGAAGGATGAGATGAGTGCACAGTGATCTAGGTGCATCAAGAATTTTGGATGGAATGAGATGGCTAGATTGAATGATTGAAACACAAGTGTTCCGTGTGAACTAAGTGTCTGATTTTGTGAGTTGCATGCTATGTGGATGTATTGTCTTGTGAAGATGTTCATGGACATGGTTTGCTTGGTTAAAATGGGAAATGAAAGGATATGAATCTGATAGTAACAAGATTTGGTAGATCAAGACATCCGTGAAAAAATCAGTGCGGTCTGAATGTGATTGCTAAATTGTTACAATGATTAGGATTTGTACGTGAGACTCTCGACAAAAATGTGATTGATCAATGACTGATGTATTTTTAGAATTGCTTGATTGGTGGAGTCTGGTGCATGAGTACATAGAGTCAGTGTCTACTGAAGAAAGTTTGTCCTTTGGTTGTTTTTGTAGGTGTAATCGAGGGCGATTACAATTCTTTCAAGAGGGGGAATGTCACAAAATGATGTCGTGGCATGCCCAAATGGAAGAGAAATGGTTGAGAGGATAAGAGAAACTGAAGCCAAAGAACCAGAGGAAGTTTTGAACTCAGAAGGAATAGTTGAGGCACCTAAAACTGAAGAGAAAAAGGGGATTTTTGATCCTAGTTCCCACCGAACTTATGGAGCACTAGTTTGAGGGGCTTGAAACCTAAAAAACCAAAAGCTTGAAGTTTGAGACTAATTTTTGCAAATCGCCTCGATATGCCACATGGCACAGTTGTAGCGAAATTTTGTGATTTGCGTTGGTCTGATGACGTGAAGGGGATCGCGGAGCACCACAGACGGAGAGTGAGAGAGAGGAGGAGACACACGACACACAGATATGGGTGGGGAGACTCAAAGAGTGAGCAGCCCTCTATACACTTATGCTATGTATAAGGTATACAAGTCAGTGGGCGCCCAGACTCTGGGCGGCCGGGCAAGGCACAGACGCCTATACCCCAACAACCTCCCACTTAAAGGCGAATGTGCCTTTAAGCAAGAGAACCTAGTCTAAAGACTACAAAAGGTGAGAGAAAACCGCTCTCAACCGATGCCCACTGGCTGGCTGTGATCGTGTGCATCCGGCTGTCCTGCTCCCGTGTAAGTCCATACACCACCAGACATACCGCACACGTACTGCAAGTATGTATGCAATACCTGCATATCTCTCTCGTGCACTATGCCATCATCAGTCAACAAACGACTGACAACCCCAACTGCAAATGCTCCCACTGCAGCTGCGATATCCGGTCTCAAGATTAGCATCTCATACATGAGACCACCGAATGCCGATGCAATGCTAGCGGGCCCTGCTAGCTCTACGGAGCCTGCATCAACATATATATCCCTGGAAATAGGCATCTCTGACTGACAAGGCGTGTCAGCCACATGCATCTCCTGACTGTCCGCAAAAGACGCATCAACCTATCGTGCAACCTCAGAGCAAACCAGCTGCTCTAGATGTCTGCTGGAAGACATATCCTGTACAACTATATCCCCATGCTCACTGTCGAGCATAGAAAGGAATGACTGCATAATCGCTGACATCTCAGTCTCCTCTGCAATCATCCACTGCAAACATGACCACTCAATCTGCTGTGACTCACTAGAGCTCTCATGCTCTAACTCCATATGCATAGACTCTTGCACAACGTCCTCCTGTCGTGACTCACTAGAGCAAGACCGCTCTACCTGTCTATCCTGCATAGAAGTATCTAGCACAACCGAGTCTCTGCTTTGCTCAGTCACTAGCAAAGCATGCATGTCTGACTCTGTCACCTCTCTATGTGACTGCTCAAGTCATGCCCCAACTGTGTGCACAACGAGCTCACTACTCTGCACTCCATGCAAAGCATCCTGCAACTCATAAGCAAAAGAGACTCGCCTGCTCTCTCGCTCTCTACCTGGCTGCGTGATCACAGAGACAACACCGTCTCTCGCGTGATCCACATGCAATGGGTAACCTGTACCACTCCTGGCACCTCTCGCAATCACTAGCGAACCCAAATGCATCACAAAATCTCGCTCTCGTAGCGAAATCTGACATCCACAATCTCTAAGCTGACCAATCGAGGTCAGACTCACTGTCAAATCTAGTACATAGCGCACATGTCGTAACAAGTAAGATGCACCACTTGGTAATGACAGTCTCACATCTCCTGCACCTGCTATCGCATGCACCGATACATCGGTCAAACGTACACTGCAAAGCATCCCGCTAGAATAGCTACAAAACCATCCACGATGCGGCGTGACATGAAACATAGCATCTGCGTCTAGCAACCACTGCGAAGGGAGTGCACTATCCACATGTATAGCATCTCGTGCATAGCTCGAGGTAAAAGTGACATCCCCGTCACTAGTATACTCCGACACTACATCTGCATCAACTGTCAAAGCAACTGAGTCCATGGCATCACTACATACATCTCTGAGACTGCCATGTCTCCTACGATGTCGCATACGATGAAAACAGTGCCGTCTAACGTGTCCAGAATGACCACAATACCAACATGTCACCTGTCAGCGTGCTCGTGAATGTACATGTCTCACACGAGTCCGTGATGACTCAGATCTATCGTACATATCATGTAATCTGCGCCAAAGTTCTCTCGAAGTAGTCTCATACATAACAAGAGCATATACAGATTCCGCAAGGTGCAAAGAGAGCGTAGATAGTGCCATCTCCTCTAGCTCCTTCCACTGATCGTCAGACATGTTTGAAGGTCTACCTACATCACCACTCAATGGTCCATGCAACCCTCGCTGTGTCAATGTGTCAAGCATACACTCTCTCCATGCCGCAAAGTCTGAACTATCAAACACGCGCATCTGTGAGAGGTCACAATCTGATCGATCACTTGTCTCTGCCATGAGCACAATGTAGCAAATTAGAAAGCAAAACCACCTCACCAACAACACCTGGAAACTGTCTACAAATATGGCCAGAAACACAATGTAAAACCTGTGAGACACACTTCAAAATAGAGTTTTAAAGAGTTTGGATTTGTGGAGACTACCACAATGAATGTATGTAAAGATGTGCATTATGACGAATTAGGAAGTCTTTTAGAAGAGGAGTGGGGTTTTGTGGAGGGCATGCACAATGGGGACTGGTTCCATTGTAAGGTTGGAGCTTCAAGTATTGGGATATGCTATTTAAAATCCCACACCTCCTTGTACATATGATTCCACTATGATCATTGGATGTGCAAGCTTGGAGTGTGGACTCCCTTACAGAATGTAGACGGTGCTATTGCAAGATTTGACATTGCAGTGAGGATGCCCAATGATGCTTTGGAGGCAGTCCAAGTAAACAAGCATTGGAATCTCAGTAATATACAAGAACATTTGGTTATTATGGGTTTTGAGGCCCTTCAAAAAGTCCAACTTTGTTTACAAGGTCACAAGGTGAGAATCCTTCCACCACATTTTCAATACATCATAGTTGTCGATCATTGGATGCTTATTGTAATGAATGTTTGTAGATTGGGAAGAGAATGAAGACAAATTGAAGGTCGGGGAGAACTGGGGCATGGATGGAACTATGCTATTGCTCTTATAGCTTTGTAAATCTTGCAATTTTGAAAATAATCCCCGATGTAATCAACATGATTTGCTTTGGCAAATCATGTCTTTGAATATAATTTTTCACATTGAGATGAGAGATCATTTTTTGGTGAAAGTGCCTTTTTTTTTCAAAAAGTGTCTTTAAAAGAGGGACCATTATAAAAGGGGATTTTCGTAACTCATTCACACTTTTCACTTTCGCAACACCTGAGCTCCTCCACTCTCTATCTGCACCGCAAGCTAGACATGGACGCCTCCATAGCCTCTACATATGCACCCACATCCACCCCTTTGTCACTCTTCATCCTCTTCCTCGAGGACACCAAATACAAAGGGAAGTTGGACCTCCACACCTCTTTACTCGTCTCCCTGACCTTGACGCCACAATTTCCCTTCACATGGATGCATTTGCCGAGATTGTTTCATTCATGAAGGAGCACATCATAGAATATTCCGTATATATCTCCCCACATGTAGAGATCTGGGTGCCTTGAAATATTTTGTGCTACATACACAAAGGTGATCACCCGTTCTCCAAGCGGTTGTGATGGTTCCAAGAAATTGTCACCGACGTAGGCCATTTCTTGGACGAGCAAGCCCGAGGGGTGTCAGCACTCAAGAAGCTCAGAAGCACCAAATTTTCCTTAGACAATACGCTAGATGCCCTTGAAAGCAAGCTCTTGCCACTTGGGGGCTCTATTGATGATACTATTGTAGTTGTGTGTGCGGAGGTCCTGGTAGCAGAGCAGTTGCACGTGGCTGAGGAAGAATTCCAGGCCACACAAGCCAAGGTTGAGGCCGCTAGGATGCCTATGCCACTATACAACCCCCCATCTGATGATCCAAAGCTCGTAGGTGCGGTGCAAGGGAGCATTGACTTGGATGGAAAGGGCAACAGGAAGGAGGATGACAAGGAGCAAGAGGTAAACTCTATAGTAATTTTCATGTTATTTTTTTTATCCTTCGTTGTCTTTTTTCTCAACCTTGATTGGTTTATGACAGGATGTCGTGGAGGTTGATGATTTTGCAGCAAGGACGGGTGGCATGCGGACCGGGCTTTGGACCTCAGTCTTTCCTTGTGCAATACCTAGGACAACTCCCCTGGTGATGTTTCCATTGTCCATAATGAGTTTACTCCCAAGGCCATTTTATGACGTGGTCGTTAAAAGCTTTGAGCAAGGTTTTGTGTTTGTGTACCATTGCTCAAACTACACATCTTGTGTTCCTAGTGCATAGATCCCTTGTATGCACAGCATTTGGAACTGGCTTCCGTGGTAAAGTGCTTGCCCAGATAGGGGTACATGCTTCCAATGGCTCAACTGACCCAAAGGATATAGTGCAGTCCCTCTTGATTGGGGAGTTGCCTTATGTGCAAGATAGGTGCCAGGAAATGTTCAAGAAAATTATGAACTCCTCAGATGTATGATGTTAAAATCAACTTTTTGGAAGTAATAAAAAATATTTCAAATTGCCCTCTATCTTGTACATTCTTCTAATTTATGTGATATGTCAATCTTGAAAATTGTTGTAATTGGTGATATGTTTCAATAAGCTGTCTTTTTTGCTTGAAGTAACAACACGGCAGAAGCTGGATGCATATGATTACTCCTTTCAACTTACCTTAATTTTGGGGACAATACAAAACACATTTGAGTGAAAAGAAGTGGTATATCTACAGTAATGCTGCAAAAACAATTGCTTTCACTTAATCTATATTTTTTAAGTATCTTGGGGGGCAAACAAGCCTACAAAGTGCAAAACAAATGGTGTCCACAAGGGCGTGCAAATGGCCCATCCATCAGTTTTGGATGGCTATCCTACGCGCCCTTGTGGACACCCTTTTTTTTGCATATGGAACCTATGTTTGCACTCAAGGACACTAGAAAAGGTGAGATCAATTGAGAATTTAAGTTTTCAAGCACACTATCACTTCCTTCAACTCTACCTAATAGTTCCCTGCACCAAAATGCCCAATTACATTGGACAGTTTAAAAATCTAGTTTAATGTTGCATAAACACTTGGTTTCACTATATGTTAACTTTTTTGGTATCCTTTGGGGTAAACAAAGCTAGAAAATGCAAAAACAAATGGTGGCCACAAGGGCGTGCAAGTCAGCCATCCAAAACTGATGGATGGACCATTTGCGCGCCCTTGTGGCCACCATTTCTTTTGCACTTTCTAGGCTTGTCTACCCCATAGGATACCAAAAAAGTTAATATTTGATTTATATTTAACTCTTCATGTTCAAAAGCAATAAACTTAAAAAACATGGATAATAGACACAGTAAACATGACTATTAATCATTTTGTCATTGCAAAGTCATCTAATTACAAAGATAAAGGTGTGCAATACAAAAAGAGGGAAAACTTCGACTAATGTTCGAAGTCCTTTTGCAATCTACATGCAAGCTACATATCTTTTGGCTGTATTGTCACTCACTTTGCATGTATGGTGCATAGGTTGGTATCTTCCAACACCGAAATGATGTGGGCCTCTACAGTTTCTTAAATAGCCTCTAGCAATATTGCTTGCATTCTATACTGATTTTCATAGCTTTGAAGCACCTCCTTCATTGTACAAGCAAAGGGGGCATGTCGAATTAAAAGCTCTATAGTCTTCTGGTAGTGCTGGATTTTTGCAAATGCCCTTGCTATTTTTCGGCGCCACTGAGGTTGTCTTAGGGGTACTTGCACATTTGTTGGCTGGCGGCATTTAGGCTTCTTGAAAAACTTTGCCTTGCACCTATTTACATGCTTAGGGGCTGGATTTGCATCCTCTTCTGATTCATCCTCTTTCCTTGGTTCTCGACCTTGTGCTATGGGGAGAATTCCCTAGCGTGGAGGCAGTGTCTTCCCTCCAACGGGTACACGGTGTGTGCGCGGTATATCATCTCTCTTCCATGGTGCTCTGTCTCTGATTCAGTGTTTGTATGGACCACCCACGTTCTAGATGCTCCTGCTTGTGATTTGTGGCACGACAGCTCCTCCCTATTAGACTCTGGTGTTTGTTGGGCCTCTTCTTTTCTCCAGCACTAGGCACGTTGCTTCATTCTTCATCTAGGTGTTTTTTCTTGTGGACGTAAATATTCTTTAGCCCTCGATGAATCTTGGGCCCTACTACCATGCCCACTGCTAAAAGAGTGACTAGAACAGCGAGGTGTTCCTGGCCTTTTTCTTGTGCTTTAAATCTATGCCGACTTCTTACATCCTTGGAGGGTGTTTTTGTTGGCAGGCGGATGCTCTTTTGCGGTTTGTTTGGTGCACGCCATTTGGTATGGTAAGAGCTCACCCTGTGCTTAAGAAATGAGTGTTTTATGAGAGTATGCAATATTTATAAGGGCCTTGTTCACACTAATTTTCAAAAAAAACTATTATTTTTTAAAATGAACATGTCGTTAAGAGTTGGATCCTGCATTCAAGGGTAGTCACTTGCACAGAATCCACTTTGACCCTTATCTCACTCTGCATTGGCACCATGCAGCATGCTTGGCGGGGCCTTGCGACATTTGCCACTTGCTGCTATGCTCTTGACGACTCCATTTCCGCACTTCAATAGCAATTTTGGATTGTCGTGCACGTTCCATTGTGAGCGTACGAGCGAATGGTGTGCGAAAAAACCAGTTGATCATCTCCTCCAAATAATCAGATTGCACCATTCCACCACCGTGTTGAGTATTTTTGAAGTACACCCCCCTTGCTTGATAATGGGACTTCTCCATGCCTTGAGTGCTAAAAATTCCAAGAAATCCATATTTGTGCATAAAAAATGCACCATGCGCAAACAAGTTATGTTGTTCACATAAGTAAATGATCCACATTATTCAATGAAAACAATCCCTTGTATAAGTTCACCATGTAACATGGCTTACCATGTAATGTGTGATGTTATTTTCACCCCAAGAAAGGGTAAAGACCTTGGTAAAATCCACCAAGGCTTCTTAAAATGATTGGCGTTGTTCTTTTGTTGCGCTGTTAAGGCCCATAAGCTTGACCATTTTATCAAAATGTGCTCAAACTTGCTTGTGCTTGTTTGCAAGCTTGCCATTTAAATCATTGTCAGTAGTAGCTTTTCATAACTCCTTCCAAAGATTCCACAGGTTACCTGCCTGCTGGTTGGAGCTGTTTTGAGCAGCATATCAACCTGACTTTCCTTGGGAAACTTTCTTCAAAAAGTGTCTGGTTGTTTGTCCACTGATTGATACTTATTGAGCAATTTCATGGGCCTCCCTTGTGTTCTTTGCAGCATGATAGACACATTTCCACCGTGACAGCCAATGGAATTCAAGATTGCCTCCACTCTTTCGATCGCTTCTTGGGACTTTTCCAATGGTTTCATTGTGAAAGCATAGTCAATGTGGAGTGTCAATAGCCTATCAAAAATGCGCATGAATGCGTGTAATGTACAAAAATATACATTCAATAGAGGAAATGGAAATATTGGATTCCAAGCGTGGTCCTTTTGAGCACGGTCTGGGGCATTGAGCATGGAACATCTCAGAATAGACGCTTTCCATTCTCTACCTTCATCTCCGACATCACGACAATCCAACCCTTGTTCTCCATGCCCTTGACATGGAAGCATTGAATTGACCTTTGCAGTGCTCTTGTGTGATTTTTGTCCGTTGGGTTTGTACCCTCGAGTGAAAAATGGACAAAGCATGAGAGAAGAAGCCCCTTGTTTGCAGCCAAGCAAACACTTTATGGTCTTCAAGTCCCCACCTAAGTGCCACTCCACATCATAGCTACCAAAACCCTCAACCTCCAACTTCTCACCTACAATTTGGGAGTGTATTACGTGTGTGATCCATGCATTTCTCTCAAAAATCCATGAAAGTACTCCATTGGTCTCTTTGAGCACCTCAATAGCACCCAGGCACCAAATGTCTTCCTCTGATTGCACAATAAAAGATGGGGTTGGAGATGGCTCGACTGAATCCCTTCGCTTGGTTTGCAAAAGGGCCTCATTCATTAGAGTGACATTTAGCCTCTCTGACCTTCGACCTTTCACTATTTGACACTTATCGAGTTTGAACACAAAAATGACCTTTGTGCCAAGCACTACAAAATAAATAGTGCCAAGACCTTATACTTCAAAGTCTATGATAAGAACACAACCAAAAGAAAAAAGTATAGTGTGTCACCTTTTCAGGTAGCTTGTAAAATCTAAGCATGGCTTGTTGAAGCCTTCTAAGGTCCACAAAAATATTGTTCCACATTGTGTAAGGGAATCCCTTCTCTGAAGGTCTTATGGAGTGTTTCTTACCTTTTTCCCTTGCCTTTGTTGTGCACGAAGCATAAAGGGAAGTTGGCATTGTGTCCTCAATGTGTAGGTATGTCCCAATGCGGGAGAAAAACATCTTCATTTGTGTCCTTCTTGGAGAGGTTGACCTTGTGTGCAATAGGAAATAGGTTTTCCACAATGCCATGCTCTTTGAGGGCATCCTTTAGGAGTTGTAAGATAGCCTGATAGGCTTTGGTGTTGATTCTAGCCTCATCACAAGCTTATTGCACATCATCATCACTAACCACATTTCTCAATTTACGCATAAGGTCCTTGGTGACTGCATCCTTAATGTGCTTACCTCCAGGTGATTGTAAGATAGAAATCACATCCTGGGTATTGAGACAACTATTGAGAAGGTTGATTGATCATCTTGGCTTGTTCCACCGTATGCCTCCTCGATGAAGTTTCTAGCAACCAATAAAAATAAAAGTTAGAAAATAGTGTGAAGTAAGAATGCATCACGCAAGTAAAGACCAAATCACCTTGTGGCTATCACTCGTCATTTGCGTGCTCCACCCGAATGTGCAAGAGTTTCAATGGATGAATATATGCATTTGCATTCCCTTGCACCAAGGGGTGTTTCTTTCAAGTATGTGATGGTGTTGGCAAGCTTCTTAATGTGGGAATCCTTTTCATGCATTTGTTGTTGAAGATTCTCAACCACCCTCTCCAAAGAGGAAATACTCTCTTGTAATGCCACCGTCTTGAGGTGAAGAGCTTGACATTCGTGCATCCACATATACAAAGAAGCACTTGCACCCATACACAACCGCTTGCAGTAGCCTAACAAGCCTTCTTCTCTTCTCCCAAGATATTGAAGAAATGTGGAAAGGCTATCAAAGGATGGATGGAAGCGGCTAATAGGATCGTAAGGGTGGTACAACTGGTCATCCACCCAAATGTCAACATTCGTCTCACCAGTGCGCGATGTTCCTGTGATGACCTTTGATCACCCCCACATGTGACCTTCGGTGCAAACTTCGTGGGTAAGCAAATATGTATGCTTTTTGTGTGCGGAGTATGTGGTGGTGGAAGAAAACAATTTGTGATGTCCGTGAGCACCATGGCAGCTATTGCGTGAGGAAGCAAAGGATTCAAAGATAGAGGGGGAGGGGGAGGGAGAGGAGGAAGATGGGAGGAGAGAAGGGTGGAGCGGGGGGAGGGATAGATTGGGAAGGAGGAGAGGCAGAAAGGAGGGAGAAGGAGGAGAGAACAAAGTGTTTTTTACTTTTTGGGAGGAAAGTTTTTTGAAAAAATGGACTTTCTAACCTTGTGAGTAAAAAAAAGGATCAAAAAATGATTTTTGGAATGTTGGGAGGGAGTTCTAAGTAAAAATAAGTAAAAATGAGATTTTTAAAAAAAGTCAAATTTTGACTCTTAGTGACCCACTTTGCTGATGTGGTCACACCCTTATACTTCCTTCACTTTAAAAAAGCTAGAGAGAGAAAGTAACCCTTTAGGTCCACATCCTACATTTGTCTTAAAAAAAGGCTAGAACAGTCTACTCAAAAACTACCTTCTTCAATGCCCTTGTCCCCTTATCCCCACACAACATTAGCCTTAATCCCTAAAAATTAGGATTCCTTACAAGGCCCATGCAAGGTCCATATTTCTCCTAATGGGCTAGACTAATTTGAGTGTTGATTGCGACTAAGCCCGGGAGGATGCAACCTGATCTGATAGGTGCATGAACACACCCCACACGAGAATCACCTCATCTACTGCATGAGCAGAGTCCACCAGACAACGTCATAGCCACATGAACTCATGGGAGCTCTTTCCCCTTTTCATGCAGCTAATGCTTGGCTTGCTCCATTATAAATACCCTGTGTTTTTTTCCTTTGTTCTTGCATATGGGATTATCTACAGGACACATGGCCCAGCTCCATGATTTGGCCTCCCAAGCTCTCCAAAAAACCATCAAAAAAATCCTTTTTCACATTTAATTCAACTGCTTGTGCCAACTGTGGCATGGCCCTCCCATCACCGATCCACAAATTCCCATGGAAAGTCCAAGATCCTAGCTCTGAGCTTCTCTGTCTTTGCCTCTTTTTGATTTCACAAGGCGCTTCAACTAGTGCGACAAAAATCTGCAAAAACCTCCTAGCACCACACGACCCAACTTCAATCCGCAAGAGCTCCATGGTCCGCACTTCGTTTGCCATGCCATCACTTCTTGTTAGCTCCACATAGTGTTCACTAACTCCATGAACCTCATTGGGCTTCTTTCAGATGGCACACTAATCAAGTAGACCCACCTGGCTCAAAACTGGCCCCCAGTGAAAATTCAAATGCTAATATCTTGACATCCAGGAGTCCAAATGATGACTTGAAAAGTCTGACATGCTCCATAACTTTAACTCTACACATATCTATGTTGAAACCCACTTTGAACACTTAGCATCACTTGGCCTATCCATCTCAGATCTGCAATGCACTCCAACTTTGAACAGCCATATCTTTTGCCATGTAGCTCCGTTTGACAAGCGATCTCAAACTGCTCCTTTAGCACTTCAAGCTCTACATTCCCAATCCAAAAACAAGCATTAATAATTTCATAAAATCTTATATCTAACGAGGACAAATTATTTTCTCATATTAGATTGATCATTCAATGTGAGAGAATAAATGGGAACAAGGGTTATAATATATACATGTGCTTACGGGTCTATCTCAACACGGGGCCAATGGTAATGAGGTCCAAATAAGAGATGTTTTGTCAAAGATCAAGGCTAGATAATGGAGATTAAGGACCTTAGGGTTAGCTTCATTAAAGACTTCCAAAGGTTTGTGTGAAAGTTCTTAGACCTTAGGTTAACGCCAGGCTTATGCTTGAGGTTCTTGATAAAAGACCATATTAGAAAAAGTGGGAAAATCTCAATTCCCATGTTGGACAACTTTTAATATGTCATGTTTGTAGTAATAAGATCTTGTCCAAACCATCAATTCTGCTAAGATCTCATTCCACTTTATTCACATATAGAACACATTGAGAGCAACATTCGACATGAAATTCCATGGTTTTAGCAACTTGCACCATTAGAAGACTAGTACAATGCATCCCTTGTCATTGTGTATGGTCAATTTGTCCTACCTACAATCTAGCTTAATATGGAAAAATTCAGTTGAAGGCCAAACACTTGTCCATGCCAAGGTCAAAGTGAGTACCTGAAAATTTTGTTCAAGGTCCACCACTTGTCCAAGACACGACCCATTGAGCATTAGAACCAACTTGTGCATGAAATTGAAGCAATGTCCACCTCTAGTCTAGAACTTCTTCACTTGAGGCAAGAGTCATATAGAAAATGTGTAGCATATGCTTGAGCTTGATTGCGCATAGCTCCACCACATGACCAAGCTAGGCTCCACTAAAATTGAGAAGAAGCAAGCTTTACCATATGCCCAAACCAAGCTCTAGTAAAACATGAAAACCCATGCTTTGTTGTACATTGGGTTTGTTGTTTCAAGGTCCACCACATGGCCATGCAGTAGTTCATAGATAGTAGATGGTCTATACTAATAGTCCACCCATGCGTAGTCTTAGATATGCAAGGTGTACCACTTGTTTAATATGTTCATGGATAATAATAGAAGGTTGCTAACCCTCACGGCTCACGGACACCATATCACCTACGACGGAAGTTGTATTATTTACTTGGTAGAGTCAGGTACTGGGCTTGTCGGTCCAATAGGAAAAGGGTAAGAGTGATCGTCGATGAGAGGCGCACTCTAACTCGAACATTCAAGGGATTAGTTGGCTAAGCATGGGCGCCCAAGTGTGAATGGGGTGAGCTCATATAAAAGTCAACTAAACCTAAAATTCACTCATTCTCTCATTTGTGCAATAGAAGAGTGCTCTTGCTCCATCTCCATCTTCTTCTTCTTCATCTCCTTGTGTGTGTGTGTGTGTGTGTGTGTGTGTGTGTGTGTGTGTGTGTGTATGCGTGAGAGAGAGAGAGAGAGAGTGTGCGATTGAGCATTGCGACGACGGCACGGCGGCGGCAAAGCGGTTGAGTGCGATGAAGCAGCGGCTTCTTCTTCTTTGCGACGAGGAATCCTCCACAAAGCAAGCGTAGAGCGGTGAGTGACACACCATCGTCATCTTTGAGCTTACTAGTTTAGGCTTGTTGTGTGCTTGGAGCCATTTGTGGCTCACACACGGTGTATCGGCAAGTTCCTTGCATTGACACGTGTGACATAAGCGCACATTTTTGGCGCCGCTACCAGGGATTCCCATACACTAAGCTTGAACGGCACTCTGTGCTTCTTTTGTGGTGCAATTTCTATTGTAGGAAAGCTAAGGAAGGAGGGTGTGTGTGTTGAGAAGAGGGATTTGGTGTTATACTGTGTGTTTTTTTTGTTAATGGAGTTTTCAAAGGTACTGTGTTTATTCTCTCTGTATTAAGGTTGTTAGTTTTCTTTGTTAATGAAATTTTCAAAGGTACTGTGTTTATTCTCTGTGTACTAAGGTTGTTAGTTTTCTGTGTACAGTAAGTAGGAAGTAGATCTGTGAGAGTTAATAGAGTGTGTTAGTGTGTAATAGTAGGTGTATTAGTTAGAAGTAGGTAGATAGAGTGAGTGTATGCTCTTGCGCAAGCCGCGGCGATCGGGATCGAGAATATCTCCCAGACCCAAGCCCAAGTTCACGCTCAGGCCTAGGCCTCAGTCACCTTTTAAAAAAATGAATTTTAGCTTCACACGTAGCTAAAAATCGATTTTTTGAGGACCAACCAAATTTCAGATGCCCGAAAATTGTGTTGTAAAGTACATAGCAACCCTCTAGTTGCTACGCTCGTTTCGAGCTATCACAACACTTCAATAAAAAAAATCAAACATTTAAAAACATTTAAAAAAACATTAAAAACGTAAAAAACACGAGTGAAAACGGACGCTTAAAAAAGGTAAGTGGTTAACCTTCGAGATTATTCGCCGACGCTTGTAGGGTGACAAAGGCACATGCATCTGCGCTCTGGTCGTGTGCTAGATACAAAGCAACTAGAGAGAATTTCGACTTACGCAAGTTCTCAATATCCACCTACTTTAGGTTCCGGGCCCTCGGCGTGGACCCAAGGCAGTACAAACTAGTGACTCTTCCTTTGACTATGACTTCATGGAGGGTTTCCCAATGCCTAATCCCGATAGCTCGAGCCAAGACATGCATGCCATGGGTCCTCGGTTTGGGCCAAGCGTGCTTAGCCGCCTGAAGGAAACCTTTAGTAGAGCCACTCGCTCCGAACATGGAGCTAATGATGTAAATGAGGGGGGTGGGGAAGTAAATTCTCCATTCGTGACCAACGTAGAACCTATACCGTTAGAGAATGTGCACGTGAATACTTCATTCACTGCACCTTTTGACTCTTCAGGGTTATTTCCCTCCGAGGTCATATTACCCGATGGTAGAAGCCTTGCCGAAGTGCAAGAGGTTGAGCAATATATCCTTGCAGCAAGGGAAAAGGAAGTTGAGAGCTTACGCAAGGCGGAGCAACGAAGAGAGTTAAAAGAGAAAGCTCCTATGTCAATATCCTTGCTAAGAGAGCAATCAAGTGCTCCTGATTTAGAAATCGCTAAGGGACAACCCCTAGAAAGCAACATTGCATCTAGCTCAAAGGACACCCCTAGCACCTCAATCCTAGATGGAGTGTTCCTAAATGAGAACTAGGAGTACGAATTACAAACAGAGACTCTGACCGACCTATACACAATTCAAACCTATCATGTGGGTTGGTTAGATGTCCTACAATCCACAATGGGTGCTACTAGTGTAGAGGATCAACAACAAAGAGTTTGTGAGGTCATCCATAGGGTCATTGAGTTAGAGAGACAGAACGAGGGGATCAACATGCCTTCAACGGGTCTGATGAGATTCTTAGATATAGGAAAGGCTAAACAACCAACCTTATCGCAAATGGAGACTCCCTCGGTAAGTCCGATGGATCCTCCATATGTTGTTTCTCCAGGGGTCTCAGTGCAATCTGAGCCCACAAGTGATAGCTTTACGTTTCCAAGTCTAACTCATCTTTCCCTTGATGACACCATGGCTACCATGCCTACCCCAATGATGGGCATGCCGAGAAATACTCCATGGACCTCATTTGTTAGTAAATCACCGATACATGGTAGCTCAATGCCTGCAACAGTACCTACAAGTGTGTACCAATCGTATACACCCATGGGTCCTTGTACTCATGTAGTCTCTACTCCTCCCATTGTTTCAACTACCTATGCTCCCCAACCACAACACCCAAGTTCTTATTTCCATGGGACTATACCGGCTAGCCTTAGCATGTCACATCCGACGTCTGATATGCCTAGGTCCACACATATGAACTTTGGACCACCACATGGCACAACATCGTACCCAATGTGGAACCCAAGGGCTTCCTATACGCCAAGCCTGATGCCAATACCTACTCCACATGTAGTGGAGACGGGGATGTGAGAAATCATATCGAAGTGTTTGAACAAATATGCGATTCTCTAGGAGAACACAATGACCTACATAGGATCAATGCTTTAAGCCTAACCTTAAGTGGAAAGGCTAGGGATTGGTATAGAACCCTAAGGGTGGAAGAAAAAACGATTTACCCTACTCTTAGGAGACTGCTCTTAAAAGAATACATACGAGAGGGAGTGCTTTGGGGTGTAGCCTCTCAGCTCCAAAAAGCCCAACGAGAGGAAGGAGAGTCGGTGAGAGACTTTATAAGTCGCTTGAAGCATTTGAATTCTCATTGTAATCCAAATGAGCGCTTCAACAATAACCAATTGCTTAATAGATTCATTAGGGGATTACGACATGAGGATATCTACAATAGCCTAGTCATTAGAGGTATCACCACTAGGGAAACAGTCACCACCAATGCGATCCAATTGGAGGATAATTTAATTATTCAAGGAGAAAGAGTGTCTGTTGAGACTAAATCTATTAGCTCGCAAGCATCAGGGCATTAGCCAATGACCCTAAAGCCTATTGCTAAGGAGCCAAAGATATCTGAGATGACTTTAGCAAATCTCACCAAGGCTATTCAAGAGAGTCTTAGAGACAATTATTCTCCACAAAACAATCATATGTATCCAAGAAGGGAGCAGCAATGGTGCTCAGTATGCTATGCACCACATAGTACCAGTGAATGACCTACTTTTAGAGTAAAATTCAATGGGAATGGCAATGCATGTGGAAGGTATGGTCATCAAGCTAAGGATTGCATAGTATTTAAGCGCGTGATGGCCAATAGACCAACCTTAGCATGGACAGACACACCTCAAGTGCCTACATTGATGCCGGCCCCACCTCTTCAACAAACAGCACAACACATGGTACCTAGGACCCAAAATATTGTTCAAACAACACCTTCACCACCTCCAGTGCTAGGAACTCAACCACCACATCCGCGAATCACTTATGTGAATCAAGTGGGTTGTGAGTCATCTATTTCTTGTTTGGAAGGCTGTGAGGAAGATATAGATCCTAATATCGCCTATGGGATGGATGTGCTTGAAGAAATTCCACAATACTACATGGAGGACTATTGGGGACAAGTCAAACCTGTATATCAAGTAGCTGCTCTTACTGCAAGAGGCCAAAATATCAATTACACTGCTAAGAGACCACCTCTTCAATGCTATGAGTGTGGAGGTCCACATCGTATATCCAAGTGTCCTATTAGGCTACAAAAGAACGACACACTAATGCAAACCAATCAAGCGAGCACGTCTACAATGCCAATACTCATGTGTAATCGATGTGGCATAGATCATTTGATTGCCCAATGTCCAACTAATTCAAATGCACCGAAGATCACAGCATTAAACTTGATTGAAGTTACCGAGGAGCCATCAGCAAGTACATCTGTGGTACCAGTAAACGTACTCACACGATCGATGCTCCAAAAACAAAATTATATTCTTGAGGAAAGAGACACGGCATCAATTGCCCAATCTCAGAAAAAGAAGAAAACACGAAGAAAGAGATCTCAAAAAGCAGCGAAGTCATACCCCAGTTCAAAGACCAATAGAGGGACTGGTGACGACCCCGTATATATGAACGACGCTGAAGAGGATTCGGATTCAGGTGAAACCATGGAGACCAAAATGACCACTAACATAGAAACCAACAAGGAAGATCTTCATGAGCCACAATGGCCAAGATCCAAAAAGAAGATAGGAACTTATCCAAACCCTACAGAGGAGATTGAGCGAGTCAAGAAATTAAGGAGTTTTGTAGAAGATACCCAAAGGGATCTAGAACCAGCACCTAGGAAGATCCAAATTACAGACACCGTGTTCCCTACGCAACAACAACCTCACCAAGTCCATAGACCCTTAGACATACCTAGTGTCATCCAAGAAGAAAGTGACTTAAAGTCATAGGAAAGTGGGCGTACTCACTTCTTGATGGAAAGAATGTTTACAGAGGGACTACTTGATCCTGTCGAAGAAATGGAGATCACATCTTCCCCACGTCAAGGGACTAAAGTCCAAAAGGTGCCATTAAACATTGCAAAATTGATGGATTTCATGTCTTCAGAAGTTAGAACCACCATCATATCCAAACTGTATAAAGACCCTGAGCTAGTCTCAGCTCTTCGAGCCTTCCTCAATGGAGAGCTAAAGTTTGGGCTACCACAATTTGCACATATGGATGGAGCTGGGGAGATGCCAACAGAGGAGGAACACTTAGATCCACAACCCAACCTAGATGAGAACCTTGCTATAGAAATACTTGTTAACAAGTTGGGACAATACTTTGAGGCACTACAAGAGGCTATTCATATTAGCGACGCTCACACAGCGACGCTCAAAAAAAAAATCCCGGCGTCGCTATGAGCGTCGCAAATTTCTTTGTAAATTTGCGACACTCATAGCGACGTCGGCTGGGCTAAAAAAATAACCGAGCGCGCCCAAAAACTCAGGTCTCAGATCTGAGTTTTTCGACGCCCTCAAGCAAGGAGCAGGTAATGCTCTCCCTCTCTCTCTCTCTCTCTCTCTCTCTCTCTCTCTCTCTCTCTCTTTTTCTTCTCCACACACACACACACACACACGAGGAGAGGAAGGAGAGCCAGGTATGCTCCTTCCCTCTCCTCATTCTCATGTTACCTTCCCCTCTTTCTCTCTCCCTCTGTCTCTCTCTCTCTTTTTCTTCTCCACACACACACACACACACACGAGGAGAGGAAGGAGAGCCAGGTATGCTCCTTCCCTCTCCTCATTCTCATGTTCCCTTCCCCTCTTTCTCTCTCCCTCTCTCTCTCTCTCACACACACACATACACACACACACATAGTGTTTTTGAGAGAGAGAGAGTACAAAAAAAAACAAAAACGCACACACACATACATAAACAAAGAATGCACACACACATTGAGAGAGAAAAAGAGAGAGAGAGCATGCATAAACAAAAAACGCACGCATTGAGAGAGGAAAAGAGAGAGAGAACATGCATAAACAAAAAACGCACACATTGAGAGAGGAAAAGAGAGAGAAAACATGCATACAATCCAAAAAAACGCACACACATTGAGAGAGAAAGAGAGAGAAACTAATTTAACGTCGTACGAAACTAATTAAAATTAAAAGAACTAAAGATCTAGCCGACGAGGAGTTGAACTCAAGACCTATTATTCAAGAGGGAAATGGCATAATCAATCTATCATACTTGGCATGGGTGATAGAAAGGTTATACCATTTATCTCTTTTTATTGGCACACACATCCACACACGCGCACACACACAAGAAGAAGAGAGTTATAACGTCGTAGGAAACTATCTTAAAAGACGTTAAAGATTAGGTTATATGTAGACTTACATTAAATTAGATTTAGGTTTATTTTTAACTAGATTTACGTTTATTTACGCTAGATTTAGATTTACGTTATATTAGATTAGATTTAGGTCTCCATAGACTGCGATGCCTGCATGAAGCGGGTGAAGAAAGCCCTCAATGGAATATAGGGTATTGCTGCCTTCACTCATGGTGGGCTCCGTCGATCCAAAAGTACTGGTGAAATGTCTTCAGAAGATAGGGAAGAAGGTGGATCTTCAGGGCGGCAAGAGTCACTACATCCCCGACACAATGACCATCTAGACAACCTCTAGTCATTCAACAACAACTTCAAAGTTAGTAACAAGAGCAAGAACGGTCTAAAGGGCCAATTGCTGTCGTCAGATGTGGATGGAGATGAGGCAGCGTCACCGCCAGAAGTTAACTCTCACATCTTTAGTGATGAGAATGCCAACTCTTGCCGAGTTATGTGAAAAATTATGTGTTAAATCAGTTTTAAGGTTCTTATAATCCCTGTTAGTTTAGTTCTTTGTTTTTAATATAACATAATATATTTACGTTAGATTTAGATTTATGTTATATTAGATTAGACTTAGGTTTATTTAGGTTTACCCACACACACACACACACACACACACACACACAAGAAGAAGAGAGTTTTAACGTCGTAGGAAACTATCCCAAAAGACGTTAAAGATTAGGTTAGATGTAGACTTACGTTAAATTAGATTTAGGTTTATTTTTAGTTAGATTTACGTTTATTTAGATTTACGCTTATTTACGTTAGATCGAGTCCACGCAAGAATTACTTACGGTTGAGGGTTTAGAGTTAGACGAACAGTGAAAAGATCTACTGTGAAAAGATGTTAAGATGAAGTGAAGTGCTACAGCTAGAGAAGAGGCAAAGGGGTTTTGTCCACTACATGCAGTATCATGTAGACGTGGGTGTGTAGATTTCTTGTACCCACAAATATAGGTATTGACCAATAAAGACGAGATTATAACCCGGTGGTTCTGATCTCCGTGCACCTCTAGACCGAGGTGTGCGGGGATTGGACATGACTAGAGAATGTGTTGTAAAGAGAGAGAGAGAGAGAGAGAGAGAGAGAGAGAGAGAGAGAGAGAGAGAGAGAGAGAGAGAGAGATAAGACGAAGAATGCCAATAGAATATTAAATTTGTTGTCCAGGTTATAAGTTTTTTATCCTCATTATGAGTAGCGACGAGGATGTGGGACCGTCCAAACGAAACACCTATATCTCAACGAGGGTCTTATGTCCTTGTAATCAATGCAAGCATGCTGTGCGACGGACAAGACGTGTTTCTTTGCAGCACGTTCGTGAATTTGGCGAGTTCGATCCATCTATTATAGATCGAGTTGTTGCCAATTATAACTCATCGGACTCTGACGCTGGCCAACAAGCAGCAATCTTGCAACCCAATAGACGTGTTCGCAGGCGCTTTGGTCAAGCAGCATATGTGAGGCCACAAGATGTAGCCTCTGACAGCTCGGGGGATGATCATGCAGAGCACATTCCCAACGAGGCAATGTTTGAGCCCGAGATTGATGAAATGATCGATACGATCATGGATTCAGAAAGGCTTATCTATGATGATATGAAAAGTGAAGCCGATACGCCATTGTATAATGGAGCACGTATGTCTAGATTGAAAGCACTCCTGGTTCTTCTCAACATGCAGGCAAAGTCTGGATGGAGTGACACTAGCGTCACAGCGCTTTTCAGGTGATCTATTACAATTAGTTTACTTTAATAAAACTCTAAATGTATAATGATCTGATAGATTTTTACAGGACTGTATCATATTTTTATGTTGTGTAGATTGCTGAAAGAGCACATACTACCAGCTGACAATGTGATGCCAGATTCCCGAGATGAAGCAAGAAAGACTTTGCGAAACTTGGGGATGGATTACAATTCTATCCACGCTTGTCCTAATGACTGCATTCTTTTCAGAGGGGAATACATAGACATGGAGAAGTGTCCGAAATGTGATTCCGAAAGATATCGAGTAGATCTCCACGGGACAAAAATTCCACAAAAGGTTTTGCGACATTTTCCTCTGCTTCCTCGCATCAAGCATTTCTTCGAATGTAAGTCCATGGCCGCCCTAGCATCATGGCATGAGGAGAATAAATCTTCGGATGGTGTGCTATGAATTCCTGTAGATTGCGTAGTGTGGAAACATATAGATGGAACATGGTCGGATTTTGCCAGGGAAGCTCGAAATTTGCGCTTAGGCCTGGCTATGGATGGCGTAAATCCATTTGGTCAAAGATCAACATCTTACAGTGTATGGCCCGTTGTCATCGTCAACTACAACATTCCCCCGTGGTTGACTACGAAGAAGGGGCACCTATGGCTAAGCTTGATTGTGCCAGGGCGATATAAAGTGGGAAATATGGATGTGTATCTTCGTCCACTATTGGAAGAGCTACAACAATTGTGGATTGGCATAGAGGTGGTGGATATGAGCCGACACACAGGACGACGGAATGCTTTGATCAGAGGCATTCTTATGTGGACCATGCATGACTATCCCGGGCTAACAGAATGCTCAGGTGATCTATTGACACTCCTCACTCAGACACTGTAAATCTTGTTTTTTCCCATAGTTGATCTATTATCATGTGTATACATGCAAGGCTTCAAACAAGCGGATACAGAGCATGTGTCACATGTGGACCTAGACTGAATGCACGTAGGGCACCCTCACTGAAGAAGCAAATCTACGAAGGTCATCAAGCGTATCTTCCAGAGAATCATGTGTTACGCGACGGCTTTTTGGGAAGAGAGCCACCAAGGATTTCTGCACAAGCATGGTTAGAGCAGAAGGAGATGTGCGATGACGGATTGCCTCCAGGGATGAAGAGACTATCTCTATGGTACGAGTTACCATACTGGCCCCGACTCATGATCAATCACTTGCTCGATCCAATGCACATATTCAAGAATGTGGGTAATCTACTATGGGACCATCTGACCGGCAAGAAAGATACTTTGGGAGCCAGAGTTGACCTTAGAAATGTGGATCGTATGGAGCAATATTGGCCGCAAACAGCGTCTGATGGATTGATAAAACTCCCTAAAGCACCATGGATTTTCACAGGAGCCCAAGAACGCAAAGTAAAAGAGACCATTCGATCTTTGCGGACCCCCACTGGCGTAATGCACTCGCTCCGAACGTGTTTTACTAAAGAAGGAAAGCTTACCGGTTTGAAGTCACACGATTGGCATAAAATGTGTCAGGTACGTTCATAGTGGACTTTAATATCATTGCATAAAATGTGGACTTTAATATCATTGCTGCACATACTTTACAGTTTATTTTACCGGTTGCCATTGAGGGATGTTTGTCTCTCGACATCCGTAACACAATCTACAAACTTGCAAAGCTGGTGCAATGGATCTCACAAAAGGAGATCAACGTAGACTCCATACCTTTCGCCAAACTAAATGCTGCGGAGCTTGTGTGCATGTTTGAGAAACATTTTCCTACTACAATGCTAACCATTCAGGTGCATCTTCTTGTTCACATAGTTGATGAGGTGGAAATAGCTGGCACAGTTCATTCCAGATGGATGTTCTTCTTAGAGCGTTTCATGAAAACGCTTAAGGGATATGTGCGTCAAAAGGCACGTCCAGAGGGTAGCATGGCAGAAGGTTGGTTGGTATCAGAGTCCCTAGTGTACATTGGAGAGTGGCTAGACGGATTTGATAAATCCCGAGACACGCTATGGCGAACCATAGATGATGAGCGCATATCTGGGATTGTCATGTGCAATCTCGATGTTGAGAAGAAGATGACGGAAGATCTAGAAGATATTAAAATCAACCGATTTTGCATGCTTCACAATCCAGTGATGCAAAAGTGGATTTCACAATATGAGGATGCAAAGCAAGAGCGACAAAGGGCACGAATCGAGTGGAGACGGGGAAGACGACCACCGATGCACTATCCAGCGGTTCTGGAGAGCCTACCAACCTTCATGAGCTTAAGATGGTTGCACAACCAATTGAAAAGCGCACAACAATGCGGTGACGAAGTGACTGAAGAAGAGTGGGAGTACTCTCGGGGTTGCGCGACCAAGGTAAGTTTGCAATGTACGACTAGCAAGTGACTTTATTTATAAACGTTTGAACGGCCACTCATAATCTTTGTTCGTTGTAGTATAAGTCATACACAGCAGCATGGTGTAAAGGTCGACATTTTAGGGTGGAACGAATCGACAAAAAGCGTTTTACTCAAGATTGTGGAATCATGGCAAAATTTGAACAGTCTAGTCGACGACGTTCCTCTGATGCAGATCCTGTGGTGGCGGAACTCACTTACTTCGGTACGCTGCAAGAGATTTTGAGGATCGATTACAGAGGATTTTTTGTCGACTTGTTCGACGTGCAATGGTTCAAGATAATCATGGAGGGTCCCAATGCTACTGTGCGTAGAGGAGAGTCTGGTTTTCTTGAGGTGGATTCTACTAAGAAATGGACTGACCTAAGAGACACTTTCGTACTACCCGAGCATTGTGAACAAGTAAGTATGTAAATAGTTAACATCCCCCTTTTACAAGTTATGTGTTTGAAAGCTCTCATGTAAGTTATGTGGCTCTAGCAGGTAATATTTCATCCTACAAAGTCTACATCAAACTGGTGGTACATCATAGAGGTAGCCCCTCGTAGTGCAAGGACGTATGAAGGCTACCATGTGCCAATCACAACGACATCAATGGAGGAGATCAGAGAAGATGCTCAATCAGAAGCCGCTGCGGGGGTGCCAGACGAGCATCAAGATGCTACTACTCTATATGGGGTGCATGCAGAGGAGCTACAAAATGAAACAGAGGATATGTGTTTAAACGGAGAGCTCTATATAGATATAGGAAGTTATGCTGAGTTATGCGAGGATGAGAGAGAGATCTCTTAAAGCCACAAATATTGTATTCGAACAATTTTGCTCCGTGTTGTAAAAGCTCTGGCTCTCTAAGTACCTTCCATGGTGTATAACGCTCTTTTCTACTCGCGCTCACATCTTTTGATTGAAAATTCTGAGTTTTCGACTTGCCTCTTCTATCACTCAATTCATTGCGTCATTGTATTTATATGCGTCATTACGTCATTGTATTTAATGGTCTTTGCGTCATTGTCTACTCTATTCATTCAATATTAAGTTTAAATATTCGTGTGTTTAATGCAGGTATGGATGATGAGGAGTTTCTTTCTTCTTTGTCACCGCAGCAGAGACAGTGGTACGTGGAGCGTCATCGCTCTGGCGCATCATCGCGCGTTCCTACTCCATCCGCATCTCCCTCTCTTTCGGAGCATTCGGCGCGCTCCGAAGCTTCGGCGTCGACGAGACGAGCTTCACACTTGTCTAGACACCGGCGCTCTAATGGTGGCGGTGGCAGTTGTTGTGGGGATTCCGCCACCGATGCCTCCACACCGCCTCGTGTTCGACGAGGCTCTTTACCCTCCCCTTCTTTGCCCGCCCCCACACCAGCCACAGCATCGCCATCTACGCCAGGTTTTGCACGGCTGACTGTTCCTAGAAGCTACACACCTCTACCTACTCCGCCAGGAGCCACCCCACTCGACACTCCTCGCTTCGGGGCCCAGACGCCAGTGGAGACACCTGACGTCCGTACCCCCATCGACACGCCGCTAGAGACCCCTACCGAGACACCTAGGTTCACGCGTCACCGGCCAGAGGGCTTGCCTTACTCCGTCGACATCAGCGGCGGCATCATCATGGATGATGACGGCAAGAAGGTGATCTCGCGCATGCGTGGTCTTTGCTCTCAGCTGTTTAGACACTACATACTAAACAAATGGAGTTAAGTACCAAGTGATTTAAAAAACAGAGTCATCAGCATACTTCATGATGAGTTTCCCGTTCCAACACGGGATCAGCGCTTCAATGAAGACCTGATGAAGATTCGAATGCGCAAATACTGCAAACACAAGCATTCCGAAGTGCAAAAAGCAATCAAGAATGGGTGGAACAGGCCAGATTGGCTGGCCAAAGAAGATTGGAAGAGTGCGAAGACAAGCAGCGCGCGAGAATCCCGACAAGTGGAAGCAACAAAAGGATGCAGCCAGAGCGCGAGTAGAGGCAGGGAGCTCGCACCACTTGGGGAGCGGTGGATGGGCATCATTTGAGGCCGATTTTGTAAGTGTTTTCGCATTGCTCTTTATGTTCGATAGTTTAGGGTTTATGAGTTTTTTAATTCTAACATAATGAAATCTTTGTATGTTTTGACAGTGGTCGATGACAGGACATGATCCCACACCGTACGAGCACGAGTACGCAGGCAGGAAGGGCTTAAACGCCCTGATGGACATTCTCAGTTCTCACGGCGGCATGGTTAGTATTAGGGTTTACTCTTTTTTATTTTTTGTATTGTTTTATAAATGTCGTTATATGTTTATACTTACTGAAAGCTGTCTTATTGTCTTTTTTTGCAGAATCCGACAGATACGCCGCTTGGACGCGATGAGACGTCTGACTAGACGACGTCAATTTAGCCGTAGCTAGATAGCATTAGTTTAGGGTTTCTCATAGCTTATGTATCATGAGACGGATTTTATACGTCTTTTTGAACCATGTATATTATTACATTTGTCACCGCAGTTCCTTTTGCCAATCAATTCTTTATGCCTATGATGTTGTACAATTGTCATTATTACATTTGCCAATCAATTCATTTTGCCTATGATGTGTACAATTGTCAATTTTGCAAACAATGCGTCTTGTGGGTGACTATTTTGGGTCTATTATCTATCCTTGCACTTTTTTTAAAAAGTGAATCAAGTACAATATGGTTGATGGGTGGCAGGGCATTCAATGTCCTGCCACCAAAAAAAATTCTCTCGGGCGTCGCTATAAGCGTCGCTATTTATGGCTCTGTAGCGTCGCTATGATCGTCGCTATAGTCTTCTGTGTAACCGTTGCTATAACCATCGCTATGACCGTCGCTATGAGCGTCTCTATGGGCGTCGCTATATAGCGACGCATATAGCGACGCCTATAGCGACGCTCGTAGCGACGGTTTTAGCGACGCCGGGGGTTATAAAAACCCAGTGTATTTCCGTCGCTAACAGCGTCACAAGAGCACACAACCTCTTGTAGTGAGGGTGATGAATCCAATGCGACCATACCAATCACTACTAAGGGATTAACTGTGAAGGGAATCCTTGGTGGTGGCGCTGGGGTTAGCATTGTGACTAAAAATTGCTGGGAAACTATGGGAAGACCTCACCTTGCGACCACAACCATAGTAGTGAAGATGGCCAATGGGTCTATTGTTAAACCTATTGGGATGGTATAAGATCTCAAGGTTAAGGTCTTTGGACATAAAATAAGAGTTACCTTCATTGTTATGGATTTCTCCAAACACACTATGGTATCAGAGATGATCTTAGGACGTCGTTTCATGAGGGAAGCAAAAGATGTGCATGACTGGTCTAAAAACCATGTCTACTTGCAGTTCCAAGATTCTGTCATTCGAGTGGATCTTGTAACTAGTCGAGCACATCCTCTAGGAAACAGGTTTATAATTGATCATGGATCTGACACCACAGTTCACTCGGCCCCATTGCAGTATCATTACATGTGTAAAGCGGACACTAATGTTGGGGAAGATTCTCCTTATATGGATGTACTACTTGGGATGACTGAGTCAGAAAATGTGGATTGGGTCCACCTAGCAGCAACCATAGACACTTGGGGAAATAGGGGGACGACCCATGTAACACCGGAGGGGGATGAGATGCCCGTACCCTTAAATATGCTACGAGCAATGCATATAGCTTCTAACAAAAATCATCCTAATATAACGAAGAAAACATACAAGTGGGTCCCTAAAGCTTCTTTAGCGACCATAGCTAGTGCTAAAAAACAGAAGCCTTGTAAGAAACGTCCCACTGTCTCCAGGAAAAGTAAGAAAACGTGGCGTTGGATTCCTAAAAAACTATTGGAAGCCCAAGGCTACTATGAAGGAAATGATCAAATCTGGGTTCCAAAACATAGATTGTGTTCTTACCTGTCACCTGACCCATGTGAGCTCAATCCTGTAGCTCCAAAACAAATCGACAGTCACGGAAAGAAAAAAATCACAAAACGCTACACACCTGCTCCAGAGCTAGTTTGGGTACCGAAGAAAGAACGATTTGTTCCACCTAGCTCAGGAAGGGGGGAGTCCTATGAAGCTTCAAGCTCCTCATGTAATACATCCATAGCGGTAAAAGCTTCTACACAGCCTCCACCTACACTAGTGGACCTCCATGAAGCTACAAAGGAATCCACACCTCCCAGTGTTCAAGAATTACCTGATGAACCACTTCAAGTTCGATCCTTGGAGAGTACCTTACCACCCTTGCAACTCGATGAGGCACCTAAGGTAATAGAAAACTACTGGCAAAAATCCCCACCTATTACCAACTGGAACAATTGGTTTCAAAGGGTGACAAGCTCATTTCAAACGGTACGATCTACCCAAGGAAGGGGGAGTGTTTGCTGACAGTCATCATTCACTTGCTTCCCTCTCAACCTTCCTCCCTGACTCTCAATCTACCAATCTTAGGGAATGTATATATATAGCCTTATACTCACAAAAAACAAAAATAATAAAGAGCAAGAGCAATGAGCAAACAAGTATGCACAATAAAAGTCAAAACATTGACCCAGACCTACACATTCACATCCAGTACACTGAAACAGAAACCTATGTCATAAAACACCTTTGATCCTCATCACTCGAGTGATGGAGGGTAGGTAAATTAGTACGATAGGAGTTTTTCTGTTTTAGAGTTGAGTGATTATCAAAGTTCCTTTTTCCCAGTGATGTGCCTCCTAGAGGTATTCTTTGTGTTTCCTCGTGTGTACAGGAGCGTGTTGTTGCTGTTAGGATGTGGACCTTCATGGAATCTTTATTTCGACTCACTCTTCAAATCAAGCATGACCATCAACACAAACAGGTGTTTCTTGTCCATTAGCATTGCTCCTTATCTTTCTTGCATCCATGTTTGTCTGCTTTGATTGTGACTGGTAGCATAATATTCATCGCATTTGCTTAGTATCAAACATTTAATTCAATGTAATTTTTTGTCATAATCACTTGTCTAGGTTTAAAAATTAAGCAGTCCGACTAGGCTAGTTTGACCAAGCTAGGTTAGGCAGCATTGTGTGAAATGTACTAGGGCTTTCTAGTGGGCTTAGTCCCTATTGACCTTTAGCTTAACTATTATGAAGGGAGTTTACTAGTGTGATGAGCTTGGGGAGGGTAATAATGTTATATGACCCCCCAAAGTTACAAAATTAAAATGATGAAAACGAACAAACAAAAAAATCAAAGTGCCACAATGTAAAATCTTAAGCTGGAAGAGAAATCTCAGCTTGATTGGGTACTTCACTCACATGTATCGCCTATGGTACTAGAGCCCTAGAGGTTCCCAGTGTGGGCGCTTTTCCTTGAAAAGCAAAAAACCCAAGGCATGCAAAATAAGCACACACATCAAAATTGAATCACTGTGAAAAGACTTTGGGGGGTCAAAGAAAAGGTAATCAGTCAGGCGATGATTTCATGAGAAATTCCTTTTATCGTAGCTTAACTACAAGGTCTTCTAGGTATAGCCTCTAGTTAGCCCTCGAACATGAAATACTTGGCTCTTGCGATTAAACAACTTAATTGACCGAAGAACATTAAGAAGCTTACCCATGGTATTAATAGTCGCTCTTTAGTGCCTTTCGATCGTTAAATTAGCGACCCAGACTTGTTTAATTTTTTACCTTTACATCTGTTTATGCATTTGATTATATTGCAATTTAATGTTTATTGCTGACAAATGGTTTAAAATTATGCTACCAATCACATTGTCTGCCTACAACTGCATATGCTTTTTAATTCTATATGAGCATGCAATTACTGTGCCAATGTTGTTTGATTTTGCAGTGATGATTGAAGAAGTCTAAGGACATTCATCTGAAATGCTCTTCCACCTCAACGAACGAGCTTCAACTCAATAGCTTCTGATGATGGAATCTACATCAGGAGGGGGGCATGTTAACCCTCATGGCTCACGGACACCATATCACCTACGACGGACGTTGTATTATTTACTTGGTAGAGTTAGGTACTGGGCTTGTTGGTCCAATAGGAAAAGGGTAAGAGTGATCGCCGATGAGAGACACACTCTAATTGGAACATTCAAGGGATTAGTTGGCTAAGCATGGGCACCCAAGTGTGAATGGGGCGAGCTCATATAAAAGTCAACTAAAACTAAAATTCACTCATTCTCTCATTTGTGCAATAGAAGAGTGCTCTTGCTCCATCTCCATCTTCTTCTTCTTCATCTCCTTGTGTGTGTGTGTAAGCGTGAGAGAGAGAGAGAGAGAGAGAGTGTGCGATCGAGCATTGCAACGACGGCATGGCGGCGGTGAAGTGGTTGAGCGCGGCGAAGCGGCGGCTCCTTCTTCTTCGCGGCGAGGAATCCTCCACGAAGCAAGCATAGAGCGGTGAGTGACACACCATCGTCATCTTTGAGCTTACTAGTTTAGGCTTGTTGTGTGCTTGGAGCCATTTGTGGCTCGCACACAGTGTATCGGCAAGTTTCGTGCATTGACACGTGCGACATAAGCGCACAAAGGTCCACCACTTGCCCATCCTAGTATTTAGGTGCAAGGTCCAACCCTCAAGGCTATATCTTGAATGGTTTGTCTTTTTCACCATCTACATAACCCATGAGGTATTTTGTTTGAAGGTCCACCACGTGTCCAAGCTAGCTCTATTGGAACATGGATAAAAGCAAAACTCCACCATCCATCCCATCTAAGATTATTTTAAGCATGGAGAAAAGCAAGGTCAACCACTTGGCCAATCTAGGCTCCATTGAAGTTGGAAGAGAACCAAGTTTTACCATACGCTCAAACTAGGATCCACTAAAACATGAAAAGCCCATGCTATGTTGTACATTGAGTTCATTTTTTTGAGGTCCATATCTTGTCCAAGCTACACCTTATAGATAATAAATAATTTAGTCTAATGATCCACATCTTACCCAATCTTAGAGATGCAAGGTTTAGCTTTGGTCTAAGATGGGCATGGAAAAAGAATAGAATTTCCACCACTTGTCCATCCTTGCATATGTGTGCAAGGTGCACCACTTGTCCAACTTGTAAGTCTATATCTTGCAAAGTCCGCCACTTGTCCATCTTTGTATCTATGTGCAAGCCTTGAATAGGTTTTTTTTCACCACTTGAATAACCCATGATATATTGTCTATGCTATGTTGTACATTGGGTTTCTTTTTTTCAAGGTCCACTGCTTGTCCAAGCTACACTTCACAGATAATGGATGGTTTAGTCTAGTATTTCACAACCTGCCTAGACTTAAAAATGAAAGGTATATTGCTTGTCTAATATGGGCTTGGGGAAACAATAGAAGGTTCACCACTTGTCCATCCTAATATCTAGCAAGGTCCACCACTTGTCTAACCTATAAGACTACACCTTGAATGGATTTTCTTTCACCACCTTGATAATCCAAGATATGCTATCCAGGATAGCTTTTGTTTGAAGGGCCACCACATGTCCGAGCTAGCTTTGTTGGAACACTGATAGAAGCAAACCTCCATCATTTAGCCCATCTATGGTCTTTTGAACCATGGAGAGAGACAAGCTCCAATACTTGGCCAAGCTATGATCAATGAGACTAGGATAGAAGCAAGATTTACCATATTTCCAAACTATTCTCATTAAAACATAGATAATGCATGCTATGTTGTACATTTAGTTTTTGGTTTCAAGGTCACCACTTGTTCAAGCTACACTTCATAGATGGTAGAAAATTTAGTTTAGAAGTCCACAATGTGCCCAACCTTAAAGATACAAGGTAAATAGCTTATAAAATGTGAATGGAAAAATATTAGAAGGTTCACTACTTGTCTATCCTAGTATCTAGATGCAAGGTCCACCACGTGTCCAACCTATTAGCCTATATCTTGAATGGTATTTTGTCACCACCTTCATGATGCATGATATGTTTTCCATGGGGGTTTTTGTTTGAAGTTCTAGCAGTTGTCCAAAGTAGCTCCATTGGAACATGGATAGAAGAAAATATCCACCATATATCCCATTTATGCTACTTTGAAGCAGGAAGAGAAGCAAGATCAATCGCTTGGCCAAGCTAGGCTCCCTTGAATCTGGGAGCGAAGAAAGCTTTACTACTGTCCAAATTAGGCTCCATTCAAACATGGAAAACCATGTTGCACATTGGGTTTCTTGCTTCAAGGTCCACCACTTGTCCAAGCTACATTTCATAGAGGGTAGATTTTTAGTCAATCCCATGTTTGTAGCCAATTACACCATTAGGAGACTAGTACATTGGATCCCTTATTTTTGTCTATTCTCTATTGTTTTACCTATAGCTTATTTTAGCATGGAGATCTTGGTTTGAAGACCCACAAATTGCCAAGCTGATGTATGTCAAAGTGAGTATCTAAAATTTTTGTTCAAGGTCCACCACTTGTCCAAGTTAGGACCCATTGAGCAGTACAATCCACTTGTGTTTGACACTAAAGTAACGTCATCCTCTAATCAAGGACTTCTTCATGTGAGGCATGAGCTATGCAAAGAAAATTTAACATATTCTCTCTTGCATCTTAGGAGGGTTGGTTCTATGGTGCATGTGTCCAATATAGGCTTCCTTGCCTTTTGGAGGAATACAAAGATCACCACTTGTCAAAGCTACACTCCCTTGCCTTCTTTTACATGAAGGATGCAATGATAAAATACTTGAGGTAAACATTTGTGCCCAAAAAGAAGATCTCTCTCACGTATGCAAAGTCCATGAGCTCTCCATTCCACATTTGCAAGTTTTATTTTGACGTCAAGCATAACTTTCTCCTAGTTACAAGTATCTTCAACCTTGAGATGGACTGACATAGAACTAGTTCAAAAAAAAAGAATTATCTTTGTTACTACATGATGAGACATAGACCCCAAATTAATAAAATTAAGAACCCAAAAAACAAGGTGCACTCTAACAATACATTGGAGTCTCCTTACACTTGAATACACATTAATTCATTGAAGTCCCCTTAAAGTAGGGTGCACTCCATTCATCTAAAAAACAAAATGCACTTTCACAATACATTAAATTCTTCTTACAATAGGATGCACTCTAGTAATACATTGAAGTCCCCTTAGAGTAGGGTGCACTCCATTGAAATGCTCATCAAATTGAAGCAAGTTTTCTAAAATGATGTTTTAAACTATATAATCATACAAGTATTGGAAGATAACCATTACACTAAGAAGGACATAGAGGATATCATCATATGACCACAAAGGAGATCATTGCTAAACATTTTTCAATGTCGCCTTGCCAATTACACATTGAGGCCATACTTTGTCTCAGGATCACTATAATGATTTACAATTGTCTTTAAGATATAGTCTCTCTTGTCTCTTGCATGCAACCATCCTAGCAACTATGGAATCATTGTTTCTTGTAAGAATCTTTCAAGTTGCTCAGATGTTTTCCTCCACATCTTTGGAAACATAAGATGTGTCTCTAGAATATTCCACATCACCTTGTATGGAGTGTCATCAAAAATTAAGGTGTTCTTTGCATCCAAATCCTCAAACATCTTCCAAATATCACTCAATTTTTTATGATAAACCCTTTTAAATCCTAACATGATGTTTGGGTTTTTGCAGTGCCTATTGCTTATGAACACTTTGAAATTTTTATAATGCTCTGGGAAACATCTTTGTGTAATGTGTTGAACTCTTGTTAGGTTATAACAACTCCATATCCATAGCTCAAAGTATTCACCACAAAAATCCAAACAAATCTCTGCGTCTGGTCAAACTACATGAAGAACTTCATGTTTATCCTCCACAGGTTGCATGTGTTGATCCCAAGTTGGCATAGAATCTCCATGTTTGTTTCAGTTGGTTTGAGAAGCAATCCCTCAAGATCCAAGATAAGTACTCTTTTGATGTCCTTGTTGACAGTAAGTGGTAGGTGAAAAGGAGGTGGATAATTCATTGGACAAGGTCTTGGATGATGTTGCTTAGGTAGTTCAAAAGTTTTCTTCAAATCATGCCTACAAAAAGGCAATCCAATTTCCTGTAATAAGATTGGCTCTGAAATTAAAAACAAGAAAGTTTATTGTAGATGAAACAATAAAAGTGAGTTTCTATTGTCTACCCTTTGGTATTATTAGATTCCAAAGTCTATCTACAACATACTCATTGCTATAAAGAAATATAAATAGAAAACCTGACCTTCTTTATGCTACACTCTCTCTTTGTCTCAATATCATAAATTCCAACTAGATTTAAGTCAAATAGTAAGTACTACTTGTCAAAACAATGCTCAAAGTGTGTAAATTTCAAATCAATATTCTACTAAAAATGAGTAAATCCTCTCAATTTCCATGGATAAATTAGTAAATGGTGGAATTTTCTTCTCTTCATTTGTCAGTGTAGCCCAGCTTAGATAAGTGATGAACCTTGATATTAAACCCCCCATGGTACAATAGATCATAAGTTGGACAAGTGAGAGTACAAAGTTATTCTATCACATAGCATACGTGCTAAACTTTAAAGCATGTGGCTACCCTTATAGTTTGTACAAGGTGGACGTTCTCTCAAAATTCCATGCTTAGCTTGCACAAAGTGGTGGATCTTTTCTCATTTTTCCATGCTTAGCTTGGACAAGTGGTGGACCTTGCTTCTCTCTATGCTAAAATAGATCCTACCCTACAAAAGTGGTGGCTCTTACTTCTCATCACTCTCTCCATAAGATCATAGCATTACAAGTGCTAGACATTGAAAACAAACTCTTCGTGATACAAGATAGAAAGAATTACTAAAAAACCAATGGACCCTAAAGAATGGTTTTTTTAAACTAGTTGCAATAGCTGGTGAATCCTGCTATGTTTTAATGAATCCTTGCTTGGACAAGGTGAACCTTGCTTTTTTCAAAGTCTTCTCACAAGTCCAATTGCTCCTACTTCATTAAGTGAAAATTTGACAAATTAGTACTTGCAATTGTATTGAATTTAAGTGGTCTATTAATGAGACATTTCCCTCAACCATCCTCACATCCGAGAATCAATGTAGATAGATTCAAAAATATATACTATACTCATGCCAGGTTGCATTTAGAACTTAAAAACTATATTGAAAAGGTTTAATTTTGCATTATCATTGACAACTACTAGAATCAATGTGCTCTAAATCATTGAACCCACCATGCTACAAGCGATCATAAGTAGGGTAAGTGAGAGAACAAAACACTCTCTATTCTATCAATAGCATAGGTGTTGGACTTTAATGCAAGTGGATAACCTTATAGCTTGGACAAGTGGTGGACCTTGCTTCTCCCTATGCTTTAATAGAGCCTAATCTATAAAAATGGTGGCTCTTACTTCTCATCACTCTCTCCATAAGATCCTAGCTTGACTAGTGGTGCTAAACTTTTAAAAAAAAACTTTTCATGATATAAGATAAAGTGGAATACTGGAAAATCAGCGAACCTTGAAAAATGGGTTCCTTTAGAATAATTAAGCCAAAAGAATGAGATGCTTAACTTTTTTCCAACTAAACAAGTACAATCTAACATTAAAAAACTTTAAACTACTTGTAAAGCTATACAAGACAAAACATCAACAACAATGTTGGAAGAAGCACGATCTTCTTTTTCATTTGTATGATTACAAATTGAGGAAAAATACAGCAAGAGACTGATAAACAAAATCTAAGTTGCTGCATCATTGTTTTGAGTAAAGATATCAAAATTTGTATTGATTGGACTCCATCTAGAAATAGCCTTTGTGAGATCCTGCAAGAAAAATAAAAAGAAAAATAACAGATACCATGCACATAGATATTCAAGTATGTGTATTAAGGTTTAAGACATTTAATGGTACCTTAGGGGTGTTCTTTATCCATCATTAGAAGATTATTTTCAGCTTTCACCTTATTTATATAAGCAATTGTAGTGGTTGCCTTCAATGGTCCTTTTGTGGTACATCCCAATTGCCTAGCTAAAGAGATCAATTGTGGTGCCTTCATGCTTTCAATGGATTTACCTTCCTTTTTAAGTATCTCTTGAATTTGGGCTCTTCTCACTTCATTGTGGTGGATTTTATCACATGTTTGGTCCAATTTGTCTTCAAGGATAGTTTCTCCTTTCTCATATTTTGTAGGAGGTATTTTTCTTGTAAAGAACAACTTGGCTGACCAAGCATCATTTTGATGCTTTCAATAATCTTTAATTTCCTTATATTCACTATCATTTGTCAATGCAAGCTATCTATAACGATTAGAAGCAATGAAATTGCACACATACCTTCTCTCATTGAGTTGGTACAAGTAGGGAAGCAACTCTCCAAGAGACATTGTCAACCATGTTTTCACCCATCAAACTCGGATGGAAAAATACAATTGTTTGCAGGTGAAACCCATCCCTTATAAGGAGAGTCATTGGTTAGCACTGCTCTTTGTGGATCACATCCATAACCCATGGAAATTTTGGCCAGAGGCTTGAACATTGCCTCAATGTTTGGACTGTTGGGTCTAAATAATTTATAGCTTTGGGAAATTTAGCAACCTTCTTGATTCCAAATTGCAAAAAAATGAAATGTATATGTAGCTAAGTTTTGTAGTGCTCTAATGATTTGAAGCACATTGTTTTGATTAGGTCTTGACAAAATTGCAACATTAAACCTCTCCAATATAGTCTTCAAGAATTGGATGCAGCCTGGCCTGAGTATACTATATCTTTTTGAATCTACCTGCACGAACTCATGATGTGAGGATGGTTGAGGGGAATGTTTCAGTAATAGACCATTTAAATCCAATACAATTGTAAGTATGGATTTCTCAACATTTGAACTAGATGAAGTAGCAGCAATTCGCAATGATTGGTGAGCATACTTTTCACTCTATCTTAAAGTAGGTTGCATTGTTGCATCACTAATTCCTTTGTTCATGTCATTACATGCTTGCTCAAGCTGCACAACACCAAGCTTTGATATAGAAGTATCATCCATCTTGGGCAAATTAGAAATAATAGAACCAATGGATTCTACAATTGCTGACTCAACTGTAGGGGCTTTATCCATCCCAGTTTCCGAATCTAAGAAAACACACATAACATTGGTTGCTCAAAAATAACTAGAAATTATTTCACCATTTTTACATGTAGAACTCAAAATGAGGATCTTATACAAGGTAGAATCAATATTAGAGTCCTTGCACCCATTGATACACAAGGCACCAGTTGTTCAAGTTGACAAATAGTCCCAATGCATACATGGCCACATTCTTTTGGTTTGATGCGTGAAGATAATACTTGATGCAAAGGTAATAATTTTCATCAAGTGTATTGATTACTTTTGGATGCACACTCATATAATGAGGACTATTTATATAACCCAACACGTTTCTTTCTTTTTTAAAACCAAGAGTACTCCATCTATGCTTCTTTGAAGTATGAATAGAAGCAAGATTCACCATTTGGCCAAGCTTCAATCCATTGAGACTGAGACAAAAGAAAGCTTTACCATATGTTCCCAAAGTGGGCTCTATTAAAACATGGAGAACATTGAGTTTTTGGTCTAAAGGTCCACCACTTGTCCAAGCTATACACTTAATAAATAGTAGACAATTTAGTCTAGTAGTCCACAACGTGCGTAGCCTTAAGAAAACAGTGTATACCACTTATCTAAGATGGGCGTGGGAAATGATAATAGGTCCACCACTTGTCCATCCTAGGTGCCAGGTCAACACCCAACATCTAAGGCTATATCTGGAATGGTGTTTTCTCACCATTTGGATAACCCATGATATGTTGTCAATAAGGGATTTTGTTTGAAGTTCCACCACTTGTCCAAGCTAGCTATATTGGAACATGAATAGAAGCAAAGCTCCACCACTTACCCAAGCTAGCTCTATTGGACCTAGCATAGAAGAAAAGATCCATCGCCTATTCTATCTATGCTTCTTTGTAGCATGGAAAGTAGCAAGTTCCACCACTTGGCCAAGCTCAAATCAATTGAGATTGGGACAAAAGTAATCTTTACCATATGTCCAAATTGGGCTCCATTAAAACATGGAGGATCTACGCTATGCTATACATTGAGTTTTTTGTTTGAAGGTCCACCACTTCTGCAAGCTACACTTCATAGATATAGTAGACGGTTTACTCTAGTATTCCACATTGTCAACATGCTTAGCCTTAGAAATACGAGGTATACTACTTTTCTAAGATGGGCATGGAGAAATAATAAAAGGTGCAAGACTTATTCATTCTTAGAATCTAAGTGCATGGTCCACCACTTGTCTATCTTGTAAAGCTAAATCTTGAATGTTTTTCCTTTCTCAACCTATACAAAAGGTTTTATTTCAAGGTCCACGTGGCACTTTGCCAATTTAAGATCACCAAAACATGAAGAGAAGCAAAGATCTACAACTTGTCTAGCCTTTAGTAGCATGGTCCACCTTGTAATGCTTGAAGGTCCACCACTTGTCCAAGATAGCGCCATTGAAGCATGGATAGAAGAAAACCTCCATCACCTATTTTAGCTATGCTTTTTTGAAGCATTGTGAGGTCCCCAACCCCGAAAAGATTGGGGTGACTAGATAGATGGTATTTCTTTATTCTCAAGTTCCATTGATGATACCTTACTCCATTTTCATGAAGCAGAGATACGACCAACAAAAGAGAGGAAGTCCTATATCTATAGTGATCGTGGTCGTAAGGGTCATACGCCACAGGCCAGGTCGATAAATAAAAGATTCTAATAGAATCTATTTCCTATAACATAGAGATAAAATCCCATTGACATATTTAGAATCCATAAACAACACCTTTTTCCCCACGTTCAAGAGGCACGGTTGCCATTCATAAACCTTGAATATGATATGAGACATAGTCTAAACTAGCTTGTAACCTTATGAAAACACCCGGCTAATCGGGTCCATAGCTTTTAGGGGCACGTATATTTGGGACTTCTCAACTCTTTGCACAATGAGTCTCTAATTTTTCTTCTCTTAATATGAGGGAGTGGAGAGTTTCTTGACTAATCGAGACCACCCATCCTTGATTGGCAACCGGAGCCAGCCCCCACTTTCCACCCCACACTCACACTTTTTAGCTTTTTTTCTAATTACTACCACACTATTTTACATATAAAAATAGTGCTCCTTTATAAGTTCCAGAGACAGGTTCTTTTATACAGCCCTTCAAACAATACCAAAACAATTCAAACAAGGCCTAATGAAAACAGTCCTATATTTCAATAAGTTTTTTAGTTTCTTATGAGTTTTCCGTTATGAGTTTGCCGCTATCCGTGAACTCTCTATGTCTAACTAGCAGAGCCCTTGCAAAGGATTTATTTGCTAGCCGCAAATTGCTCAACCTTCCCATCTCGCTAACCACGAGGCATCTTGCTAATCGCCAGGCATCCCGCTAACCGCATGGCATCTTGCCTAACAGCCAGGCATCCCGCTAACTGCGAGGCATCTTGCTAACCGCTAGGAATCTCGCTAATCACGAGGAACAAAAGAAATCTGATAACCTCAGCTTAATCTCTACTAACCACAGAATCATCTCGCTAATCCACGAGGCACAGAAGCTATTCTTCCAGCAATTCTTCTCTTTAAGTGAATTTTTTAAATATGATCAACCACCTCTTTATATCAACTAGTAACAACTTATCAAACAATAATAATTTATCAAACAATATCAATTTAACAACATTGAAAATTTATCGAACAATTTTTTCACTAAATCACGTTTCTTGAACGGTTTAAGAGATTCCATATGCTTGACTTTCCAAGCCAACATGAATAGCATTGCAAAATTATAAATTTGTCTTACCAGATTAGCAACATGTTTGATTGCCTCCCGTGTGAAAGTTGGACGGCTTGAACTTCCTGTGAAGTCAATTCCTCCACTTGAGTTATGAATGGAGTAGATGATACCTTCTTTTGCACCTTGCTTGGAGGTGGAGACACAAGAGCATCCTTGGAGCTTCTAGTCACTCGCTTTGGGGCCATCGTAGAGAGAGAGAGAGAGAGAGAGAGAGAGAGAGAGAGAGAGAGAGAGAAAGAGAGATAGAGAGAGAGAGAGAGAGAACTCAAGAATCCAAAGGGCAACACGATGATGGTAGAGAGGAAGATGGAGATGGAGATAGGTTAAGGGTGAGAGGTTGAGGGAAAAAAGGTAACTCCGACATTATGGCAAGAGATCTTCCGCTCTGAGAACACGTGTGTGTTTTGAAAGCGAGGCAAGAGAGGCCTTCATATAGGCTCTCAAGAGTCAAAAGCACAAGGTAAGAATAGCAAAAAACACAAAGATAGGTTCGCGTACATTCCCGGCTCTCAAATTTTTTAATTTTTTTATTCTTTTTTGGACAAGTATTCCGATTCACAATTTTGAGTCTCTAATATTAGAAGAAGCTTGGCTTCCAAGAAAAGAGACCCTCACTTACTCTAAAAATACTCCATCTTTCCTAAAAATATTCTTTCTACTCCTTTTCTTCTAAAATTACCCCTCCTTTCTTAAGGGTCAACTCTTATCTTTAGAAATAGACTTGAAGCTTAAGTTTTCCATATCAACCTATTGTTTCCAAGTGAATAAAGACCATAATTAACAGTCCAAGAGTTTGATTTTCAATGCGATTATTCCGTTGGAATGCTTTATGACTTAACAAAATGCGAACCTTAAATATTTACAAAGTGAATAAAATACTTTTATTGAAAAGTGTTGGGTACATTAAAAAGCATGGAGAGATACAAGCTTCACCACTTGGTCAAGCTGGGATCCATTGAATCTAGGACAAATTCAAGCTTTACCATATGTCCAAACTTGGATCCATTTGAACATAAGGAACCCATGCTATGTTGTACATTGATTTTTTTGTCTGAAGGTCCACCACTTGTCCAAGATACACTTCATAGATAGTAGATGGTTTAGGCTAGTAGTCCACAATGTGCCTATCCTTATAAATACAAGGTATACCACTTTTTCAAGATAAACTTGGAGAAATAGTAATAGGTTCACCACTTGTCCATCCTAGGTGCAACGTCCACACCCGTTTTCTAAGTATTTATCTTGAATGGTTTTTTTTTTCGCCATTTGGATAGCCTATGATATGTTGTTAGTGAGGGGTTTTGTTTGAAGGTTCACCACTTTTCCAAGCTAGCTCTTTCCAAGCTAACATTTAGGATAAAATCCACCACGTACTCTATATATGCTTCTTTGAAACATGGAGAGAAGCAAGCTTCACCACTTGGCAAAGCTTCGATCCATTGAGACTGAGACAAAAGAAATCTTTACCATCTGTCCAAAGTGGGATATATTAAAACATGGAGAACATTGAGTTTTTATTCTGAACGTCCACCAATCATCCAAGCTATACACTTAATAAATAGTAGACAATTTAGTCTAGTAGTCCACAATGTGCGTAACCTTAGGAAAACAATGTATTCCACTTGTCTAAGATGGGCATGGGGAAATGATAATAGGTCCACTACTTGTCCATCCTAGGTGCCAGGTCCACACCCAACCTCTAAGGCTATATCTTGAATGGTGTTTTCTCACCATTTGGATAACGCATGATATGTTGTCAATAAGGGGTTTTGTTTGAAGGTCCACCACTTGTCCAAGCTATCTCTATTGGAACATGAATAGAAGAAAATCTCCACCACTTATCCAAGCTATCTCTATTGGACCTAGCATAGAAGAAAAGCTCCATCACCTATTCTATCTGTGCTTCTTTGAAACATGGAAAGAAGCAAGCTGCACCACTTGGCCAAGTTCAAATCAATTGCGATTGGGACAAAAGTAAGCTTTATCATATGTCCAAATTGGGCTCCAATAAAACATGTAGAATCTAAGATATGTTGTACATTGAGTTTTTTTCCTGAAGGTCCACCACTTGTCCAAGCTACACTTCATAGATAGTAGACGTTGTACTCTAGTAGTTCACAATGTCCACATGCTTAGCCATAGAAATACAAGGTATACCGCTTGTCTATGATGGGTATGGAGAAATGATAAAAGGTGCATGACTTACTCATTCTTAGGATCTAAGTGCATGGTCCACCACTTGTCTATCTTGTCAAGCTAAATCTTTAATGGTTTTTCTTTCTCAACCTATACAAAGGGCTTTATTTCAAGGTCCACCAATCTAAGCTCATGAGAACATGGAGAGAAGAAAATCTCTACCACTTGTTGAAGATTAAATACATAGATAGTAGATGGTTTAGTATAAAGCTCCACTAGTTGTCCAACCTTTAGTAGCATGGTCCACCTTGTAATGCTTGAGGTCCACCACTTGTCCAAGCTAGCTCCATTGAAGCAATGGATAGAAGAAAAGCTCCACCACCTTTGCCATTTCCCATCAAAGCTTACTTTTGGATGCACACTCATACAATGAGGACTATTTATATGACCCAACATATTTCTTTCTTTTACAAAACCAAGAGTGTATGATTGATCTTACTCTTGTTCTACATTTACATTTTCCAAAAGAATAATTAGAAACATTGATAGAAGCAAGGTTCACCACTTGTCCAAGCTAATGTAAACAAATGAGTGTTGTTTCAAGGTCTAACACACTTGTTTGAACTAGACTACATGAAAGGTCCACCACTTGTCCAAGCAGTATGGGCTTGGTTTGAAGGTCTACCACACCTCTTCAAATTTCAATCCATGTCACATTCACCTTTTGTCAACATATGCCTGTAAAGAGTACTAAAAGTACATAAAATACAATACTCCAAGCTCTATCCAAACTTATTTGGTCTTTGGTCTTTAAGGCCACCATCATCACTTATCCATGCTAGGCTCTAATGTAGAAATTGAAGAGGGTATTAGTAGGAGGTCGTTAACTCTTGAAAGTCAAGCTCTTAAGTCATTAAGTCTAGGTTAGGGTTTTTTAAAAAAAAGGATTCACCATTGAACAAGTAATTTATCCTATACGTTCAAGCCTTCTATTCTTAAGATAAAAAGATAGACACAAGTAGCACTATATAGAGCAAACTTTAACATCAATACAAGGCCCACCAGCTTTAAAGAGAGGAAAGTATTAAACCAACAACAAGAAACATTCACATGTACAAGAAGTTAAATACATATATCTTTCCATTTCCAAAAAGTCCTCCATTAACAAAGGAGGTTTCCCTCCTTCATTTGCTTCTTCTTCTAGAGGAATCTCCTCTCTAATAGACACATTGTCACCCAATTGCAAAGCTGAGCTGGTTTTAAAGGCCAACCCACTCTTGTATATTTTCATCGAACTTAGCAAAATCTAGAAGCCTGATTGCTAAGGTTCTTTTCTCCTGCACACTTTCAACTAATCACATGACTTCCTTTTTTGTTGTAGTCCTTCTTGTGCAACCAAAGAGCCATCATCAAAGAGATCAACAAGCTTGCGGTCTTCAAAACAATATGTATGAATGTAGTGCTTGACGGCATGGGATGTTCCTCTGATCTTCTTCTAAGGTCTTCAAATACATCACCTTGTCCCAAGAAGGCAATAACTACAAGGAACTAAATTTCTCCTTTACAAGGTGCTAATGGAATGTGATGCAAGACACCACAACAATAGTAGCAAACACCATATTAGAGAGTTTGAGACTTACGAGCCCATTTGGGAATCGCCAATGTCTTGAATATTTGGCCATTTGGACAAATCTCAAATTGTTTTTCATGACCAAAGCCTTCCACAAGGTAGTACTTCAAAAGATCTTCCAAGCCATGCTCTCAAAACTTTGGCTAAAATTTGACCATGTGGTCAAATCTTAAGCTCTTGTTAAAAGCGGGAATTGAAAAATTCCCAAATTCACTAATATAGTGTTAGCACACATTATCTCCCATACTTTGAAATTCACATTGCAATTTTGTGAGTTTAGAGAAATCTAAAAATGCAAGAAAGACTAATCTAGGATCTATTGATCCTCCAGCAATAGCCAACATCCCATCCAAAGCATTGTTAAATGTCTCCTCACTCCACTACAAACTACCTCCATGATGTATTGCCAAATTTAAAACACATAATCGGATAGGCATTTTGTTGTCAAAGTGGCACTTCAAGTAGAAATTTCCTTCCATCTATAGACTCACCACATAGATGGACCATGGAAAATCTGGAGACTCTCCTTTCTCCTTTTGAATATGAATTTCCCACAGCATATATTCCATTGCTTCATCAAGAAAAGCCAGTTTCTTTGTTCCACGCACCAAACTAGATTTTAGCCATTGCTCACATAGCATTAGAATTGTTTTATAGACTACATCATTGATGTTATACATGTTGACTGCTTCTTCCCAATCTCTACATGGTGATGACTCATTCCACTCATTGAAGCCCTCAAGAAGTGCATCTTGAATCAATTTGTCTTGCTTGAGTTTCTTGATTTGATCATACATGTCAATTACATCACCATCTTTTGCAGTCTTTGACAATAATGTCTTCTCACTTTTTATTTCTTCTGGAATAACTTGTACCTCTGATTTCTCAAGACCACAAAGGGGTCTAAACACAGTTGTTGGGGGTTTCTCATCCTCCTCTTCTAGCCTTTCAATGATTTCTAACCAGCAGTCATATATTGGATCGGAATATGTCACTAGGTGTTCTTGTTTAGAAATCCAGATTCCTCCTGTACTCATTTTGGCCAATCAAAGAAAAGTCTGAAAAGAAATATAGCAACAATTAGAAGATTGAACACTAATTCTAAATTAAACACTATAGAAAGAAGAAAGTGGCCACTTACATCCCATCCAACACAAGATGCATGTCCCTCTGCAACTCTAGTTGTTTCCCTTTGTGGTCGGTTTGCAAAGATTCATTGACTTTGCAAATGTCTCAATATCTAACTGTAAGGTTTCATAACATACAATTCTTTAGCCTCGTCATTTGCAATAGCTAATATAGCAGTTGAAACAATTGAAGGAGCATTCACAACAATGCGAGCCTTTCTGGATCGATACACATCAATTAATCTTTGAAATACTATTATTGTTTTGTTGATTGTGAAGCAAATTTTTTGCAGCATAAATAGAATGTTGCCCATCAATAATCCAATAGTAATCTTGTAGTGTGTCTTCTTCCACCTATTATGTTGTCATAGGAGCACACCCCTTTGTCTTTGCATCTTGAGGCATCAAATATGCACATGCTACAAGCTTAGTTGTACTCCGTGAAAATCCAAACACCACGGTTTCAACATGTTTTTTATCCATAAACGTGCATTATAATGATCAGCAGCAAGCCAATAATTTTGAACAGGGATATCAAATTCTCTAAATTGAAAAGGAAAATAATTTATATACTTAGTAATTCCACCTGTATCTTTTTCTTGTCCTTTCATGGTCTCGGCCTCTAAAACTTCTAGATTTACAATTCTTATCTTTGATGTTGAGCCTTGTGTTGAGGATGCCAAAGCTGCATTGTTTACATCCAAAATGGAACCAGTTTTTATAAGAGCTACTATTTACACTTTGGCTTGCTTGTTTGCAGGTGGTCTCGTGAAGATTTCACCTTCTTCCCTTTTAGTGTGGCAATGATGGAGGTTTGAAGCTCATCAACTGTGACACCTTCAGCAAATTCTTCAGTCTTCTATCCTTGAGAAAACATTGTCTCTTCTTTGCTTCTAGACATGTGTCCAAATGCATATTCTCTTGGAGATAGTTGAAATTCTTGATTCATTGGAACAAGAATATCAATGTATTCCACCTCTAGATGAGTGCAAAGGTGGATGCTTCCACTACTTGTCCAGCATTTCCAAACATATCTCCATTCTCCTTTTTTGCAATAAATAAATGCACTTTATGGAACTGTGCACCCTCTAGACCATGTATGTCCAAATACCAACTCCTTGGATTATTGCAAGTATAATCAATTGAGACAGAAACCCTTGTAGCATTTCTTTTTGGATCCATCTCTTCCTTAAAAAACAAAGATCAATTGTTACTATAGCATAAAGTCCAAAACTTGTTCAAGATAAATGGAAGCAAGTGTAGTGAGTGTTCAAACTAATTAACTATGAGAAGGGAGAAGCAAGGTTCACCACTTGTCCAAGCTCAGCTATAGACAACATAGAGAGCTAGGAGGTCCACTAGTAGTCTAACATAAGCATGTGGAAGTCATTGAAGCTTGGCCACTCATATAACCTATCTTATCCTGTAAAACAAAAGGTTTGGCCTTACAATCAGTCACATTTTCAACCTATAAAGAGGGTTTTGTTTCAAGGTCCACCCCTTGTCCAATCTAGGCTCATCAAAACATGGAGAGAAGCAAAGATCTATCACTTGTCCAAGCTAGGCTTATCAAAACATGGAGAAAAGCAAAGATCTACCACTTGTCCAAGCTAAAGTACATAGATAGTAGGTGGTTTAGTATAAATCTCCACCAGTTTTCCAACCTCTAGTAGCATGGTTCACCCTGGAATGCTATATCAGTTTTTCTCCCTACCTCGATAACCCATGATATGTTGTTTCCATAAGAAATCTTTCTTGAAGGTTGACCACTTGTCCAAGCTAGCTCCATTGGAGCATGGATAGAAGAGAAACTCCACCACCTATCTCATGTATGCTTCTTTAAAGCATGGCAAGATACAAGCACCACCACTTGGCTTAGCTAGGTTCCATTGAAACTAGGACAAATGCAAGATTTACCACATCTTCAAACTTGGCTCCATTAGAACATGAGCGAACCCATGCTTTGTTGTACATTGAGTTTTTTGTTTGAAGTTCCACCACTTGTCCAAGCTACACTTCATAGATAGTAGATAGTTTAAACTAGTAGTCCACAATGTACCTGTCCTTAGAAATACAAGGTATACCACTTATCTAAGATGAACTTGGAGAAATAGTAATAGGTTCACCACATGTGCATCATAGGTGAAATGTCCAAACCCATTTTCTAAGGCTTTATTTTGAATGGTTTTTTTTCACCATTTGGATAGCCTATTATATGTTGTCAATGAGGGGTTTTGTTTGAAGGTTCACCACTTGTCCAAGCTATCTCTATTCCAACATGAATAGAAGCAAAACTCCACCACTTGTCCAATCTAGCTCTATTGAAGCTAGCATAGAAGATAAACTCCACCACGTACTCCATCTGTGCTTCTTTGAAACATGGACAGAAGCAAGCTTCACCACTTGGCCAAGCTTTAGTCCATTGAGACTGAGACAAAAGGAAGATTTACCATCTGTCCAAAGTGGGATCTATGAAGAATGGAGAACATTGAGTTTTTTGTCTGAAGGTCCACCACTCATCCAAGCTATACACTAAATAAATAGTAGACAATTTGTCTAGTAGTCCACAATGTGTGTAGCCTTGGGAAAAAAATGTATAACACTTGTCTAATATGGGTGTGGGGAAATGATAATAGGTCCACCAGTTGTGCATCCTAGGTGCGAGATCCATACCCAACCTCTAAGGCTACATTTTGATTGGTGTTTTCTCACCATTTGGTTAACCCATGATATGTTGTCAATAAGGGGTTTTGTTTGAAGTTCCCCCACTTGTCCAAGCTAGCTCTATTGAAACTAGCATAGAAGAAAAACTCCATCACCTATTCTATCTTTGCTTCTTTGAAACATGGAAAGCAGCAAGCTCCACCACTTGTTCAAGCTCAAAACAATTGAGATTGGCACAAAAGTAAGCTTTACCATATGTCCAAATTGGGCTCCATTAAAACATGGAGAATCTAATCTATGTTGTACATTGAGTTTTTCACCTGAAGGTCAACCACTTGTCCAAACTACAATTCATAGATAGTAGACAATTTACTGTAGTAGTCCACAATGTCAACATGCTTAGCCTTAGAAATTGTGAGGTCCCTGCCCCTTGTCGAGAGGAGAGGAGTACCTTTGATAGGTCTCCAATCCTGAGAAGGAAAAACCAACGGACATTGCCTTAGCTACTACGTAGCCACGGGCATGAACCGTTAGTGAAGGATTGGTCCTATCTCGCTATGGCGGAGCGTGACCACCATAACCCTATCTAAAAACTATCTATAATCAATTATACCTAAAAGTATAAATCTTAGAGTGACCAACCTGTGCGCTTTTTTCCCCATGTTTCAGAAGCACAGCCGCCAAGGTTTGTCTCTTTTAAGATTTATGACTACTAAAAAAAAATTCTAGCATTGGAAAGTTACCAGACTCATCGGGTCCACCCGTCCATAGAATAATACCATCGGGGTATCATTCTCCCACTTTCCACCCTGCACTCACCCTTATTTTGTTATCTAATTACTACCACACTGCTTAAACATACATGTTCCTTTACTTTATTTATGATATTGGTTCGTTAAAACATCCCTTCAAACAGTATTACAAACAATAGTCAAACAAGAAGTCGTCCAATTTTAAACCAACAACCCTTGGATTAGGTTCACTCAAGAATCTCTTATTGGCGCTATTATGTCCGATCGGTATATACATTATTTATAAAAACCCTTGTCCTCAGGAGCGTCCCATACCGCTCGACAAGTACTCGTTGTGCTAATGTGGACGTACTCCCACCACAGAAACAACGGTGCCAATCTGGGCGTCATCCTCATGCCACGGCAAAACAAAACTGCAGTATCCAGCTAGGCTAATCTGGGTGTACTCCCACCACAACATCAGCGGTGCCATCCTGGGCGTCATCTCACGCCTCAGCAACTGCCACATAATGCCAGCGTTAATAAGTAGAGAGACTTGAGAGAAACCCTACCGAAGGTTTTGGACAAACATTCTTTCCTATAGCAACCAGTTTAACCAAACAATCTTTCCTACTTGTCACACATATGCCGAGTTTCTTGGGGTTAAGCCGCGTGGTTTTGGTCCGTGTTTTCTTTTCATAAGGTAAATATTATATTTATATGGTCCCGCATATGCAATGATGCATAACTTGCAACTGCAATACTAACCTGTACCATAGCTCGGATTGGTCCGATTGGTGGAGACATAGCTTGTTCCGCAGGAGTTCCCCCGTTGCTTGTACCGGCTTCATGATCATTAGCTCCTTGTGTTCGAGCACGCTTTGGAGCCATTTTTTTATACTACACTTATGTTAATTGGTCAATTTCCCTAGTAATCTCTTTGTTTCCAAAGAGAGTCTATAATTTGAACCCTCGTCAACTCGGATTCACACTTAGTGTTGTTGTTCTACATTTAATTTCTATACATCAAATATTTTCTAATCGTAATTAATCAAAAATTAAGTGTGTAAACTACGAGTGAAAGTTTAGGACTGCATTACTTTTATGCATGACATTTCTAATCCAATTCTAACTTCCATTTCTATACTTCAACTAAATCAATTTTTAGTATTATTCAAAATTTTACTTAATCTAATTGACAACAAAATTGTTGAATGATAATTTCATAATGTATAATAAGAATATGATGAGTTCTCTTATGTATTAACTTTCAATTAACTATGCATAAGTTAATAGTGAAGATGTACTAACTAGAGAGAGTAGGTATACTTAGAGAGATTAGAGTAAGAGAAATATACACACATAATTTCTAAAGTTAATTGAATCCTACTAATCCATTAGAAGATTAGAATAAAAGAGAACACACACACATCCTTTTCTTAAAGCTAATTGACTCTTACTAATCTATTAGAGAGATTAGAGTAAGAGATAGCACACACACACATACATAGCTAATTGAATCTTACTAATCTATTAGAGAGATTAGAGTAAAAGATAGCACACACACACACATATCCTTCTTAAAGCTAATTGAATCTTACTAATCTATTAGAGAAATTAAAGTAAGAGATAGCACACACACATAGCTAATTGAATCTTACTAATCTATTAGAGAAATTAGAGTAAGGAATAGCACACACACACACACACATAGCTAATTGAATCTTACTAATCTATTAGAGAAATTAGAGTAAGAGATAGCACACACACACACACACATAGCTAATTGAATCTTACTAATCTATTAGAGAAATTAGAGTAAGAGATAGCACACACACACACATAGCTAATTGAATCTTACTAATCTATTAGAGAGATTAGAGTAAGAGATAGCACACATAAATCATTCCTAAAGTTAATTGAATGCTTAATTAATACGCACCTTATTAGTCCATTAGAGTTTTTTCTCTCTTAGTGGTTTGTGGACGCCTTCTCTCTAAGAGAAGTGGCAGCACTTCGTGAGCACTATAGAGGAAATCTCTATGTTTAAAGTGTGAGCATGGATGCTCTATTTATAGCCGAAAAGAAAACGTCCAACTTTTTTTCCCAAAAAAAGATAATTTTTTAAAATATATGTATATATATATTTTTTTCTCTAAAAATCATATCCGCCTTTTTGGTACCCTTGTGGTACCCATCAGCTTGACCACTTTGTCATTATCATCAAAAGATAAGGCCACACAGGTCCCCTTCATTAACATTAGTCAAGACTAGCATCTCCTTTTCATGTGACAATGTGTCCCACTTTGTCCCCTCCTATGTGAGTCTAGGTGAGTCCATGTGCCTTCATTTGTCATCCCTGTGTATTCTTTTGTCTTTATTATTATTTTATTTATTTCCTTAATGATAATTTTCTTTACATTTTTAAGTTAAGCTTTACAGTCTTATATTAACTTTACATTAGTAAAAGAAAATTCTACAATCAGTAAATAAGTCTTGCAATAAGTTAGTTAGTGATTCATATAGCTAAACATGTCAGAATTTTGTAGCGTAAATTTCAAATTCTAGGTTTTCTCAACCTACGATTCATAATTTGAACTTGAATATCTTAAATAATGAGTGATGGTTAAAAAAATTCAACTGCGTAATAGAACTTGTGTGAAATTTGAAAGTAGAGACCTTACAATCTCCCCAACTTAGAATTTGAGATGTCCTCATCTCAAGAACAGTGAAGGGTAATCCTTAAGAAGGGATGTCTCATCTTCCCAAGTAGTATCTTCTATAGGGAAATCCTTCCATGAGATAAGATGTTCTTTGATGGATCTATTCCTAAGCTTTCTCTCCCGAGTTTCTAGGATAGTATCAGGTTGGAGTTGTAGAACATCTTGAGCAGGTAAAATGATTTGCTCATCATCAAGGACATGGTCAGGGTTATATACATAAGGTTTTAACAGACTTACATGAAATACATCATGCACTTTGAGATGAGAAGGGAGTTTTAGTCTATAAGCTTGATCACTTACAGCCTTGATTATTTCGTAAGGTCCACAATATCGGTAGCTAAGCTTCTTATACCTTCCGAGAGACAGATTCTTTTTGGGCTTTACTCGTAAGAAAACTTTGTCACCTTCTTTGAAAATCCGATCAGATCTTTTTAAGTCGGCGTACTTCTTTTGTCGATCTTGAGCCGCTTGAATATTCCTTCGAATAGCTTTGGTTTGAGCTTCCATTTCTTCAAGCATTTTCTTTGAGGCTTCTACCCTTATAGTGGGGTCAGAAAAGTTAAGAGGTGATAAACATTCTTGACCATAAAGAGCATTAAAAGGTGTCATTCCAATACTTCTATGAGTAGATGAATTGTATGCATACTCTACCAAGGGTAGGTATTGAATCCACTTGCGAGGTTCTCTATTGCAGTAGGCTCTGAGAATGTCTTTAATTACTTGATTAACTCTTTCAGTTTGGCCATCAGTTTGAGGATGATAAGCAGTACTAAAACATAATTGGGTTCCAATAGCTTGAAACAATGATACCCAAAACTTTGAAGTAAACTTGGCATCACGATCGCTGACAATCCTCTTGGGTAAACCATGAATTATGAAAACCTCTTTCACAAACAGATGAGCAATATCTGAAGCTGTAAAGGTTGTCTTGACTGGGATTAAGTGAGCCACTTTAGTAAGCAAGTCGACTATGACCATGATTGAATCAGCTTGGACAGAAGGAAACTCGGTGATAAAGTCCATGCTAATACATTCCCATTTCATTTGGGGAATATCTAAAGGATGTAATTTACCTGGCATCTTTAGTCTTTCTGCCTTAATCCTTTGACAAGACAAACACTGCTTGACATAGGGAAGGACATCACCCTTCATACCTTGCCAATAGTAACTTCTGCGAATCGCATTGATGGTTTTGGCATAACCTGGATGTCTTGAAGTTGGGCCATCATGTGCTTCATATAGGAGAGCATTCCTTAGGGTAGAATCCTTAGGTATGCATAGTCGATTCCTATAGTAAATTTTCCCATCTTCTAAGGAGTAATGTAGAGGTTTAGGCTGATTTGATGATACCCTCTCTTCACGTAGGATACTAGAAAGCATCTGGTAATCTGCATCTCTGACAGTAGCATCCGAGACCTTGTCTAAAATAGGGTTGTTAGCCATGGAAATTGCCCCCAGAAAAGCTTTATGGATTAGGGCATATGCCACAACATTATCCTTACCTGGTCTAAATTTAATATCAAAATCATATTCGTGCATGAGCTCTATCCATCTCCTCTGTCTCATGTTAAGGTTAGGTTGGGTAAAAATCCACTTAAGACTCTTGTGATCTGTTACCAATTGGAATTTTCGTCCCAATAGATAATGTCTCCATAGCTTGAGAGCGTGAATAACTGCTAGCAATTCTAAATCATGTGTAGCATAATTCACTTCATGAATCCTAAGCTTCCCAGAAGTATAAGCTACAGGCCTTCCTTCTTGAGTAAGGACTCCTCCTAATGCAAGGTTACTAGCATCTGTGATCACCTCGAATTCTTGGGTGAAATCTGGAAGTTTTAAGAGAGGTTCTGAAGCAAGATAATCCTTAAGCTGTTGGAAGCAAGATTCATGTTTTTCTTCCCAAAGTATCGTAGCTCCTTTCTTTAGCAGGTCAGTTAGTGGTGCAGCTTTAAGAGCATAGTCCTTTACAAAGATCCTGTACCACCCTGTGATACCTAAGAACCCTCTGACTTCGGTTTGTGAAGTGGGTTGAGGCCATTCCACAATATCTTTGACTTTGTCACGGTCAACATAGACTCCTTCACGTGAAATGATAAACCCTAAGTAACAGACCTTAGGGGTAAAGAAGGTACATTTGCTCTTCTTTGCATACAGCTTATTTTGGCGTAAAAGCTCTAACACTTTCCTAACATGTCCTTCATGCTCTTCCTCTGATTTGGAATAAATTAAGATATCGTCAAAGAATACTAGGACAAAATAGTCCAAGAATTCTCTAAAGATATTGTGCATCAGACGATTGAAAGTTGCAGGAGCATTCATAAGTCTGAAAGCCATCACTGTAAATTCCTAAAGACCATAACGAGTGTTGAAAGCTGTTTTGGAGATATCAGCCTCCTGGATTTGAATTTGATGATAGCCCGATCGAAGATCAATCTTCGTGAATATTTTGGCTCCATGTAATCTGTCCAGCATCTCATCAATACGAGGAATTGGATATTTATTCTTGATGGTAACCTGATTTAAGCCCCTATAATCTCCCGGGGGATTCACTATGGATTTCCGTATGGTATCACGTGAGTGTACAAGAGGGGGGTTTTTAGAGGTCAGGCCTACTCTGCCCACGTGTCTTCTTCTCCCTTCATCCACTTGACTGGCTCCCCGCTATCTCCGTGAAGCCTTCCCCTTTTCCATTTGGTGGCATCTGCTTAGATACCCATTAATAAACCACTTTCAAAATTGACCACACATACGACATACTTGAATACCCATAGTAATAGAGATCAGTTATGGATGTTGTACTTGGCAAATATACTTGCTCTTCTATTCAATGTTTGGGAAAGATGTGTGTTAGCTTAATATCGTGCCATTTTCAATTTCAAAAAGTCCGGTTAAGGGCAAGGGGAAAAGGAGAAAATCCGCCTCAAAATAGAGAAAAATAGTGTAAAAATCCAAGAAAAAATCTAATTTTCTAAAATCTCCTCTTGAAAAATTTAAGGAAAGAAATTTTGTATGTTTGGAAAAATTATTTTTCCCGAACACTACAAGTTCTATTGAATAGAGATCAATTGTACATATCATTTGGTGTCTACCTTAAACTTGGTAGGCCTCGTGACTTTGTCACTTGTTCCCTAGGCACTAGTAAGGTCTCTGTCAGACGTAGGCGCAAGACAGGGCCCAAAAATCCCTCCTTGGGTGCTTTGACTGTCACACACAACGGAGGCTCTCTCCTTTCGAACGTCTACATCAGCAAATCAGCTGGTTCCACTGCCGCTTCTCCAGGCACGAGCAAGAATTTGTCGCCTATTTTCACATGTCGCGCCCTTTTTGCTCTTCATGTCCACTACTAGGCGAAGATGACCGAGGGGTCTAGGCCGGGTGAGCATTCGTTGCAGCGGACGCACACAATAGCCAATACCTTTTTGCCATGTCAATTGCACACACATACGGGCGAACGTGTGTGACACGAGCCTAACTGAGTTCCAATTTCCAGGACTCAGGAGTAAGGGCGGTTACAGATTGGCTGCCCAAACTTGGGCGGCAGGTACGTGAGCTGAGCTGGCCGCCAGATGCCAAAAGATTATTCGCTCTGTGAGATACGCGCTGGACAACTCCGTGGACTGCCAAGCTCCCCCGCCCATCCACGGGCAGGGGTTGAACCTCAGGCCCCACCTTAAAAGACAAAGAGCGTAACCAATAGAACACGGTTGCTTTACATGTAAGTGGGGTCGCTTTTATTAATATAAGAGGTCTTGGGCATAATAGTGTGTAAAGCCTCCCCGCCCGTCCCCTGAGTGGATGGGCAGAGGCTTCGGCAGTCTGTAACCGCCCTAAATTGCTGAATGCCCATTCCTTGGGCGAATCTAGAGAGAGAGAGAGAGAGAGAGAGAGAGAGAGAGAGAGAGAGAGAAGAAGAAGAAGAAGAAGAAGAAGAAGACGAGCGATTGCAACAGCCTAAGAGGGGGGGAGATGGCAAGCACCCTCCTTCAAGCCCGCTATGCTACCCATCCGCGCCAACAGCTCTTCCCAACCCGTCTGTCAGTGCTCCCGCCGTGCCCTCCTCTTTCTTCTCGCAACCGCCACCCCTGCTGCCATCTTCGCCAAGGGGGCTCTCGCTGTTGCTACCATCTTCAAGGTGGAAGGTCCCCCTCCTCCCTCCGGTGGCCTGCCTGGTACCGATAATGCCGATCAAGCCCGAGACACGGACCTTCCATTGAAGAAGATTCCAACCACCTGACAGGGCACCATGCCTGACGAGCTGGGAAGCATTAGTTCTCTAGAATCGTTGGATGTCAGTCGCAACAACTTGTCTGGTCCGATGCCAGAATTCTTGTTCTGCATGGTTCAATCTGAAAAGCCTTGTGCTCTCCTCAAATACTTTCAATGGCAGTCTTCCTAATCTGTTGGTAAAGCTCGCCAATCCCTCCCATGTAGGACGGTAGTGTTCTTAGCGAATGGGGTTGACTACCCATAGATTGTACAGATCCTTTGTCGCCCCAACACGATTGCACGTCTAGATTCATTTGAGATCCAGTCTCAAATTCCTCTATTGGTGGTAGAAACACTCCTCGTTCATCACCAGTCTTGTCTACTCGTCTTCTTAGGTCATCGGCTTCATTGGCCTCTCTGACTTGTTTCCACAATTCATCAAGACCATCTATCTCTTTACAATCCTCAGGTATAGCTTGGTGAAATCCCTCGGAAGAGTTATCCGGGGTATTCAGTACTATCCTTGGTTCTAATGCTGGGTCTTTGAGTTTTGGTATGTGCTCATGACTAGAATCTGGCTCTTTTAGTTCCTGGTTTGGTGGAATTACTTGTGTAGGCATGTCACGGATCACATCCTCAGGTTTTGGAACTGGTGGCTCTAGTAAATCTTGGGCTGTTTGAATCATTTTATGGCACATTTCAAACCTTTGCTTTTCTAGTTCCGTATAGGGATATGTCATCCACCTGTGTTCTTGGGTTTCGTTGTTTTTGAGCCTCGCATCATAGGCTTTCAAGAGGGCATCTAATGTCTCATTAACCTTCTCTGCCAACACAAATCCTCCTGAACTAGCACTTCTCGGTTTCTCATCCGTGGATGGTTCTTCTAGAGGTTTGATCATCTGTGTAAGAGAAGGTGCCTCCTTTTCCTCATGTTGTTTTATCTTCTTTTCAACTTCGGTAAGCTTCTCAGCTAGGGATTTTTGCTCTCGTTCCCTGCGTGCTTTCATCCTAGTCTTTCTAGCTTTCCAACTATTTCGTTTGCTCTTGGTTTTCTGACTAGGTGCGTCTGTCTTTGGTCCATCATTTGTCTTTGGACTCATGTCACTTTCCGTGTTCTTTGTCTCTGGATTCTCATCAGCTTTCTTTTGAGCTTGTGCTCTTGTAACCACTTGAACTGGTACGACATTTTCATTTTCTGAGCTACTAGGGAGCTGAACAATCCCTGATACATTTTTCGTGATTTTCCTGATTTGGTTTGGTTTTTTCAGGCAATCGGGGATCAAGTGAGTGATGCCACACTCAAAACAATAGGCATTTACTTCAGTGATCTCCGTATGAGGACATTGTTTGACCAAGTGGTTGTCACGACTTTTGTGACAATCTGTCTCTGGTTGAGGAGATTCTTTTAGCATTTCCTCTTGGCCATAAGCAAGCTTTGACCTAGATAATCCACTATTTGCAATGAATCGCAATGTTCTTTCGTCCATTTCATACCTTATTTCTTTCGATTGAAACCCAGGAGGTGGAGGTTGTACCGGCCTCACCACTCCATGTGTTTCTCTCACATTTTGTTTCTCCGAAGGGTAGTACCCACTTTGGTTTCTATACCACATTGTAGCTGGTATTGGCGTTGGTTTATTTGATGCTTTCATCATTGGCATGTATCTCATGTCTACCTGGATTCTAGCACCTGGCAGCGGAGGTTGTTGTCCTAAGACAAGCTGTGGCCTTAAAATTCCTACTGGTCTTGGCGCATTCCCCGTAATGTATCTAGGTGGAGTAGGTGCTTCTGGAACAGGTTGTACATACCTCTCCCTAGCATTTTCCATGCTATAATAGCACTCTTCCCCCGTATGGTTCGTCCATTTTCTCTCAATTTCACACCACTTTGGCTCTCCCGAATCAGACCTTACAAGAGGAATCAACCTCTTGACCAAGTCGTCGATAAGCTTTTCTTGATCAATAGGTGTTGTTGGCTTGGCAATGAACTCACTTATCTGTGAAACACTGTGCTGAGAGGATGTGTCATCTCCTTGACTCTTTAAGTCCTTTTCTTTGTATGCCTCACAGTTATCCACTAGATAAAGAGCTTCTTTGATCAACTCGTTTAGCGTCATCCTCCTTATCATATGCAGATCCTTTTGAAGGCCCTCATCTCTCATTCCCTGGATAAAGATCAACATCAGTCGTGCTTGCGTAGGTAATTCCGCTCTCGGACAGAGCTTAACATATCTCTTGAGCCGTAATGATGCTTTGCGTACTGATTCATTCTCTTTCTGTTTGAATCTAAGGATTTGCGAGACCGTGTTGTGAGCAATGCCTTTTGGCGAGAATTCTTCAATAAACTCCTCAAACAGATCATCTAGGGTCTCAAAATCCCATATTTCCACCGAGTCGAACCAAGTAGCTGCATTATCTTCTAGAGTCAATCCAAATCCTGCAAACTGTGTCGCAAAATTTGAAACTTCTTTTGCTCTAATCACTCTTCTAAAAGCCGTTACGCGATCTCTCGGATCTTCATCTCCGGAGTATTTTCTGTTTACCCATTTCTGGACTTGGGATGGTCTAACTCGTCGATTGTCTACAAGTATAAACAGAGACTCTCCCAATCCTTCTCTCATTATCGCTCTTGAAGGGAATCCTGGTGGCTCTCTTCTTGGAATTCCTATAGGAATTCTCGTGTTTAGTGGAGGCATTTGTGGTCCTTCATTCACCAAATATCCACCTCTTTCTAGTACAGTCTGTGGATTTGTGCTTTCTACAACTCTATATTCTCGTCCATACTTGTCGACAACTCTAGATCTCCATTGACAGTCGACTCCATATGTGTAGACATATAAGAGCTTGTAATCCATTATCTCTTCTAGGTATGGATCTGAGCACCTATAAAGATTGACCTCATTGTCGTCAATGTATCTATATAGTCCTTCACTCTCATGACCAATCATCCAAACTCTCTCAACAAGATGGGTCTTTATCAATTGCAAGTTTGGAAGATCCATTGTGGGAGGATATTCCTCTATCGTCGGGATCTCCAAGCTTGTGTAAGCTGCGTTTGAATCTAGGGTAGACATGATTTCTTGGCTTAAGAGCTTTTTCTTGGTTCAAGTAGACTTAGTCCACTGTCTTCAAGTTCTTTGGTTAGGGAAAAGTCGAAACTATGTCCAAAACCGCAACCGTTTTGTCACAATTCTCGCAAATTGTCGCTTCTAGACACCCCTGACTTTCGGATGAATTTTGAGGCCTCAAACGATGTTTTTTTCAAAATTGAACAAGTTTTGCTCTAAAATATGTAGAGCCGCTCTCAGGCTACGTTTTGATCTAAAAACTTTTCCGATCTAATACCGTTTGTGAAAGTTATGGCCAAAACAGTGAAATGCAGTTTAGACTGGTCAAAATGAGTCCAAATTCAATTTTGAAAAAAGATTTGGGATCTCTGTGACACTGTGAACACTCCTGTATGGTCAAAATTACAGTTGGTCCCTAAAACCGGCTTAGAGACATCCTACGCGTAGTATGTCTATATGCTCAGAATTTAACAAAATTTGGTCCAGAGACTCCCCTTAAGTCCAGCAACACAATGGTATGCTCAGATTTTCATTTGGATTTAAATAGAACATGCCTATGGAGTCATCCTATGGTTTGGTCTCAAAATTAGGCCTTGGACACAATTTGGGTAGGATGTCTGGCAATTCTCGTCTTTTGGCTTTGATCTATCAAAATTTGGTCAAATTTCCACTTTCCAGGTGAAAATAGGGTAAAACCTACCTTCTGAACACACTGGTCAGCTCAAATTTTCCAAAAAGTGCACAGATCACCCTGTAGACATCCTACGCGTAGGATGTCTACTGCTGATTTTTTCAGACTGAAGTGTCCCTGATGCTTCCTTATGCTCTCAGCAAGTGCAAGTATGCTTCACAATTGCAAAAACATGCAAAAATCACTGAATTTGAGCCTTTTCTGAAATTTTGCGTTTTCTGACTCCGCCTTTTGGCTTTTGGTCAACAAAAATAGGGAAAAACACTCAAGTCAATATGTTACTAGGGTAAAACCTACCCTCTGAACCCACTGGTGCAGTCAAAATTTTCAAATTTGGTCTCCAGAACCCCCTTGAGACATCCTACGCGTAGGATGTCTATGTTTACAGAATTGCAGGTTTTCTTCACAGAATCCTTGCAAATGCTCTTTTATATGCACAACATCAGTCAGTCATACAAAAATATCCACAAAAGCTTGTTTAATGCATTTTTACCCTCAAAAGCACACTTTTACGTGATTTCAAATGCAATCAAGCACTTTAGCAAATAATTCAGTGTTGAATAGCTCTAGATCAGAATCGGATCACGTACTTTAAGCTACTCCTACAAATCATATGGGGTTTTGCATCTATGAGTAGAAAAACGTTTCACTGCCACACACGCACTAGTAAACGCTTTTATCACCTCACAAATCACTCGACCACCAACAACTACTCTAATCCTCAGATCCTAACTAAACCTATCTAGTCGCGGACCCTCGGCAAGACACACGCTTCCTGGCTATCCACTTGATCGCGGAATATCCTCTTCCAGATCCACTTTAAGAAAAATGCTTTCTTTGGCCGAAACTAAATCAAGCAACCATCACATGAGTGTTAGTAGGAAACCTACTTAGGTCCTTGTGTCCCCGGCAGCGGCGCCAATGTTGGACGGGAAGTCTCACACACCCATGAAGTGCATGCAAACACTACCTAGATCAACATAATTTCAATCGAGGACACAGATGACACGATATGCACATGGAGGAAATTTCTTAAGCTTGTCAGGCTGAGACCATCCTACACATACAACACTCTGGAAGGCCAACTAAACCACAATCAAGAACCTCACTACCCTCAACTACACCACCTAGCCACATACACACATACGGAAGGTAACTCACCTAATCATGCCAGAATCATACGAAACTGAACGAACACCGTCCCCTCACTAGGATACAACTGTCCCTAAGCTTCTACACTCAAAACCCTCACTCTAAACACATCTGCGGAAAACGCGTAGGATGACAGAACAGAATTTTAAAAGTGCCCGAAACTGAAATTTATGAGTACCTATGCGTAGCTTACGTCGCCACGATTCTATAGACTACTAGCATGCAGAAAACAGGCATCGTTTGATACACTTACGGCCACAAATAGCTCATAGATGCGTCGGTGTGTGCACTTCGTCTTGCGTGGAATGCTTGGCGTTGTCACGTAGCTCTCCTTGAGCCTACAACAATGGTGCAGTCGGATCTCCAATGTGTTGAGTGAGCAGGGCGTAGCAAGAGGATGAAGCTCACACTCACTCTCTTTCTCTCTCACACACAGTAGACGGTAGTGCTAAGTTTTGATTATGATAAAAGTCTCCTTTACAAAATGACCTAGGTAACTTATATACTAAGGCTACCTTAGGTTTAACCAAAAATGGGGTTGAAAGGGTCAAATGGCTTTGTATTTACAATCTGGAAGTGCCATTGCACCCCGGCTTCTGAAATTAGAATAACTACTCATTACAAATGACGTTTATAGCCATAATCCGCAGCATTTCATAACTCGCAAAAGATATGACTTTGGTACGAAACTTGAGTTATGTTGTGTTGTTGACCCAGCGGTCAACATTTACATACCATCCTCTGTCAAGAAGTTTGTCACAGGATGACTGCTGAAATGACTTGCCCATGAACATAGTTTTCGTAACACGGATATTGTAGCTATGAAACAACTCTATGAAGAGTGTAGCAGGACAGAAGTTTGCAATTCTAACTAGTTTGGTGGGAATAGAGCTACGTAGAGACCTCTGTATGTCCTTGTAGAGCTTACTTCGCATTGCCTCCACCATTGTTTCCTCGGGAACTGGCCAGTCCACAGTGTTCCAATCGGTTGGTAGAGGCAGTTTCACCAACATGCCATTCTTATTCCCTGAGTTGAGTTGGTAGAAGTGGTCATAGAAAAATATTCCTTCATCAGCTAGGCTTTTGCTGCTCCTCCCTGAATACTGTAGAGAACCAATGTGGGCATGAACAACAAGGAAGAGGCCTATTATGCACTCCACAGGCTCCCATTGCTCATAAGAAGAGGGATAAACATCTGCAATATATATAACAAGAGTTAAACTAAGAGTATCAATAAGTAAAAATGACAAATCTAATGTAGTTGAGTGGTGAAGAATGGAGACATTGCTCATAAGAAGAGGGATAAACGTTGCAAAATATATAAGAAAAGTTATAATGAGAGTATCAATAAGTGAAATGACAAATCAAATGAAGTTCAGATGTCAAGAGTACTTACAATTGCAACGTGGTTGATGTATATCTGATACATTTCCACCGTTTGCTATCACGTCTGGATGGGTAAACACATACTGAACAAGAACTTCCTTTACAGATCTTTTGCCGATTTCAACTTTGAAATCCAACACTCTAGCCTTCCATGCTGAGCGGTAAACATTGATACCACTAGACCTCTTGGGTCTTCTTGGTTGCATGAGGACCCATGAACCTTTTTTTATCCTTTGTCCAACCCATTGGTTCTCTGCACTTATTGAAGTTGATATTGTAATTGAGGATATGCTACTACTTGGCCTTCTAGGCAAAGTGTAGCTGTTGGTTGTTGGTGTGAGAGACAGTAAATACCTAGAGCTTCTTGGGCGAGAAGACGTGGAAGCCATAGCTCTCAGAGAAAAGCTTTAGTGGAGGGAGATTCACTTTGAAAGCATTATAATGGAGGGAAAGTGTTTTAGAATTCCAATATCTTGTGCGGGCTTAATGGTCACTCTCCAGTACGTTAATGACCATAAGAGAATATTAGCACTGGGACCACTGGCAAGCACCTAATAGCTCGGTAAAATCAAGGAAGTTACGATGCCACAATCCTAGATTCGTGAAAGTTTTTAGGCTATTTTTCTATTTTTTGAGTCTTTCCATGTACTTTCCTACGTAACTTAGCCCTCCTGCTCATTGGACGCGCTCTATTTTTCTCTCTCTTCATATGGCCCTCCAAATGACCTCCGAAATTTCCTAATGTGAGTGAAGCAAGAAGGTGGGATATGTATTAAGGGTAAAATCTCTATTAGGTGCTCCATACTTAACACACAAAAGGTATTGTGGTGCATCATGAAGTTGATCCAACAAGGTGGGTGTGAGTGAAGCAAGAAGGTGGGATCTCTATTAAGGTTTTTAACCTACTTCTTTTTTAAAGTATTAAAGCCATTGAGTTGCTACTTTCCCATGGACGTATCCCACATTGGGTGAACCACATATATCGTGTGCTCTCTCTCTCTCTCTCTCTCTCTCTCTCTCTCTCTCTCTCTCTCTCTCTCTCTACTCTATAATCTCTTGTGTGTAAAAATTATCCTTCTCCATTATGTAAGATACCCTAATATCTACTTAGCTACTTCCTATTTCCTAACACTATGTAGTCGCCCGTGCACCTCGGCTATATCCTTGTAGATTTTATCAAGATCACGTGCATCGTATATAGAAAGTGATGGATTATTAAATGGAGTGATTTGAAGTTATTTCAGGAATCATTGTGACAAATTTGGTGATTCTTGGTACCAGGTTTCCCAATCCCCATCAAATATTGCTTTTTATAGGCAAAAATAGGTCAAAAATGGCTAAAAATTGGTTAAATTTGGTTCAAATTGGCTAATTTTTGACACATCAGATCACGTGCCATGGAAAAAAAAAGGGGGGGCCTTCTTGTGGACGTGAAAAAACAGAAATCCCCTCTAAGCACAAATTTATACCTGCAAGATTTTGGGACTCACTTGGAACTGCACATCATACACATGTCAAATCAAACTCATATGATGCAAGCCAATCATGTGCATCCTCACAACCTTTGAAAATAGATGGTTGGAATGGAGCCAAAATTTAAAAACTCTCTTCAACACCCAAAATGTGGATACATCACTTCTCAAACTTCAACTTATGAGTGCTCAACCTACAATTTTTTCTCCCAAGAGGAATCACCAAAGGATGATGGAGCAAAAGACGACGTGCGTACACTCACACACCCAAAAACCTTAACACAACACAAGTAGTTCCTTTAGTTTTATAACCACCACTCAAAAGAGCAATGAAAATGCTACCTACAAGCTCAATTCAAACTCCAAACACCTCGACCTTTAAGCCCTTGCCTGCCTGCATATGCTACAAGGTGAGGCGAGTTGATCAAGGCTTGAAATCACGTTCAATGGTGACCAAAATATTTTTAAAAAACCATCAAAAACTCAAAAACTCCAGCCACAAAAGGCCTCTCTCAAACCATTGCAAATACTTCACCAAACTCCACTATGTTGGACTCTTTGGAGTAGCCCCAACCCTAATGCCACCGATATAGGGTCACATAGTCTTGCAGAAAGAGGCACCTTCTTCCCTCAATTCCTCGCACTCACACATCCATGAAAATCTCAAAAATTCCATAAACTCTCCCAAGTGCATAATTGAAGAGAAAAATCTCCCATTCACTCCTTCACACACTAAAAAACAGGACACCAAAAACCATAGATTCCTCAAAATGCATCTTAAGAATCGAGCTCATCCCATTGATAATCATAAATCTCACATCATCTCCTTGACACATCATTTTCTATTCATTTTCCATGCCCAAGAGACCATCGCTCCAAGCATTAACAACTCCACTCCAAAATTGAAAACACTCTTCAAAAACACTATCACCATCATCCTCTTCTTCCACAGAATGCATCTTCCACTTGAAAAGTTGGAAACATGCATACAAAGACACATAGCATATCATAACCAATTCTTCATCATGCCAACACACACCAAGGCCCACTCATTGCCAGTCGAAATCTTTGTAGATAAAAGGATATGACCACTCCATATATCGAAGTATGTGAAATGCATTCATAAGGTCACCGTGCAAGCAAAATATCACTTTAACCTCTTTGTCTACCCATCCTCAGGAAGTTTAAACTTTACAATCACAGGATGCATATTGTCTTGGACATCCCTTGGAGATGGAACTAGCATAAAATCCTTGCATACATAGATCTTATCCCTATCACCTTCATGATCCAATACCCTGGCATCACAACTACTAGGGGGTTTGCCCAACCCCCAACTGTGGTAAAGCACATGGACCCGAGGTCACATCAACTATCATAACATCTTCTTCACTTGACGTGGAAAGTCCTTGACCATAGCCTATCATTTCATCATCGATGCAAGAATCCATGTCATGCTACTGTAGAGAGCCTTCCCAAAATATGTAGTGCTCTTTGTGAAACGCTACCATATCCTTCAATGGATCTAACAACTTTATGTCATCATTGCATACATCACCACACCAACTCTCACTAGCATCAGACGTGTCACCATCGTAGGCCACCTCATCTTCGTCAGTTTCTCTCTCATCATCTTCACTTTCTATGCTACTTATGCTCAAACTTTTACATTCATATACTATTTTCTTTACCATTTTGCACCATAGGCATGTATATGGTCTCCAAATTTGCTTCACATACTTCATTTGCATTGACTTGAAACATGTGGTAATTGGCACCTGTATCCGATCTATTATTCTTGCTAGCATGAGCACATACAATTGTGACTTTATAGACAAAAAGGTCATCCACCCTATCCATACCACGTATCGGCAAAAGGCACTTCATGCATGTAACAACACATAGCGTTCTTTCTCTTTGTAGTGCTATCCTCAATTCTTCACATATGGTTTTGGGCTCTTTCTCTTGCACTTTCATCTTAAGAACCACCGGCCGCAATAGATTGGTGAAGAATTGTATTCTTTGGCTATTTGTAAATGCAAAATAGAATTCCTCTTTAGACATGGCTTCCACATACAACACGACATCTTTCAAAACTCTCCAAGCATCATCAAATCTTGACAAAAAATCTACAACAGACTCGTGCTCTTCCATAAACAAACTAGTGACCTGTTTCCATGCATCTTGGTGAGGAATCACCTTCTTGAACAACTTAAAAAATCATCTCTTAAACATCTCCAATTTTCCCTTGTCACCTTGTGACAAGCACTCGTACAAATCTCTTGCATTCCCTCTGAACACCAGATTTATGGATGCAAGATTTTGGCTCCCACTTGGAATTGCACACCATAAACATGTCAAATCAAACTCGTATGATGCAAGCCAATTATCTACATCCTCGCAACCCATGAAAATAGATGGTTGGAATGGAACCACCATCTTGAAATTCCCTTCAACACCCAAAATGTGGATACATCATTGCTTGAAATTCAACTTCTGAGTGCTCAGTTGGAAATTTTTGCTCCCCAATGGGATCGCCAAAGGATGATGGAGCAAAAGACGCCGTGCATACACTCACACACCTAGAAACCTTAACACAACACAACATATTCCTTTAATTTTCTCACCTAAGTCACCACCACTAAAAAGATCAATGAAAATACTACCTATAATCTCAATTCAAACTCCAAACACCTCAACTGACAAGCCCTTGCCTGCCTGCAGATGCTACAAGGTGAGTCGAGTTGATCAACGCTTGAAATTACGTTCAATGGTGATCGAAATATACAAGAAAAAGAATTAAAAACTCAAAAACTCTAGATACAAAAGGACTCTTTCAAACCATTGCAAAGCCTTTACCAGACTCCACTCTGTTGGACTCTTTGGAGTAGCCCCAACCCTAATGCCACCGATACAGGGTCACATAGTCTGCAGAAGGCCGCACCTTCTTCCCTCAATTTCTTGCACACACACATCCATGGAGACTTAATAACTTCTATATACTCTCCCAAGTGCAAAAGTGAAGATACAAACCTCTCATTCACTCCTCCACACACTCAAAAATAGGACGCAAACGCGACGGGACTGCATTAGACCACCTGAAGGAACCCTACTTTCTCCCACACACAGAGAGGTGAAAGTGATGAGTATTAGCCTCAAATGTTATCCTTCAGACTAGACCATCACAGAAACATGAGTGATGTATCATATTTCAGCACTTTCATACCAATTTGACCATTGTTCAACTTTTTTGGGCCTAGTTGTGGCCAGTTTTGACCCCAAGCATGCATTTTTTGCAGGAAAAACCCCAAATGGACTCCAAAATTCACCAAATTTTTCAATATTACTCCTTGATACCCAAATTACTTTTCCACATCCCCACATTCCATTTTTTTTACCACGTCTAGTGTGGTGTACGTATCATCTCAGATCAGGCACCACAAATAGACAATTACCACATGTGCCAAACTTTCGGGGCGAGATGGGGGTTCCCACACCTCTCCCTTGCATTAATTAAATTCTAGAAATCTCAAAAAAAATCCCTAGAACCAAAAGAAGCCACTTGGAACCATATCCAAGGCTTTGATATGCTATCCAGGCATGTACGTGTTTCTGACAAGCATGAGTATTTACAATTTGTAAGAATCACATATTTTTTCAATCTTGAAGATACTTTGCAAATCTTATAAATGCATGTATCTACATCCTTTTGTACATGTAACCGTGCATATACACACTACTTTGTACATACCAAAAGTGGTTTATCAATGTTAGTAGGCTAAATCTGATGTTTTGATTGTTGTAATGATTCTTTTTTGACATTTTGATTATGAGAGAATGTTCCTTCACCCTAGGGTGACCTTTTTAGGACCTTAATAATGATGAAATGTGATTTTAGAACCTCCTCAAATTGCAACCAAACTTGGTAGGACAGTGCCCCTAAGTTTCTTAGACGTCCTACTAAATTTTTGTAGCATTTGAACTTCGTTTGAGTGCCAAAATAGGCTGATGATTGAGTGCGGTGACATAGGACATAGGCAAGTTACTAGATCCTAGATTGATAAATTTGCATGTGCTAGAGATATTGTCATTCCGTAGGTTCAATTATTGAGGTTGACACCCTCAAAGAGTCTCTGTGCCCCATCCAAGTTTCTTCCCTGAGTATTGACTTTATGTTAATGCCAAAACTCTATGCTATAGATGTCCATGGTAGCGACTCGCTAACAAATAGCTTGTAGACATAGAGAGTAGTTAGCTGCTCAAATATCACATCCAAATTCTAAGGATCAATCTATGGTTGATACTATCTTGAGAAAAGAGTGGAATTGGAGCTGATCTCTTTATATAGCTGATTCCAGTGCTGGAGTTTACAACTACTGGTGATTCATTAGTTCAATCAGTATGACTGGAGGAAAGATAGAAAATGAGCTAGAACAGTTATACGAACTGGAATACATCTACTGAGAATTAGACAAGCTGAATGACTGGAATTAGTGTTCAGATTCAGATTCAGATTTAGATTCAGATTCAGAAGAAATGGATACAAAGCATATATGGCTGAAGTGTACTTGACTACTGTATTAGGAATTACAGAGTAAGAGTACAAGTGGGGATAATGTAGCCTAGGAACAGCTTCAGGACTACAATCACACCCTAAGAGTAGGAAGTCAAAAGATAAAACAACCCAAAAGTACAGTCAACAATTGCCAACCCGACTATAATGTAATGGATCCTATTTATAGCTTCTTGGAGTTACTGTGGTAACCGTCATGGTAATTACTAAATGATCCGCTACTCGGCTTTCCAAGAGCTGGTTCCCACCTAGTGAAACTCCCTTTGCCATCGACATCCTTCCCTCCTTCCTTGAATTTTGGTAAGACTCCAAAATTTTTGAAAAAAAAATCCATCGTCTGATCCTTATGAAATATGGCTTTATACCATACTTTGTTGAGTGCTTGACACCCTCTATATTTGTAATTCCAAGAGTGTCAGCCAAAGAGATGTCCACACCCAGCTTGAAAAATTCATCGTCTAATTCTGAAAATGTTGGAAAAAATCCACCATCTAATTTTGAGACGGCTGGAAAGTTCCTCCATCAAATACCAAGTTGGAACTACCCAGTATCCTTCCACTAAACCCGCTTTCTTTTGCCCTTAGGTCTTGATGGTGTCTCCAAAGTCCCAGTGCCATCATTGTCCTTCTGAATGAGTCTGTAAATGGCCTCCTGCTGAAGCTGATCCCACCTCTTTGTGGTCATTTCTACTTCATAAGGCATGAGAGGATGATAAGTTTTGGTGTTGGGATCATAGAGCGTGTGTTTGCCTTTTGTGAGACGCGTTCTAGCCAGTTTGTGATAATGCGAAGCTGTATGGATCCATCCTTTTGGAAGAGACTGATTAGTTTTGATTCTAGCTTCAAAAAGAATCTCATCCATCTCTCTATACTGAGGTCCTATACCTGGTTTAGCCATAATGTCCTTTACAGGTACTTTAGAGGACTCAACAATGAGTTGCAGCAGTTGGTTGGTGATCTTAGTGAAACCTCTGAGCTGAATTTTCCACTATCCCATACACAGTTTGATCCTCTGCATCTCATATCTTAGCTCCTGGAAATCATTTAGTTGAAGAGCGTCATTGAAAAGTTTTTGCCAGGTTCTTCATTCCACAACCGATCGCTCATACCAATCCTAAATATCATTAGTAATCTTGAAGTATGTGAGCCGATCTACTGGTTCTATGTGTTGAGGATAGAGTGCTGGAAAAAATCTTGGCAACTCTGCCTCTCTTGCTGGTAAAGCATATAGGAGAACTGGGGAATCAGACACAAATTATAAGAAATTAAGGACAGCCTAGTTCTCTTATTGCATCATCTTTCTGGTTACCTTAACTATCTGAAATAGTCATCGAAGAGCAGTTGCCTATTCTCCCATTGACATTCAAGTTTGAGGTTCCTTGCTAGTGGCAGTGTGATCTTCAAGAATAGCTCACACCCTTTGATCTAGAACTCCCCTAGCAATCTGCATTTGCATTAAGACCTCTTTTAATTGACTCCTGACATCCTTTATAAATCTATATGTTGGCTTGTACCCCAACAGAAGTTCTAATTCCATGGCTAGGGAACAACAATCTGCAGTAGAATGCCATTGCCAATGTGGATTATCTACTCTCTCTTCAGTAGAGTTAGTATCCATTCAGGCACTCTTTCTAACAATTGTATTGTATGGGAATTCTCAGGAAGTTGATAGACCTCTTGATCATGGAAAGTAGCTGATTTTCAATGCTCAACCATTTCCTTGGCACCGACATATAGTCACTAAAATCACTCCAGATCAGAGATAAGATCATCATCTTCTAGATACTACCTGGTTATAGGATCCTGTTGATGTCTCAATTTCTTATTCAATGTGATGAGATATAATGAATGTTTCTCATTACCTGATAGACCCTCAGTTACAGCTTTGCCTTTCCCTTTAGCATCCCTACTTTGTTGTGACTAGTGTGCTGATGATTTTCCAATGTTGCTGGGTTGTTGCTTTCCCATCTTTGCTGATCACTCGACTGTTTCCCTTCAAGCTGGTCTGGTTGGTGTGCTTGAGACTGATTTCCTCCTGTTGTCCCTGCTTGTACCAGGTTCTGGAGGTGAAGATGGAGGAGATTCATCATCATCATCATTTAAATGTCCTTCTTCTGGCTCATCCTGCTTCTTCTTCCTCCTTATCATCATCCTTATGATGTTCAATATAATCAAGGATAGCTTGATTTGCCAGAGCACTGTTATATTTAGAAATTTTATCTTGCAAATCACTCTCCATTGTCTCCATAAGAGACCTCAAGCTATCCATGTTGAAAATAGCATTCCCTTCTGGATTCAAGATCTTGGCCAGATTATTATAGATATATCTTTTTGTTAATGTGGCCTTCAGAGCAGTGTGGTTGGTCAATAAGGAGTTGAACTCAGCTCTCTTCATTCTCATCATAGTTTCAAACCTATCAGCAGCTCTTTAAGCTTCTACCTTTTCTTCCTGTATGGTCCGTATCTCAGACTCCATCTTGTCGAGCTTACTTTGTAACTGTTGAATGGTCCTAGCTGACTAAGCTTCAAGGATATTGTGGTGCAAGTTTTGGGCTGCTCTCCCTTGCTCCAGCTTTTCAATCTGCTCCTTAGCCTCCCTCAGTTCAGTCTTTACCTTAGTTAGTTCATCTTCTGATCCTGCAGTATCCAACATTTGTCCCATGAAATTGACAATAGTGTTCCATGATGATTGAAAAAATACGGAACAACCATCCTTAGCTGGGTCAGAGTCAGTTGGCTCATAGACCGTGACAAGATCCAGGTAGGGTAATGTAGAATAATCAGATTTTTGCAAAACTAGTCGTCCCTTGAGAGGATGAGTCTACATCTGCTATAACCTATCTTTCTTTGTCAATAGCAGGGTTGCTTCACTGTATGGGATGGAAACCCTGCCAAGTGGACTTGGAGATGCTGGTCCTTTGCTCAAGACTAGCCCTTTCTGATTGGTCTTCTCTAGTAGTGGTGGTTACTGAAATCTGGCCTGTTGGCTGGCTAACTCCACCACTGGTTTGGACAGTATGCTATTCAGTGTGTCTAGGTGAAGTCTTTTTAGTAGACACTATTTTGAGCTTCCTCTTGTATAGCCTTTCTCTTTTGTCCAGTGGGAACAGACTCGCTTTCTGGGGTTTCTTCATCAGATGATAATTCTACATTCTGGAATACTGGGAATGGCTTCTGGCTCCAAGCCCTTCTCACCTGATCATGGGCGTCTGGAGCAGTTGTCCAGTACAAAAACTACCAAATATACCAAGCCTTGAATACACTTTGAGACTTCAACTTGGCAGTTTGTTGAAGTACATTATGCGACAATATCTAACAGAGGTTGATATCGACTTTAGAATCCAATCTCTTTGCTAAAAGCATAGCAAAGAGTTTCTGTGACATGATTATTTTTTAGGCTCACAGCTTCAGTCACAAAGCGGTAGCAGCAGGGACGTCCATACCTGCTACTGGAATCCCTTGGGCACTGGCTTTTTGTTTCCTTTTAGTAGCATCATCTTCCTTCAAAGATGCACTAATCTTCTCTACAATTTCCATAGATGGCTTTGGCTCATTTGGCATTCAGAAAGAAAAAGAAATGTGCTCTGGAGTGACTGTCACTTTTGTACCATAGACCATAGCACTTCCATCTTTAGCATTAAAAGAATCCAAGACTTGCCTTATGGCTGTGTCAAACTCAATCCTTGTGGCTTGGAGAACCACACACAAATCCCATAGTTGGAGTAAAGCCTTGGCTTGCTCAATAAACACATAACATTAAATCTTATCATGAGGAATGCGTGGAAAAGTTGCCTTTGCATTAGTAATAAGGTCTTGGGTTTTGTCGATAGCCTCCTGCATCTTATCCGACATTTTCTTCCTACCCATACACCTTGAGGACGATGAAGCAGTAGACAAAGAAGAAGATGACTTACTTGATTTGTCAAACCCGTATCCAGGTGTGGATGGCAAGGATAAGTGACAATCCACAGTCTCCTTAGAAGAAGAGGTTTGCGGCTCCAGAGAGGAAACTTTGAAGCTCGGTGATGGTGAATGGACAACAAAAGGTAAGCATTGCGCAGAAGATTTGCGAGAAAAAATGGTTACTCGCCTTATTGTTATATGCGTTCACGCCATAAAGCTCCACCACTTATCGTTCTTAGAGTTCTGTGCACTGCAAGTGATGTGGAAGACATGCATTGGACAAGAATTTCGCTCGTCTTTGAAATGATTACTACTGATATTCCATCTTACCGTAGGTCCCCCAAAAATTGATATTGTGTCCATATTTTTTTGGTTCTAGTGTGGACAGGGTTTTATCACACTTGTGCTATTCTGGCTTTTTGGCTGGGTCTGGAACTTGTTGTACATGGAAAAGACCTAAAATAGCTGATTTTGGACTTTCCTGGTCTTCAGCTCCTAGACCATCAATACCCGTTTCCTTGACTACTGAATAATAGAGCTTGATTGTAGCTCCATTATATACCCCCGACAACAATAATGCAGACAGATCTTTCAGCCTTACCGTGACATTTGAGAACATCCAATCAACTTCAAATGGTCATGCCTAGGCTATCTTTAAGTTTGGTTTCTTAGGGCCTAATTTGGACTGATATTATAGAACCAGATCGCCTTTCTGAAACTCTCGAACCTTAACTCGTCTGTCATGCCAGTGTTTCCTTCTTTGCTGAACAATTTCTTGTTCCAGCATAGCCCTCAGTCTCAGCTCATCTAACTGGGTGAGCTCTTTCAGTCTGATCTTTAGATTGTGATTAAAATCTAAACCATACTCTACAGCCATTCTGAGACTTGGTATAAGAAATTCCATAGGGACAACAACTTCAGCGCCATTCACCATTCTGAATGGTGTTAACCCCGTAGTGACCTAATAAGATGCTCTATATGCCCATAGAGCAGTCTGAAGATTCAAGTCCCACTGTTCTGGCTTTTTTGGCACAATCTTAGAGAGGATAGTTTTAATGGTCTTATTGCTACCCTTGGCCTGCCCATTGCGTCTAGGATAGTATGGTGTGGATTTTCGATGCTTGATTGAAAGCATATCCATGAGGATATCCATAGCATCATTTATGAAGGGTGTCCCTTGGTCTAAAACAATCTCCACAGGACATCCATAGCAACATACAATATTCTCAAATAAAAACCTTGCAGTGGATTTTGTTGTATTGTCAGGAAGAGCCTTAGCTTCTACCCACTTGGTTACATAGCAGGTAGCCATCAATATATACCTATTCTTCCTAGAAGTAACCTTCTTAAAAGGTCCCATAAAATCCAAACCCCATTTCATGAAAACACCGAGTGGATGTACTCGTGTTAAAGGAGTCATGTCTATTGTTGTGGGTCTACCCATTCTTTGGCATATGTCACAGGTTTTGCAAAAACTTCTGACATCAAATTTCAATGTTTTCCACCATAAACTAGCCTACAAAATCTTCTTGAAAGTAATATCAATAGAAAAGTGTCCACCAGATTCCCCATTATGTGCTTCTGAAATAACTTGCAGTCTGCCCTCCATAGGCAGACATCGACGAAGAATCCCATCGACACTCAATCTGTAGAGTGAGCCACCAATAATGGTAAACTTAAAACTTTTAATAACCAAAGCCTTCTTTTTGTTCTGCTTCCAGTCATCTGGGAAGCCACCCTGAGAAAGAAACTGATATACTTCATATAATTTAGGATCAATTGATTCCACCGCTTGCAGCTGAAATAATTCAGCATCCACTGGTTCGTCTCTCAAAGACGCTTAAGAGTAGCCCTATGTACTCTAAGAGAGAAAATCAGCACCACAATTGTTTTTGCAGGTTTATGGAAATTCAAAATTCAAATTCCATAAGAAACATCATCCACCTTATTAGCCTGCCTTGAATAATGACTTTATTAATCAAGAATAATAGGGCTTGATGATCCACATAGAAATGAAACAATTTTCCTAGCAAATAATGCCGAAATTTTGTACCACTAAAAACCATCCCTAAAGATTCTCTTTCAGTGGTTGTATGTCCTTGTTCAGCCTGGTTGAATCTGCCAACTAGCAAAATATACAGGAAAATCACTTCTTCCATCTGGCTGAGCTAGTATCGCTCCCATTGCCAGTCCCGAAGCATCCACATGTACATGGAAGATGATGTCCCAATTTGGTTGGTGAAGAACTGGTTTACTGATGATGGCACTCTTAAAGTTCTAAAAACATTCCTCACAATCAGCAGTCCAAATGAACTTGTTGGTTTTCTTTGTAAGCTCATACAATGATAATTCTTGAGAAGCAAACTTATGCACAAACCTTCTGTAAAAAACTAATATATCCGAGAAAAGAACTTAATTCTGATGCTTTCCTAGGCACCTTGGCCTGTTGGGACGCACTGGATCTTGTCATTGGCCATTTCTAGACACCACATGTCCTAGTAGCTGTCCTTTCCAAACTAAGAAAAAAAATTTGAATGGATTTAGACAAATTCATTTCTCCTGAAAATGCTTAAAGACCATTGCCAGAAATAGTAAATGCTTTTCCTCTATGGAATATACGGTGAAGTCATCCATGAATATGGCGAGGAATTGATGAAGAAATTCATTGAAGATTTCCATCATACATCTCTGAAAAGTGGTTGGTGCATTGCAAAGGCCAAATGGCATTACCAGATACATAAATTCTCCCCACTCCATGATGAAAGTGGTCTTTTCCCGATCCTCAAGAGAAATTTGTTAACGGTTATAGCCACTATATCCATCCATAAAGCTATACATCTCATATCCTGCAATCTCATCAAGTAACATATCTGTGAAGGGTAATGGAAATGGATCCTTAATGGTTTCAGCATTCAGTTTCCTATAATCTACACATACTCTTAGCTTCCCATTCTTCTTAGGCACAACCACAATAGGAAACAACCAATCACTACTGGCTACTTCAGTAATGAACCCAGCTTTCAGAAGGTTTTCAATCTCTTCTTTGACCTTCTTAGCATAATTCGGATTCGTTCGTCGATAGCGCTACAGTCGTACTGGCCTGGCATTGGGTTTCAGTGGTATTCTATGTTTGACAGACCTCTAGATCCACCCCTTTCAGATCAATATTCTCCCATGCGAACACCTCTTTATAGTGTTGGAACATATGTCGTGCCTTCTCTTTCATCGTAGGATTCAGATTTTTATTTACCTTGATCATTCTAGGGTTTTCTTCAGACCCTAAATTCCATTCCTCTATCTCCTGATCATCTGGAAGCAACCATTTAGGCCCTCCACCCTTTCTCTTGGTTGACTCCTCAGCATTATCCCAGGAAAATCCTCTGAGCTCTGAATTAGCAGTCTGATTTCCAGTAGCTCCTCCAAAGCATGTCGATTCTACCGATGTGCGAAACTCAACTGGTTCTTCTGGCCTTCCAATTAACCTCAGTAGATGTTCTCCCGAATTCAGTTCAGCGAACTGTTCTAGAAATTGTTTCTTTTGTTTTTCAGCTTTATCTTTGTTTATTAAAATTGCATTGAGATCTATCTCTGTTAATAGAAAAATATTCATAGCTGCCAAAATTTTCTCAATTTTCTTCACCTTGTACTTCTGGCAGAGCTCTTTGGGTCTCAATTCCTTTCTCCAACTTCTGGTGTTATTTGTTTGAATCTCAATTCTGCTATCGGACCCTTGTATTGTCAAAGTCTAATTAGCATAGTCGTGAACAGCCTGTGTTGTTCACAGCCATGCACGTCCCAGTAGCATCCCATACACTCCTTGCACATCCAATACTAGGAAACTCGTTTTGAACTTTGCTTTGCCCACTCGTATCTGCATATTCTCTACCATTCCAGTTGCTTGCACCACTGAGTGATCCGCCATTTGGACTTTGAAAGGTGTTGGTTTCAGGTTAGAAATTCCCATCCTTTGCTGAAGATGTACTCCCAAAATATTTACCCCTGCTCCTCCATCTAGTATAACGCTTGAGAGTGGTTCCCACTTTTTCCTCACTTTGTAGTCCACCTAAATCAATGGCACTTCATCATCTCTGAGAGCTTTCAAGTCGACTGATCTGGCCTCTGCCTCAACCTTCATTCACTGCATGATGAATTTCGCTGCTTCAGGTAGAGTTCTTTTAATATCCTCTAACTCCAGAGTGAGTTTCTGAATTTTGTCATAGATTTTGACATGAATTTCCTCTTTCTCATGCTCAGAATCGTCATCAGAACTTTAAGAACTGGTATTATCTTCACAATACCATTCGTTTGGTTTTGTGCTTCCAGCTCCTTTAGCAGTTCCCAACTCTTCCATCAACCCTTGTATTGCAGCCAACTAGGTAGGTATCTTATGAATGACCCGGGCATCAGAACTCTCTGGTTGCTCCGGTAGTTTCTTGGCTAAATCCTCACTGATTTTTTCCACTAGTTCTCTTTTCTCTTGCCATTCATCAACAACCTTTTCTTTACCCTGGGCCTTCCACACCTCTCTCTGCTGTTGAGCGCATTTGCTACTTTTAGGATTGACTCGTTTTGCTGGTCTTTTTGGAATTTCCTCAATCACCACCCCTTTTCTTTGTGTAACTGCTCGTACAGGAACCGGTTCTGGAACCTTCGTCTTGGTATCCATAGCTCCAAGTGTCTCTGGACACTGAGCCGTGAAATGCCCATACTTACCACATGTATAGAAATTTAGGCTTTGATTCTGAAAATTACCACACCCTCGGCCTCGGCTGGTACCCGCTTGGTATCTACTGCGCCCTGCTACAATACCTCTTGCACCTGGTTTCTCCTCTTGAGAAACACTGGTAGTTTCCACTCTTACTGGTTCAGCATTGGTGGAATGCTACCACTGTCAAATCTTTACCCTTCTTAAAATGATGAATTCAAATACCACAGTTGTTCCATAAATGGCCATAGGCTTTGCAATAAGTACACTGTGGACATTCGTTTGAAACATGGTCTTTAGATTTACACTTTGAACACCATGTTTCCATGCTTCTTAACGGCTGTCTGGTCTGGCTAATTTCAGCAATTTGCCGGACCATCTCTTCAATCTTTCTGGACCAAGATCTTTTCTTAGTCTTGTCTTTGGTTCTTTCATCTGAACTGCTTTCAGAGCTATTGAAGGCTCTATTGGACTCAGAATCTTCAGTAGAGTTATTGCTACTATTGTACCTCCTCTTCTTATGACTCTTTTCCTTCTTAGCTTGTTGTTTGAGCTTCAGGGCCCGCTGCACCAAATCATTGAGTTTCTTGGTTGGTGCCGGCACCTCCTGTTCCCTAAGATTCTTACTACGAAACCCATTCAAAAACCATGCTCGCAGCCACTTTTTGGATGGTGGTTCCTGCAGTTGTCTAGTTAGCTCCTTGATTTTCTCAACATCACTTCTCACTGACAATTTTCCCTGCCTTATCTTATCCATCTCACAGAGTATATCCTCAACCCCTCTTTTGTATGAATATTCCAGTTGGAAAGCTTTAAGCAGATTATTATATGATCTGAGTTGACAAGCCGGGTAATGGTAGTACCATTTCCTTGCTGCCTCCTTTAATGTTTGCGAAAAGTAGTCACCCCAATCATCTTCATCAATATTTTTTAACTCAATATACTACTCAAAGTCTTGGATATGAACATCCGGGTCCTCCCTCTTTCCCCCTTTGAACATGGAAAACTAAATTTTCAATGAAGATGTGTAATCATGTCTATCAGCCTCATTTCTTCCTCTTCTCATCTTGGAACCCTGACTCCTATTTGCAGCCTTCTTACAATAGTCTGTGTCTGCGTCCCAATTAATTTATGCCTCTGTCTTAGTTGTTGTCTCCTCTCTAGATTTTCTACTGGAACAATGACGACTTCTTTTACTGCCTTGTCACCTTTGTCTCCTTGTGTGGTCCAAGAACTCTTGGCCTTGCGTTCTTCCCTTTCAGTCCTACATCGTCTCGACTGACTGGAATACTGAGAGTCCTGTGACTCATCAGCATGACTATGCACCTCCTGAGCCTGAGTGTCAGTTACTTGTTCATCCTTGGGATCAGAGTCTCTTTCTGACTCCTCAGGAATAGGGTCAACACGGTAGGATGGTTTCCATCCACGACTCGGTTTGGGTGCCACTGCAGATGAAACGCAAACTAGGAGAGAAGTTTGCTGGTCAACAAGCAACAACTCTAGCCACCATGATTGCCAAAATGGAATTGGAGCTGATCTCTTTAGATAGCTGATTCCAGTGTTAGATTTTACAGCTACTGGTGATTATTAGTTCAATCAGTAGGGCTGGAGGAAAGATAGAAACTGAGCTACAATAGTTATATGAACCGGAATACATCTACTAAGAATTAGATAAGCTGAATGACTGGAATTAGTGTTCAGATTTAGATTCAAATTCAGAAGAAATGGATACAAAGCATATATGGCTGAAGTGTACTTGACTATTGTATTAGGAATTACAGAGTAAGAGTACAAGTGGGGATAATGTAGCCTAGGAACAGCATCAAGACTACAATAACACACTAAGAGTAGGAAGTCAAAAGATAAAACAACCCAAAAGTACAACCAATAATTGCCAACCCGATTACAATGTTATAGGTCCTATTCATAGCTTCTTGGATTTACTGTGGTATTTGTCATAGTAATTAATGAATGATCCACTGCTCAGCTTTCCAAAAGCTAGTTCCCACCTAGTGAAACTGCCTCCGCCATCTACAAAGAGTTATGTTATTAATGTCTAGACATAGGGGGTATCCAGCACGTTGGGATTCTATATTGTCCTCCTTTGTTGCAAAATTTTCATGTCTCTAAGATCAAGATGACTTTTTCATACTAATAATCGAATCTAAGGGGATAGAGTTAATACCATATCCATAGAAGAGAGCATAGATCAAGGTTTTCTAGAGTCGTTAGAGGACATTTAAGAAGGAAGCTTTTTGGGTACATCATCATGTACAAATACTATCAAACCATGTATAAGAGATCTACCCACATGCATTTCAAGGGAGACGATGAGGTCATTGTAACTTCGAGTGCCAAACCAAAGATAAAACTAATGAGCTGCAATACTTGCTTGGCAATGACCAAGAAACCAGAATATAAAAAGGCTTGATGGAGTGCTATTTTATCAGGGTAGACAATAGAACAGCTGAGCTCAAGATCTAATACCTATGGATTACAATTGGAATAGATATTTTGATGATGATGGAATGGATGTATTTGACCCATACACAATTGATAAATGGGGCATGATGGGCACAAAACCAAGGTAGACGAGGAGCCATAGTATAAATCTCCTCTTATAAACAAGCCTGATGTGAGGTTCATCAAGACCAATGAATCCCTGAGAGTTCCTATGAATTATGTTTAGATGGGCCTGTATAAAATTTCAAACAAGGATCGACAACTTTTATAAGTGTGTAGAAACAAAATTCTAGAGAGATGATGGACCATAAAAACCTCTATATGTGTTTACATATACAAATGCTTAAGGAATGCAAGTGCTATTGGTAGAAAAATATCGATGAGAGTACAAGACTGTTGGTTCAATTGAATTGAGAGGTATAATGTAAGATCTAGGGAACTACCACATGCTCATAACCACACATCCATCCTATATATAGGCCCCTAGCCCTAGCTATATATAGACCCATTAACACTAGAATGGTAACATGACACATTTATGTCCTTGGACACTTTTGTGTTTTGTTAAGTGACCATTTTGCTTGAATTATTTGAAGAGTATGAAAATGAATTTTAGGTGCTATATATCCACAAAGTTGCCTTATGAGCTGAAAAAAACTTAGCATTTTTTTTTTCTATCGATCTCACCATTAACCTTACTCTTGCACAACATTTTTGAACCTAAACTGTGTAAAAAAACGGGTCCTGTTTTTGGCTTTTTTTTCAATTTTTGGCAACTATACCACTCTAAACTTCATGTTTGTGAGGTTTAGATGGCTAGAGGTTAGGCCTTCATAGTTCTCAACATGTTTTGATGCTTGTAGGGAGAGCTAAGTGTTAAAATTGAAAGTTATGACCAATTTACAAGAATTGTATAATCCTGTTTTTGGCCAAAATTAGCACTTTTATGATTTTTTTTTGTGGCTTTCTTGATATCCAAATTCAATTTTGATTGTGTAAGTGTAATGTATAACATAAATCTAATCTTCCTTGAGTTTTGGGGGACCTAATATGCTATATAGCATATTATATGATGATGGTTGAGTTTTTTGATTGCTGAAGAATACGATACATTTTAGAGTAGCAAGTATAACTTTCTCAATATTGCTAGTTTCTTAGGCCAATTGTGTGTATTTTGTAGGTAGTAACCATATCTAATCATAGACTACAAACTTGGCTAGATATTGAGTAGTTTCTATGGGTTTCTAGAGGTCATAATGCTAAACCCAGTTTTTTCATGTTTGCTGTATTTAGCACTTTATCATTGCCCCCAAGGTTCCAATTGTAAGAGATCCATTATCCTTTTGACATGCTCCATGGCTCCTTTTGAATCCAGAGGCCCAAAGGGAACTAAGAAAACATGTATATAGTATCTGTATTGAGCGTGACTATAGAAACTTTGATGATAGGTCCGCAGGATGGCAAAAATGCAACTTTTTTGTACCTTTTTTTTTCCCAAAAAAAAAACTAGTGAGGTAAAAGCAACCATATGTTTTGGTCACCAACCCATTGAAGTTAATGGGGCATTTTCTCTCATGTCCTACAAAAATCTCCACTCTTATTTATATGCAATCAACCATAAGAAATTGCTGTTTTGGGCAAAATGCACTGGTCTGTCAACTTTGGAGTCTTGTAGTGACCAAGGGATGAGAAAAATTACAAGTTTCTCATTTTTTCCATATGTAGTAGTTATTGAACTATAAGATCATGAAAGGATTTTTTAAAATGAGTGGATCTACTATGGTTTTGGAATTTTTTCCCAAAACACTGAAAGGACACTTTTATGTCCTGTTACGTTACCATTCTAGTGTTAATTGCATGCGTGTCCTAGCCCTTGGCCTGACATAACTCTTCCCGTAGAAAAGTGTTTCCATCTTTGAAAACAAAAGTAGTGATATCTTTGTAAGAATATCAATGTTTCCGTAAGTGGCACCCCTCACAAGTCCAACTGTCCCTTTGATCGTCGATACATGGTTCATTAGGAGGTTCAATGAAACCAAGAGGAGCACCTTGATTTTCCACATTTTTGTCCTTTTGTAGCCTTTTGTGTAGCTTGATTATATCCAAAATAGTATATAGACTCTATTTATAGATCACTTGAGTAGTTTAAATGAGCTACCATAACTAAGAGGTCACTAAGTGAATAACTAATTTATGAAGGTGTTGGAGCATGTAAAAATATCTCCTCTCAAATTTCTATAAAAGTGACTTTGGTCGACATATTTCATTAGCACAGATTAAGTCCTTGATCTTTTTGTTATTCCTCATTGGAAGTCAAACATAAACATGAAGAAACTAAACTTAGCCGCAACATGCTTTGCATCATCATAATAAGACGCCAAACTAGATAGGTAGTGTTTGCAATTGAATTGCCTCTTGCTACCGTATGGTCTTAGCATATCCGGTAGATCTAGATTAGAACTTGCAAGCTACCCATCCATCTCTGAATGTTAATACTTACAAGCTCCACCTCTAGATGAGTAGCAATAATGATATTGAATTGTTTCTCCCTAATTGATTACACATAGTCCTCTAGAAATGACTCATGAACGTGCATCGCAACTACTCCCACTATTGTTGAGTAGCATATATAGATGATACATAATATGAACAACCAACTTGGTTAACAATAGAGATTGAATAGTGAACTAAATAAACTTCACAAAGTTTTGTCAACTTATCTACAATGTAATGTACCCAGCTTTTTTCAATCTCATGTCGCTCCACCTTCAAGAAAGGTGCAAAAAAAGGCATCAACTACTCCAAATGTAGCTCATGCAGGGGTATCAATTGCAAAAGAAGTCGAAGCCATCCAACCTGCACCACAAGAGGTAGTCGAATGTGTTTCTAATCCAGTAAGATGAATTTATCATTTTGCATCATTATACATGGATGATCGGTAAGTCAAGCCTAGGAATTCTCTTAAACTGTCCAAGAAATGTGATTATATCACAAGAAACAAGCATATGATTTCATAGAGTACATAAATAATTGTTTGATTAATGGTTACTATTTGATAAATTTTATTTGTTTGATATTAGAAGTTAGTTTGATCATGTTTGAGAAATCACTTAAAGAAAACAATTTATAAAAGAATATATTGCTACCAAATGGAACTCGTGGCCGTTAGCGAGGTGATTCCGCGATTAGCTAAGAATAAGCTGAGATTATCAGCTCTCTTTTTGTCCCTTGTGATTAGCGAGATGCTCCCTTGTGGTTAGCGATTAGGGAAGTTTGCACATTTCATGGTTAGTGAATAAGTAAATCCTTTGCAAAGGCTTTGTTGGTTAGACAAAGAAAGTCTGTGGGTAGCGGCAACTCTTAAACATAATTGAAAGATTCATTTTTTGTTCAATTATAGGATTGTCTTCATCAGATCATGTTTGAGAAAGAATTTCTTTGGTGATGTTTGAAGATCTGGATAAAAGAATCTGTGCCTGGAATTAATAAAAGAACATTATTTGTATATGTAAAACAATGTGGTAGTAGTTAGAAAAAAAGAAGAACGAGTGAGTGTAGTGTGGAAAGTGGGAGACTAGTATCCTAAACGGATCTATGTCTATGGAAGGGTGGCCTGGATTAGTCGGATACGTTTCACAATATTTCTAAGTTTAGACTAAGTTTCATATCATATTTAGGGTTTATCATGGAGTCTGTGCCTCTTAAACTTGGGAAAAAAGGCATTGTTTATAAATTCCAAATATGTCGATGAGATTTCATCTTTATGCTAGGAAATAGATCACATTAGAATTCTTTATTTATTGACCTGGCTTGTGGTGTATGACTCTTATAACCATGAACATAATGGATAGAGGACTTCCTCTCTTCTATTGCTTGTATCTCTACTTTGTGGAAACGGAGTAGGGTGTCGTGAACGAAACTTGAGAATAAAGGAAGGCCATCTATCAAGTTTCCCCAATCTTCTAGGGTTCGGGACCTCAAAATTGGTATTAGAGCTTTAGGTTTAAAGTTATGTTTCTTAACCATATGCACTATTCTTGGGCTTGATTGCATGAATACTTACTTGACACTGTTATCGTATCTATCTTTTAGCACAAATTTATGGACACCAATTGTTTAACTATCTTTAAAGCAATCTATTACACTGCTTGTCAATCATAAATACTTGAATTTTGAGAGAACGTGTTCAGTATTCTTGACAAGTTTTTGTACCTCACATCAATTTTGACCCACCAAATACATGGTTATATACAAGTTGTTGGGTTCGCGAAACAACCTTTGCTATACAAGCACATCACATTGAACACTTAGAGATTGACCTACATTGATTCAAGTGGACTGAAGACTTGAAGCTAGTTCCTCACTTTCAAGTTTATGAAGCACCACCGACTCTCATGGCCCTCGTTGGAGTCACAATTTGTAATCAATGGGTTTATGACAAAGTGACATCAATTATTGTTGGAATTAGGGTTGCAAAGAAACGCACACAGCTTGGAGAAGATGAAGGAAGCTCAAGGCACACAATAGAGAGTGTGTTTCTTAGTATGCAATGGAAAGATAGATAGCCCTAGAGTGATGGGCGTATATACAATGCACGGGGGAAAAAACCTCCTAAAGAGGGAAAAAATGCCCCGGCGGTCCTAATGTGTTCACACACATCACTACCACATGTATATGGTAACAATTATCCTTGCCAATAAAATTGTTATAAAAAATCACACTCGACCGACCCTCAAGGAAAAAGTTTTCATTGGCTACCCCCAGCTTCCTCTTTTGTTTTGCTTCTTACACCCATGTCATTGACCACCAAAGTTTATGACATGTCAAGTGATGTGTATTACAACTATGGTTGAAACCCTATTATATATTCTCATGGAGAGATCTTTTGTAGACCCCTTTATGGCTTTTTGATAAATTTATGAATAGGAATGTTTTGCTTCAAAAGAATTGTTTGACTGGTTAAGTCATTTGATTGAGTCTTAGTAGATTGAGTAAGTGGTGACTGGTTAAGTCATGTGATTGACACAAGCTATGACTCACTAATTCATATAGTTAAGCTTTAATAGACTGGATAAGTCATGATTGGTAAAGTCATGTGGTTGAACCTTTAGTGGAATGGATAAGTCTAAGTCTAGAAAATATCTTAGTGTTTTGAGTTATTAATATTAATGTTAATATATGCATACACTTAAGAGAACCCTCAAACCACATCTATAATGGAAAACCCTCAGAACAATGCTATCTTTGTGGAGATTTAGGAGAAGAATTTATTGCTCAAGAAAATGCAGCCACCTTCTTTTAAAGGAGAGTGTGCTTATATTGAGAAGGATACAAAAGTATGGATCAAAGCTATGGATGATTATTTCTTGGCTCAAAGACCGCACCTACAAATCAAGCAAGGCTAGGAATGTTTCGGCTCTCCGGTGAAGCAAAGTTATGGTGGAAACAACATTGTCATGACATGGGAGTATTGGAGAACTCCCAGAGTTGGAGGGAGAATAAACAAGCATTGAAGGAAAGATACTTACCTCCTGCCCATGAGGCATTGAAGATGATTGAGTTCTTTAGCTTGAAACAATACAACTTATCCTTGGAGGAGTACTACTCAAATTTTATAAGGCTTAGGCGTTATGCTCCACCAATGACCATAGAGTAGCAGGTATTCTGTTTCTGTCAAGGTTAAGAGAACCAATCAGCTCACGATTAGAAGACATGAAACCTACTAGTGTGCAAGATGTTTTACTATGAGCTAAGCCCTTAATGAAGGAGCAAAGGATTAGAAGGAGAGTCAAACAAACTCAAAGTTTTAATGGTGCCATACATGTGGAGAGTTTGGACATTATCAAAATAGATGTCCATGTCTAACTCATAGAGTAGCAGTAACAACTGAAGTAGATCAAAGGCACTGCCCTTTTGGACATAACACTGGACGAGATGATGGATGAGATAGAGGGCGAGGAAGAGCAGCCAGAGCCTTTGGAAGAGGTCAAGGTAGGAATGTCCATACACATGCAGTCATAGGAGAGCCTACCCTTGGTGAAGAAGAAAAGAGAGCAACAATTTATGCAGCTATTGACAACCCTTGAGCTCAAAGACAATTCTTTGTTATTCAAACACTAGCCACCCATCAAGGTAAACCTTTTAACCTCCTCGTTGATTGCAAAAGTACTCATTCTTTTCTATCCCCAAATTGCTTGTGAAAGTTGAACCTGAATAAAAAACAAGCTAAACCCATGACAATAGAATTGGCTAATGGAAAAACCTTGGTATTACAATATTTTGTGGGAACCCTTGACTTTGAACTAGGAGGACATGCTACTTCCGCTTTCTTTAGAACCCTACCAATTGGGATGTATGATAGAATTCTTGGGATGGATTGGTTATCTAGGAATTACGCTAGCATCCACTATGGCCAAGGTAGTTTGAGCTTTAGTGATATTCAAGCAAGGCAAGTTGAAGTAGAGGAAAAAATGGGATTCCAAAGAGTCAATTAGTTAAAGCCAACCATCTACTCAAAGGTATGCGGGTTGGACACCAAATATTTGTGGTCAAGCTGAACAAGATGGATCCAAATTTGTGTTACAAAACCCTGTTGGCTTCATGAATATTCAAATGTCTTTCCTAAAGATCTCACCTCTCTTCCTTCAAATCAAGAGATCGATCATGAGATAGAGATTTCTTTCAAGAAGTGAGACAGTGTCAAAGAGACCCTATAAAATGGTGCTACCAGAGGCCATTGAATTGAAGGAACAACTTTGTCAACTCATAGAGTAGGTATTTATTAGACCGCGTAAATCAAGTTGGGGAGCTCCAATACTCTTTCAGAAGAAGAAAGATGGGACTTTACGGCTGTGCATTGATTACAGAGGACTAAACCAGTTAACAATTAAGAATAACTATCCTATCCCATGAATCCATGAAAAGCTTGATAGACTACATGGTTCCAAGGTCTTCTCAAAGATAAATCTAAGATCTGGTTATTATCAAGTTAGAATAAAGGAATCAGATATTCCAAAGACAACTTTCAAAACACGATATGTACATTTTGAGTTTATAGTAATGGCATTTGGTATAACCACCGGCTACATTCAATAGATTGATGCATGATATTTTCAAACCATACGTGGATGAATTTGTTCTTGTTTTCTTTGATGATATTCTAATCTACTCAAAGGATGAAGAAGAACATGAAGGCCACCTGAGAAAGGTGTTTGATATTCTTCGAGAACACAAGCTATATGCAAAGATGAGCAAGTGTTCATTTTTCACTCCAAGGATTGAGTATTTGGGATTTATTGTTTTGCATGAAGGAATCTCAGTGGACCTTACTAAAGTTCAATACATTGTTGAATGACCTCATACATCAAATGAAAATGAGCTTAGAGGATTCTTGGGAGTCATAGGATGGTATAGAATATTTATAAAGGATTGTGCCATTAGGAAATTTCAGAGGTCATTTGGAGGGCCATATGAAGAGAGAGAAAAATAGAGCGCGTCCAATGAGCACGAAGGCTACGTTACGTAGGAAAGTACGTGGAAAGACTCAAAAAATAGAAAAATAGCATAAAACTTTCACGAATCTAGGATTGTAGCATCGTAATTTCCTTCCTTTTACCGAGCTTTTAGGTGCTTGCATGTGGTCCCACTTCTGATATTCTCTTATGGTCATTAACGTACTGGAGGGTGACCATTAAGCCCGCACAAGATATTGGAATTCTAAAACACTTTCCCTCCATTAGAATGCTTTCAAAGTGAATCTCCCTCCACTAAAGCTTTTCTCTGAGAGCTATGGCTTCCACGTCTTCTCGCCCAAGAAGCTCCAGGTGTTTACTGTCTCTCACACCAACAACCAACAGCTGCACTTTGCCTAGAAGGCCAAGTAGTAGCATATCCTCAATTACAATATCAACTTCAATAAGTGCAGAGAAACAATGGGTTGGACAAAGGATAAACAAAGGTTCATGGGTCCTCATGCAACCAAGAAGACCCAAGAGGTCTAGTGGTATCAACGTTTACCGCTCAGCATGGAAGGCCAGAGTGTTGGATTTCAAAGTTGAAATCGGCAAAAGATCTGTAAAGGAAGTTCTTGTTCATCATGTGTTTACCCATCCAGAGGTGATAGCAAACGGTGAAAATGTATCAGATATACATCAACCACGTTGCAATTGTAAGTACTCTTGACATGTGAACTTACTGATACTCTCATTATAACTTTTCTTATATATTTTGCAATGTTTCTCCCGCTTGTTATGAGCAATGTCTCCATTCTTCACAGCTCAATTACATTAGATTTTTCATTTTTACTTATTGATACTCTTAGTTTAACTCTTCTTATATATATTGCAGATGTTTATCCCTCTTCTTATGAGCAATGGGAGCCTGTGGAGTGCATAATAGGCCTCTTCCATGTTGTTCATGCCCACATTGGTTCTCTACAGTATTCAGGGAGGAGCAGCAAAATACTGGTTGATGAGGGAATATTTTTTTATGACCACTTCTACCAACTCAGCTCAGGGAATAAGAATGGCATGTTGGTGAAAGTGCCTCTACCAACCGATTGGAACACTGTGGACTGGCCAGTTCCCGAGGAAACAATGGTGGAGGCAATGCGAAGTAAGCTCTACAAGGATATACACAGGTCTCTACGTAGCTCTATTCCCACCAAGCTAGTTAGAATTGCAAAATTTTGTCCTGTTGCACTCTTCATAGAGTTGTTTCATAGCTACAACATCTGTGTTACGAAAACTATGTTCATGTGCAAGTCATTTCAGCAGTCATCCTGTGACAAACTTCTTGACAGAGGATGGTATGTAAAGCAAGAGATTGGTTTATGGTGCGAGGTCACGCTTGATACTCTAGTTGTCAAGTACATGATTGCAAGCCAATCACTGTTACTCTCGTTTTGGTATATGCGATCACAAATGCTCAATGGTAAGTACATTCCTATGGACCGGGTTTCTGCAAGTTTGGAAGATAATCCTGTTGTGGATGTGTAAGTGATTGATAAAGAGCATGGCCTACTGTTGGTGGTTACAATAAGGGAGCTATGCAGTGTTCAGCATTTGCGGAATGACATAATTGAAGAGTCAATGGACAAGGACCTATCAGATTTTTCCTTTTTCCTAGCTGGCCGTAAGGTGATGCGGCGAAGGGAAAAAGATATTTTGTGCAAAGAGTTGGATAGTCGGGTTGAAGTAGTGTCAATGTAATAGATATTCTTGTGAACCCAAGTGTATACAAATGACTTTCAATACATGAAGTTTATTGAGCTCATTTGTCAATTGTGCCCTGTGAAAAAGTGTGCTTGAAATACATTTCTTTACCATGTCAAATCTCTCTCTCTCTCTCTCTCTCTCTCTCTCTCAATGTTAGACAAGACAAAGACATGATAGAAGAGTCATCTTAATTCATTAGAAAGTACAAACTCGTCCGTGAACAATGGACTCAGATAAAATTTCTGTAAGTATGGAATCAGAATGTCTTCAAGGTAAAAATCGAAGGAATGCCCCTCGAAAGAAGGTGGTGAGATAGTTGTTCCCGACGGATTTAGTTCTCCCTTTTCAGGAGTATCATCAATCAATAGTGTATTAGTTGCATCAAAGGGTACACCGATTTGGCTAAATGGTTTGTACAAAAGAGGTAAGTGTGGTTTTTTAGGGTGGTAGTGGCCCTCAACGGTAACGCATTTTCTTTGATCATACAAAAAGGCAAAATCTGACGTGTGAGCGTCGCATACACTGCAAACTATTGTAACTAGTGGCGACAAGTTTTGCCTTTGCATTGAAGACCATATGGCAACTCTGAAGCGCGGAAGAAGAAACTGAATAAATTCCTTGGTTCCTGGATGAACCACGACTCGACAAGTTCCCATCTGAAACGTTTGCAAATCCTCAAAGGGTTCTGTGTCACCGAGAGGCACGTGCATCAGCAGCAATCCATTGACGTCTAAGATAATCAACCTCTGTAAAAGTTGACAAGTAGTTAGAAGCTGAACATATTTTGCCATACTTGAATAGACATTACCGGAACAACCGTATCTACAGGTAGCAAGGGTCCATACTGGGTCTCTGTAGTGTTGATGTCGTTGTTGCTCTCCTCTGCTTTAGCTTCATCATTCACATCTTCATAGTCATCATTCACATCTTCATCAGGGGTCTCCCCCATGGCTCTTTCTGCCTCATTCAAGGTTTCCTCCAAGGTCTTTTCCTCTCCCTCGGTTGACCGGCTTGCCTCATACATCCTTGCCTGATCCATATCAGTCTGCTCATCCCTAGGCCTGCTTTCCTCATCCATAGCCTTTTGCTCATCTATAGGCCTGTTTTCCTCATCTTGGGTTTCAGCCATAGGCTCTTTTGGCTCCTCCACTGGCTGACTTGGCTCTTTCATTGTCTCCTTTGGTTGTACACTAGCACCTTCCATATGCTCATTTGACCGTTCCTCATCCTCGGCTCTTTCATCTTCTGCTGATATGACCCCCTCGGCCCGTTGTGATTCCACTGTATCGGATGCAGGGGTTTGTCGTGGTGGCACGTCATGTATTGTTAGATCAATAGTGCGGTCATCCAAGCCGCTATCTTCAAGCCCTCTGGGGCTAGACATAGTAAGCAGGTGTTGTATTAAACTTACCCGATATCTTTGCAAATAATCATATGTGTAGTTTTTTAAAGCACTCTGCAAAATTGAAAGACCACATGGTGAGAATTCTTTTATAAACTAAACCAAAACTAACTGAATGCATTGCCAAAATGTTACCTTAGTCATGAAAGGTTTTAATGCAAAGTAGCTTTGCAGGACATATTCTGCAGGGAGAAGACATCTCCAGCCGCAAGAATTTCCATCAGTTTGATTTGGGACAGGTACATCTTTGATTGGGGCCTTGTATAGTTCATACCTTCCACATAGCTTGCCATAGGCAAGCAACAACCTCTTTATACAACTGCACAAAGCAATGTCAAGATGTTAGCATGAGGCTTCAAATTTACATGGATATCTATAAGAAACACTTTTTGATACAAAACACTTACAACCTAATTTCAGGGTGGGTTCCTTTTATTGAATTGAACACCCACGCTGCTGGTTGGTCAACATCAAGGCATATGAGACTCCAGTGATGGTTGTTCTCATATGGAAAGATGATGACAGTAACTTCCAGCATAGCACAGAGGAGAAACCAACTCTCAAAGGTCCCAGATGGACTGTTCTTTTGTCTAATAATCACTGACATTTGTGGATCAAGAAGAAACACCTCTGTGTGGGTGTGCAGTTGGAGTTGACTTTTGATCAGGCTGCAAAGACTTTACATGAGTTAGCAAACCTATTATCTGAGTTTTCAAAGCTAGCAAGATAGTAACACTTACTTAAGACAAGCATAGATAATTGTGTCTGAAATTTGAGCATCTGGATTCTGCAATAAATTAATGTCCACTTTTTCCAGAGCTAGCTTTCTGGCTCCATCTACAAATGGTATCTCTGCAAGCAAACCATCCTTCATTGAAAGTAGAGTTTCTTGATTGCTTGCCTCTATGGATAGGGTCACATTGCATTCTGTTTCCCTTTGGGACTCCACTACTACTTTTTCTTTATCCTTAAGCTCTGCTTCCCTCATGTCCTCTGTTTGGCGAGCAATAGTCTCTGCCCTTGCCCTTATATTCACATCATGTGTGACATCTACAACTGTGAGTTGTGGCACTAGCTCAGGGGGGTATAAAAAAATTTCCCTCATTTTCTTATCCCTGCAGACATTGGGGACTTGTAGTTTGTCATACCTCCACCTTATTCTTTTCAGTGTCTCACTATCTTTGTCCATTATAGTAACCCTGTGGGCATGGGCTGCAAAAATGGTGATGTCACTGAAGTACTCCAGTAGGAAGTCCTCTGCTGCTTCTTGTAGAGCCATTAATGCCACCACCTTCCACCTTTTGGTGCCCCAGGTAGCTTCTTCACATATGGACCTCACCATCCTCTGAAAGGGCAGCTTTGGTATGCATAAATCTACACATTTCTGTGCCTTTCTGATTTCTTTGAAAAGTCCCATGC